>NC_069383.1:23511666-23814696 GCF_027475565.1 Acinonyx jubatus | reverse complement strand
CCCCTCCAGGGGAACCTGGGGTTCTGGCAGGCCCCGGGAGGGCAGGCCCCAGAGCCTTGGGGCTCCCTGAGTGAGCTTTCGACCGCCTACATTCACGGATGGCTGTTGACAGGGCCTCTGGGTTGTGGGTCCTGCTTGTCTCCTCTCTGCCCTCTGGGCCAGGTTCTGGGAAGCAAGAGCATTTGGGCCCAGGCTTGTGAGGGAATCCCCGTGCCAGGCCCACTTCCCCCAAGGGACCCTGGAGACCTCAGTGGCTGTCCTAGTGGGCCTCACTTCCATTACAGCCCTCGCCTGATTCCTGAATTCATTAAACTTATTTTATGTTGTGTAAAAGGTACTTCAGTGGCGGTCCCTTCTTCCCCCTGGCTATAGGAGGTAGGACCACCTCCCCCCAGTAGGCTCCTCCCAGGCAGACCCCACCCCTGCTCTTCCCAATCCAAGAGGGCCCTTGCCCAGGGCACTTTGACTCTTTCACCTTGAACTCAGAACTTCCTGGGTCCCCAAAGCTGGTGGTGGGGTTCAGCTCTTGTAGGCAGCCTGAGGGAGAAAGACCAATGTCGGGAACCCTCTGCTCATGCCCCAGCCCCTCACAGACATTCCACCTGAGCTGGAACCAGGAAGCCTAGGGAGTCGCCAGCACATGAGAGAAGGGGATGCCCTGAGGACTGATGTTTGAACTCCAAGGCTATGACAGTTCATGGGTCCACTAGTCTTCACGTTGACTGTCATGTGCCTGCTTGTGGGATTTGCCTGCCAGCAGCCGACCACATCTTCCTCATCCTCCCAGCTGAGGCAGGACACCTTAGAAGAATCTGCACACCCCTGTCCCCAAAACCACCAGAGGATGCTTCGGGGCAGGAAGGGTCTGTTGGCCAGCTTGTCAGGCCCTCATAAGAACACCCCCCTTCATCCTGGTGGGCCCACGTAGGCCCATAAAGAAACCTACTGTATATGCCTTATTTGACTATTATTAAGAAAAACCCTCTGTAGCTCTTTCTTGGTTGCTGACAGTGAAATCAAATGAAACTCAAGAAATGAAATTTTAGGCTGGAGCCTGGCCGAAAAACTGCAAGTTTCATAATTAACAAAAGACATCTAAAAAAAGAAATGAAATGTCACTGCTCCCTTGCAGCTGTGGAGGAAGGAGAGTCATCCTGCCTCCATAAAAGTAGTTAAAAGAACTTGATTTCGTAAGGTCCTAAATGGAGAACTTTCACAAGTCTATTCCATCTTTATGAATATTCACACATCCACATTGCGTAACAGTAACCAAATGGGCATGTTCTCTGTGAAAAGAAATGTCTTTTGAAGAATTTTTGAGCAGAGGAGTCTGTGACCAGGCTCCCAAGCCTGCAGAAATCATTGCCATGAACAGGGAACATAACCCCCAAAACCTGTCCCCTCACAGTTTGATTTGTTGTCTTACTTGACAGTTTACTTCTCTGGTTATAATGTTGTCATTGGTATCTCTGTTTCCCCAAGAGACCCTCTATTTGTAAAACTTTCCGTCAGTCAGAAAAACAAGCATTGGCACTTTGCTCTTCTCTCACGCACACGACGGAACAATTAAAGGCTTATGGCTACACTAGGCTAATTTAACAAATAACTGGAGAGTCTGTTCCATTTAAATTAATAGGCCCAGGGTTCACAGCGTCCATCTCATAGAATTCGAACTGCCTGTTTACTGTCACGCTCTCGCTAGGCTGTGATCTCCTCAGTGACAGGGACCAAGCAATGGGGCCGAGTCTCTCTTGTGCTCTGTATGTTCTGGGTGTCTGATGCGAGGGTAGGACGCAGGGGCAGGAGCTGCTGTTCCGTTCCCCCCTCCCTAGGCCGCCGTGAACAGTCCTTCCCAGCGCGCTCTGCCCCCCCCCCCCCCGCCCCAGTTTAGCTTCAGAATCCTCCTGGACCCTGTGCCTGGGACAGCTGCTACCAACCAGGTGGAACTAGGACATAAAATAAAACCTGCTTGTTGTCCCTGGGTGCTCCTGGCACCCAATATAAAGTATGAGACAAAGAATGAGTGAGGAAGGGACTGGAATCCTGGCACTTGGGGTGAGGACTTCCCACCTCCTCCAGCTCTAGTCTGGCCGCCCGGCCAAGGTGTCCGCGTACCAGGTGTGGACTCTGCAGGCAGAGCAGGGCTCGCCCGCCTTGGGTCTCTGTGACTCCCAGCTTCACCCAGATCCAGGGCTGATGATGGGACTACCGCCAGCCCCCTGCGGGAGTACAGAGGCTGTTTCAGATACACCTCCCACGGCCCATGGGCTCTGGAAGGGGGAGGAAGCCTGTCTGCCACCCCAGTGCAGGGCAGCCTCTCCTAGCCCCTGCACCCACCACTGGATCCCAGCAGCTGGAACTCGGGGTCACCCTTTCCAGGGGCTGTGGGGGCCCCAGGATGAGCCTTGGGCACAAGAAAGAGATGCTAGGCAGGGCCGTGGAAGGAGATAGGAAAAAGGGTCCAGTGCTTGGCCCTTTTGTGTAGCAACACGAAACAAACAGGATTTCCCAAGAGAAAGACTCACCCCTCAGGAAGCTGATGGTTCTGGCTCAGGGAGTCCCCAGCCTGAGGCAATGGGCATGGCCTGGAACTCTGGAAAGTTTGGAGGGTGCCCTAGTCCACAAGGCATCATTCCCCAGTGTGGTAGGCAGCCTTTAAGGTGGCCCCCAATGATCCCTCCTCCTGGTATCCAGGCCCATGTATGACCCTGTCCTCTTCCCCTCCTTGTGAGGAAATGGAGCTCTCCTGCCCACTCGAGCCTTCAGATGAGACCGCAGTCGTGACCAACAATGTCAGCTGGACACTTTCTTAGCAGTCACCATGAACACCCCCTCTTGCTACAGCTGAGGATGCCTTGGCTCTCAGAGATGGCCGTCAACTTGCCCAGAGTGCCTTGGACAACTGGTGACTGGGAATCAGACTAGGAGGCACGGTCCTAGTTCCCAGTCACCATAGCACCCTCCCTCCTAGACAGGTCAGCCCAGCCACCAGCCCTGAAGGGAAAGGTCCGTGCACCCCGGGCTAGGCATCAGTGCCTCTGCCCTCAGGAGCCATGCCAGGCTTGCGTTCCTCCCACGCTGCAGCCGTGTCTAAAGGCTTCTAGGGGTGCCTGGGTGGCTCAGTCAGTTAAGTGTCCAACTTCGACTCAGGTCATGATCTCACAGTTTGTGAGTTCAAGTCCCGCGTCAGGCTCTGTGCTGACAGCTCGGAGCCTGGAGCCTGCTTCAGAATCTGTGTCTCCCTCTCTCTCTCTCTCTGCCTCTCCCCTACTCACACTCTGTCTCTCTCTCTCTCTCAAAAATAAATAGACATTAAAAAAAAATTAAAAAAAAAAAGCTTCTAGATGTCACCATGCAGTTGATTTGACGCAGATAGTTGTTAATTGCAGCATGATAATAGCCTGTATGTAGTTAACAGGTCCTGGGTGCCACTAAATCCTTTCCATGGATGAGTTCACTGGTGCTCCCTCTGAGTAAGATCTACTATCGTCCCCATTTTGCAGCTAAGAAAACAGAGGCTTACAGTCCACGGGGAGCGTCAAAACAGAGACCCAACCCAGGTCCATATGTGCCCAAAGCCCACACCCCATTCACCTTCCTCCCCACCACAATCACCCTGATGTCACACTGACCCCCTTGCCTTCAGCCATGCCCCTGCTCACCCAGCTGTTCGGCTGCTCGGGGCCCCTACCCATCCTACCACGGGGCTTGCTGCGCTGGCTCCATGCACACTGGGCCGGGTCCCTCAGACCGCAGAACTGGGCCCGGGGGGGCCAGAAGAGGCCCAGCCCCGCCCCAGTCAGCAGCTCCAAGTCCCACAGGAGCTACAAAAAGACGCATTGCCAGAGCATGAAGGGGTGCCCACACTGCCCTCTGCCATGCCCCTCGGCCAGCCCCTACCTGTTCCTGGGCCCGCCGGCTCCGCTCCATCTCCAGCAACACAGTGGGCAGCTCCAGTCCCGAGGGACAGGCCCGACTCTCTTGCACCTGGGGGGACAAGATGGCATCAGGCCTCCACCGTGCCCTTTGGAGACAATGCCCCACCTCCCTCACCTGCTGCAGCGCAGCCTGGAGTGGGCCCAGGCCCGCAGGGCATCTAAAGAGGTGCTGGTACAGAGCTAAGGCCTGCTTTTGGCTACAAGGGAGCCCTCGGCCGCCAGGGGCGGCTGCCTGTTCCATGGGGTTGGGGAGCCAGGGCAGACGTCCCCTCCCTCCTCTCCTCTGCTGCTGGAGCGTGGAGAAGGGAGGACCAGGAATGAGGAGGAGACAAAGGCTCCTGAGCTCAATAATGCAGGGACCTGACATCTGAGCCAGGGCCCGGACCCAGCCAAGTCTCACAGAGACTCTGGCCCGCCTCCGATATGGGTTTCCTGGCTGTGGGGGATGGCAGTGTGAGGGAGAGGTGTCTGCATATGCTTGTTTGCAATCCTGACCGGGTACGTGTTTTACGTATACATGTGAAGCTTGCAACTGCATTATATCCACACGTAATTTGCCCAATACGAACAGCGGCTACCAACAGCTTACTATCTGCAGGAAACAAAATGCTACATACAAGTAATCCGTCCTTGAAGCAACTCCGAGAAGTAGGTGCTATCGTTATCCCAATTTTACAGATTAGAAAACAGCCTAGATGGTAAACTGCCCTAGCTAACATGTGGCAACGTCCCCCTCATCTGGAGGCAAATGGCCGTGATAAACAGGCTTGGGGGAAACACCGTCCCAGGCGCAGCCACGGGCCGGGCGACGGTGAGCACTTCCCAAGGGCTTGTTCCAAGCTGTCCACGTGCAAAGTGCTGGCCACAGGTCACTCTGTTTACTCCTCACAACACGCGAGATGCATCAGGCGAGGACACGGTTTGTACAGGTCACAACGAGGGGAGGTGCAAACACACGAGCTGGTCTGTGACGTTCACACGCTGTGCTGTCACGAGCAGCCTTGCGTGCCTGCTGCTTTGAAATGGCTCCGCGAGAGAAAGAGGCCACCTCTCTCCGGTGGGCCTCAGCAGAAGCGGGCTAAGCTCGCAGGGCAGGCCATCTCAGTTTAGCCCAACACTCTCTCTTCACTCCTGTTGAAAGATTAGGGGGACCTGGCAATGAGAATGGAGGACCCCCCCACCCTGATCTTTTAGCCAAGGTTCCTAAAACACCAAGGTCACAGCCAAAAAAACTAGAGTTCTTTTTGAAGACAGACTTTTCAAGGAAATAGACTTTTTGTCTATTTCAAAACCCATGCTCCTTCCCCTGCAAGGATGTCTCCTGCTCACATGTCCGTCCAGGGTGGGTGTGGCTGTGAATGCACACATGGGCCCATGCATGTGCCGCACACGTTTATCTGGGTTTCTGAGGTGTGTGTGTGTGTGTGTGTGTGTGTGTGTGTGTGTGCGTGCACGTGTGTCCATATTTCATCACAGTCTGTTGTGTCTTCTGTTCCCCACCCCAGGCATGGGGTCCCTATGTCACCAGCTGTTAGAGTAGCCCAGGAGGTGCCTAGCCTTTGGTATTCCCCAAATCAAGAGGAAAGGGAATGCCATGTGGGGAAACTGAGCCCCTTCTCCGTGCCCCTCAGCCTCCTAACAGGATTTCACATGGATCCACAGAGGTACCAATGTGGGGACCATGGGCTATGCTTGTGACATAGTGTGAGCACGGAGCTGGGATCAAGATACCTAGGTCCTCCTTCCATTGCAGGGTTTCCCAGGCAACACCAGGGTATGGTAAGTGCAAGAAGTGAAGGCTCAGCTCCCACAGCTGCCACCTCTCTGATCCTGGGGACACTAACCGCTGCTGTACCCCATATTCCAAGCCCCCACCATCCCAGCACCAGGAGAAAAGACACATAGACACAAGTAAGCTGTAGGAGAGGCCCCGATTTTACTGCTTCTGATTGAACATGATGAGGTCTTTGTGGGACACAGGACCCCAGTGCCTGGGTGGGGTACTCTTTCCATGGCTCTGGCCAGGGTGGGAGCTGTTCTCAGAGGAGAGGCTTCTGACCTGATGAGTCCTGGTGTCCTGGCTACTGGCCAGGGCTGGGCGGAGGCCTGGGTGGCTGGTCCCCAGTGAGCTGGACTGGGGGGCAGGCCTCGGGTGAGATACAGTGGGCCTCGTGCTCCACCAGGTCCGCGGGGCACTGGCAGCCAGGAACGCAGGGCCTCACACAGTGGGCGGCCAGTTCCCCCAGGGGGATGTGCTGGTTGAAGCAGGTGCGGGGACAGGGCGGGCCACACTCATCGAACACGAAGCCGCGGTCCAGGGGACAGCCCACCACTGCAGGTGCAGTGGAAGGCAGGGTCACAGGGGCACCCCGGCAGCGCTCCAGGTGCCCTGCTCACCCCTGCGGTCCACCCTGTTCCTACCACATCCACACCTGAGCCCTGTGCCACCCTCTTCCCCAACTCGCGCTGGGCATTTCCCCCTCACCGCAGAGTGTGGGGCCCCGCCAGGCAGGTGTCACCCCTGCCTGGCGACAGTGACTGGCATAGGCTTCCAGGGCATCACAGAGGCAGGCGTCAGCCAAAGAGCCGGGGCCACAAGCACATAGGTCATACACGCAGGCGGCAAAGAAGGGCTCTGGTGGCACCACAGAGTGGCAGCGACTGAACGGGGAGGACTTAAGCACACCACACCGGGCGTTGGCCTCACGCCTGGCACGGTAACCCGCTGCCCTGCACGGATCCACCTCGCGGCCCTTGGAACATATCCGACTGGGTCCCGGACCTTCTGGGACCTAGGTGGCAAGAGTGACCCTGATGTGACAGCATCCACTGGCGGCTGATCTCTGTGTGCTACGTGCTTCAAGAACACTTTCCACTAAATATTTTGGTTTAGCTCCAAAAATCTCCCTACAAGAATAGCAAAGGAAGCACCAGCTACTTTCTCCTTGTCCCCATTTTACAGCTGGACAAGCTAAGGCCCAGAGCAGGTTAAGTGACTCACCCAAGGTCACACAGCCAGTGAGTGGCAAGGCAGGGCTTGCGGATTCGGATGATGAGGCCTCATTCAACAGGCCACGCTGCCTCCCCCAGCACCACGACAGAAGCAAGAAGCCCCCAAATCACCCTGAAGCTGCAAAGCCCATCTCGTGCCCACCCCCCTTCCCATATAAGAGGGCTGCTCTATGATCACACTCAGCCACCCGGCTCCTGTGCCACTCACCTGCCAGCTATTCCCAAATGCAGCCTCTGTGGGCAGGAGCAACCCCTCAGGGCCCTGCAGATCATCCTGGGCAAAGCCATTGAAGTTCCCACAGAGCCCACACATCTGGCCCCTGTAGGAGCTGGGCACGCTCACCTCCACCTGAGACTGCCCATCCCACAGCACCTGGGCAGAGAGGTTGGAATCGGGGAATGGGGAAAGGTAGGGACCCCCAGAAGCCCAGGATCCACCCTGGCCCCATGCACTGTCAGCACACTCCATGCTGTGGGGGAGGAGAATGAGCGGGTAGAGGTTCCCCGTGGAAAGGAGGTTGCCCTGGCCAAAGCCAAGTTGGCACGTGCTCTGTGAGTCCTGGGCACACACAGAAGACATGAAGAGCTGCCCACAGCTCCGGCAGGAGGGCACCTTCTCCCATCGGCACCCCTGAACTGGGCCCCCTGGTGAAATGCTTCAGAGATTCACTTTCTCATGGGCATTAGGGCCTTAGAGAGGATGAAGCACAATTAGAGTCCAGATCAGAAGTATCGACGAGACTTGTTTTAGGAATTTACAAATTGTACTTCTTGCCGAAGGCAGGGAGAAATTTACTCTTCGACATGGGATTTGGAAGGAATTTCAGAAACCACGTAGACCTTAGTTGGCATCCCCTGAATTGTTCCCCCTTTTTACCAATAAGAAAACAGGCCCAGAGAGGGTTGGTACTGGCCTAAGAGTCCCACTGCGTTGGTGACTGAATCAAGATTAGAAACCAGGCTCAGACCTCCCTTCCCTGCACCCAAGGTCTCCGACCATGATTCCTTTCCTCCCCTCAGAATCCAGCAGAACTTTCTGACCTCACTGGCCTGATCTGGCACGGGACCCAGCTGGTATTCCCACTCCCTCTACAGATAGAGGCCTGAACAGGTCCAAGGCTCCCACACCCCCACTGGCCCTTGCGCCGCACCTGGAGCCCGGGCTGGGCATGCAGGATCACGGTGCGTCTCCGTAGCTCCACGTACAGCAGCGGCTCCTGCAGAAAGGGCAAGGCCACAGGGTGCCCGTCCACCTGGAGGAGGGAGGCAGGAGGAGGGCCGACGTCGGGACAGCGGAAAGCACGGGACCAACCATCCCTGGGTCCTCAGCTTTGCTCACCATGACCTCTTTGCCCTGCAGCAGCCGCACCGCCACGTCCCCGAGCAGCACCGCCACTTCCTGGGTCCAGGCCACACCCCTCCGGCCCCGGTTATCGTTGGTCACGTGCACGCTGCGGCGTGAGAGGCCCAGGTGCAGTAGTCAGCAGGGACAGGTGTGGGGAGTTAGGGAGAAGGCGGAGGGGGCTGCGCACCTGAAGTCCCCTCCGCGGCAGTCCTTGGCCAGCACATAGCTGCAGCTGCCCTGGAAGTGCAGCAGGCGGCCGTCGAATGTTCGGTAATGAGGGTCTCCGAAGGCCGTGCAGGAGGCGGGTCGGGGCAGGCAGCGGGGGCAGCAGCTGCCGGGACTCAGGGCGGGGGCCTCGTCCTGGCCTCAGCCCCGGATCCCGTCAGACACTTCGCCCTCCCTGCGGTGCCCCTCTCAGAGCCTCCCCTGGGACCGAGGATCTCCCGGGAATCTCCCCGGCTCACCGCAAGCGGGCTCAGGGCACCGCCTTGTGGCCGCGCCTAGAACTGCACGGCCGCAGGGTCTCTCTCCCCGCCCCCCTCCCAACCGCGCCGCGGCCGCTACCCAAGCGCTGCCTCCTTCCTCCCGCCGGGTCTTACCAGGAAGGCGTTGCCACATGCCCACTCACCCCACCGCCCTAGACGCGGCACTCACGGGGCCACAGGAGAGCGGCGGGCAGCGCTGGCTCTGGCAGCGCACGGTGCCTGCCACGCAGGAGCAAGTGGTGCAAACGTCCACGGCCCAGCGCTCCCCGGAGGCCACCGCCCGGCCCTCGTGCGCGCACGACTGGGCGGGGGCTGAGGGGACAGGAGCGGGGTAGGGTCAACTGCCCGTCCCTCACACTGGGTCTCGCTCGTCCCCAACTCCCATCGTTCTGGCTGGCACCTTGGCATCGCTCACAGCAGCTGCCAGCCTCTCGCACCTTCGCCCAGCCCTGGGGGCAGGAGAGGGCGGGGCACTCCTCCAGGTGGCACTCCACGCGGCCCCGCTGAGGACAGATGTCATTGCTCTAGGGACTTCCTGCAGGGCCTGGGGTGCCTGGCCTCACACTTCTGGGAGCCTCTGGGTCACAGTCTGAGGCAGCAGCCCCTTCTCTCTGCCCCTGCCCTACAAGAACACCCATTTCATGTTCCAGTGGGGGATGAAATCCTGCCCTTAGTTCCTTGCCCCCGCACAGGGATGCCACTGCCCGCTTTCACCCAGAGGGGGCACCTTTTACTAATTACCTCAAAGACCCCATATTCACTGGTCCAGTGTCCTGAGACTCCTCCCTTTATCCATCTGTAAGGTCCTCCGCCCCACCCTCTACCTGCCCACCCCCCCCAGCTCACATGGCAGGCGCAAGTAATGCAAGCGTTGCTAGGGTCCCGCCAGCTCTCTCCATCTGCCGCTCTCCGGCCCTCGGCCTCCACCACGCATTCTGAGGAGGAAGAAGTGAGGAGGGGGGAGCATGGTCCTCCCAACTGCATCCTCCTCCCTGGAGCGCACCCTGAAGGCCCGCGCCATTCCGCTAGCACCCTGATGGTGCTGATTTCTGCAACCGGTATCCAGATGACCTACCAGATGGCAGGCCCCGCAACCAGTGTGAGGGAAGTGGAAAGGGTCCTGGAAGCCCAAAGAGTCACAGGCTGGAACCTTCCCATGGGCCAGCTGCCAGCTCAGTGCAATGCCTGTCCAATGGGCCTGGGGCCTCCGAGCCCAGTGACAAGCCCCAGGCCAGGCCTTGAGTATCCAGATTTCATCCTCTGCTTTCCTCTACCGTCTGCACCCCACTGAATGACCCTTCATTTCGACAAGAGAACGAAGCCCACATTTGAAGTACAGACCTCAGGTTGCCCCGTTAGCCTTTGGATGCCACCCTTCCTGTCTCCCCCCTGGGCTCATGTTCACAGGATGCAGGTCAAGGCCGGCACTTACCTCGGCACTCGGGGCAGCAGCTCCCAGGGGGGGTGTGGCGCTCCGATGGGGGACAGCTGAGCTCAGGACAGGCCTGGTGAATGCAGAGCCATGTCAGGTCCTGTGGAAGGGCATGTGAACGCCATCAGTAGAGAAGAACAGGGAGGGAGCAGGGTGGAGGCCAGATATGATATTCAAGGTGTGCGGACGTGTGTCAGAGTGGGCGGGGAGCCTGGAGCCGCAAGAGAGGAGTTGTTGCCACAGTGCACAGAGGAGGAAGAAGAGAGAGCTCTGGGAATCCCCAGGGCGGGGGGCTCACCTGGCACTGGCAGGTGTAGCAAGGGTCTGGCGGGGCCACCTCAGACCCCAGCAGGCCCTCTGTGCAGTTGCTCAGCGCCTCTGTGAAGACAAGAGTTCAGCGTCAGGGACGGAGAGGGGAAGCAGGGGACAAAAGCCCACTTACCCGCTGTGTCCCCAGACTTCTTGGGCCTGGGACATACCCATATCCCCAGCACCTTGATAAGAGGATGAGTCCTCCTTCCTCTTGGGTCCGCAAAGAAAAGTTGGGGCTTTTGAAAAAGAACTTTGCAGACTACTAGAGTGGAGGGCCTGGGAGTGGACAAGGTGTGGCTTCCTTAGCTTAAGGTCACTAAGGACCCTCAGACTGCCGGCCTCGCTTGCTCCCTCTCCTATTTCCTTTTATATTACCTGGCTTAAACAGCACAAGGAAGCACAGAGAGCCAGGTAGGTACTCCAGGTTCTAATCCTGGCTCCAGCATTCAGTGCCTGGGCCATTTTGGGCAGACTAATCAATCTCTCTGAACCTCAGTTTTTTCATCTGTGAAAGGGAATAATAACACCGCTTACTGGGTAAATGAGAATTAAATGAGATAGTGTTTACTAAAAACACCAAGTACAGGGTACGGCACCTCTGTAGCCCCTCCCCACCTCTGTAGCCCCTCTGGCCTCACATTAGGGCCCTCAAGAAGCCGGCAACCTGCAAAACCCCATCCCACAGCGCCACCTGCTGGGCAAGATGCTCCACACACTGCGCCTGGCTTCAGAGTCCAGGGATCCCTCCCTGCCAGCTTCCCCAGTGGGGGAGAGGTGCAGGCCGCACCAGCCAGGGCTTCCTGAATAGTCCATTGGACTCAAAATAGGGTGAGAGCCAGGACTATAGAGGAGAGCGACTGACTTCCAGTGTCACTCTGGGGACGGCAGTCCTACCCTCTTGTCTACCCCCACATCCAGGGACTCACGGGCACAGGTGGGGCAGCAGTGCTGTGGCCCAGGGGGCAGGAGCTGGCTGGCGGGACAGCCCACCAGGCTGGGACACTGCCGCCGATGACACTGAAGGCTCGGGGGCCCCTCAGGCTGCAGCTGCAAAAATGAGTGAGCAAAGGGGGTGGGTCCCGGGCCCTGAAAGCCAAGAGCCACCCTCTTTCCCTGGACCCCAAGCCCTTCCATCTGCCTACTACACCTCCGGCTGGGTGTACCCTGGGCAGGTTAAACTCCAGTCTGCAGAGACTCAACGTTTCCCCAGATCGCTCCTCACCCCATGCCCTAGTCCCAGGAGATGACGTCCCCTTCTCTTTCCGGTTACCCGGGCCTGAACCTTCTTATGAGTGTTGAGCCCCTGCACTCTCATGCCATTTCCTCCCCTCTCCTGCCAAATCCCTGGGCACAGGGCGTCATTCATCAGCTCACCATTACTTTCAAATGTTATTCCCTAACAGGCCCCCCAACCACTTTCCAGGGGTCCCCCTACCTCCCATACACACCCACCCTAAACTCCAGCCAGGAGGGCTGCCCACTGCCCCCACCCCGCTCAGCGCCTGTCCTGCCCCACGCTTCCTGGCCCCGGGGGGCACATTCCTATCTCTGACCCGCATACTGCTTGCTCCCCATGGTTGCCCCCTGTGTGGTGCCCAGCCCCTCGGCATTGCCCTCACCCACCTCACAGATGCACACTTCACACGGGTCTGCCCCAGGCTGGAAGCTTTCCCCTGGCTCGTACTTCCGACCTTCATGTTCACAGTCTGGGGCAGAACAGGACCAGGGAGCCTTCAGGCTGGCAAGAGTGCTAGGGGATGCCGCCGGCTCCAGATTTGGGGGTGTGTGCAAGAGTGGGGGTCACGTCTCCTGGAGCAGTCTGTCTCTGCGGCCCAGCCCGGAGAGAAGTGCTGCCTCCCCGCCCTCCCTCACCCGGCCCCAGGCTCCCAGTACCAGAGCATCGAGGGCAGCAGTCACTGAGCCCTCGGTGGGGCTGGGCACAGGAGCTGACACACTGGACGCGGGCACAGGTGACGACGCCCTCGTGACACATGCAGGAGGAGCAGGGGCTTTGGGGGTGCACCCAGCTACTGCCTTCCGGGTGCTCCTCCCCGTGAGCCAGGCAGCCTGTGTCCCAGGTGGGCAGGGACGCGCTCTGAGTCTTGGTTCTGCACGCGTACCCCTGTCCCCCCACCCTGGGTGGCCAGCAGGGCATGCGGGTGCCAGGAGGGGGATCTATAGGGATAGGGTGGAAAGATGGCCTGGGGCAGTGCTCCTGCCTGTGGCGGACGGGAAAGACCCTGGGCTAGGGTCGGAACACCCGGTTCTTATCCCCTTCCGTGCCTGCTTGCTTGTTAGACCTTGTGCCAGGCAGCAGCCACTGTTGGTGGTAGCCCAGCACCTGGCATGCAGCAGGCATGTAATAAATGCATGTGACATGAATGAAAGGCTCCATCACTAACCATGTGCCCCAGGCAACAATCTCTCCGAGCCTCAGTCTCCTCACCTGTTAAATGGGGATTTCATCTGTCCTGCCTACCTCAAGGGCGCGTGAGACGCTGTGACAGTTCTGTGGAAGCTACACCCTGCTGAGCAGCGTATGAGGGTGAGGGCCAGGAGGCAGCCTAAAACAGGCTCATATTCTAGAACCAGATCGCTTAGATGCACATCCTGACTGCCACCTACCAGCTGCGTGCCCATAGGCAAGCGATGTTATCTCTTTGTGCCTCAGTTTTCTCATCTGCAAAACGGGAGTGATAATAGTACCTATTTGACCGTGTGCGGATTAAGTGAGCTGTGTGTCAAGTGCTGAGCTCAGAATGTGGCACACGGTACAATTATGATGATGACTAGTGTGGTCAGGAAGGTGTCAGTCTTGAGGGGGTGTGGTCTGGGCAGGCCAGGGGCACGGAGGGGTAGGAGGAACCAAAGGCCTGCAGGGATGAGAGCTTCAGGGCCAAGGTGTGGGAGGGCCAGGTGGGTGGCCAGGGAGGGGGGAAGGCCGGAGGAGAGCTAAGGAGAGGGAGGGGGGGCCGGTACGGGGCATCGGGCCCGGGGGCACAGGCCAGGGGGCAGCCACGTGGGGCTGGGCATACCTCTGCAGCGAGGGCAGCAGCCCCCCTGCTCCGTGACCTGGAGTGGGCAGGACAGAGGGGGGCACTGCAGCCTCACACAGCTGACCTGGCCGGCCTGCAGGAGATGCAGGTTCAGGGACTTGCCCTCTAGGCCAGGCGCCCCAGAGGCATGGGGACCTAGCCCCGACGCCAACGCCCTCCCCCCCCCCCACCATACCTGACAACGACACCACTCGCAGCTGCCTGGGGGCCCCTCAAACTCTGCCCCATCCTGGTGTTCCTGGCCCTGGGTGAGGCAGCCTGTGGGAAAGACCTTTCTTGGGTGGGGGGCTGTGCCACCTCGCCCTGTCCGACCTCGCTCAGGCCTGACAGAAAGAGGGGGGAGGGGTGGGGACGAGCATGGGGGGCTGGGGCACGCGGAAGGCAGCTCACTGTGGCAAACAGGACAGAAGCAGGGTCCTGGAGCGGGGTGGGGGCAGAGAGCTGGAGGACATGGCTTCTTCTGGCAGCGCACGGAACCTTCCTGGGGGGAGAGAGGTCAATTGCTACTTCCCGACTCCGTGTCATCACAACCTGAAACCAGGCTACACACTGCCCCCTGGCAGGATGCCCCCACTGAGCCTGCCGGGCTCAAACCTCCCTCCCTCGGCCCAGGAGACCAGAATCCAATCCTCTTCCGCTAGATGGTCCCCCGTGAGACCTGGGTGAGGAGACGAGCTCTTCCGGGCCAGAGAGGAGGATCGAGGGATGAAAGGTCACCACGTTCCCCAAAGGCCACCTCACCTGGCAGGTGCAGAGGGAGCAGCTGGGGTCGAGTGGGTCAGGAAGGGTCTCTCCATGGGCTGCGGTGACCCCATGATAGAGGCATCCTGGCAGAGCAGGAAATGCATTGAAAGAGCAGCCATCAGGGCAGCCCCCCATGGCCACACACGCAGCTGGTCCTGACGACCCCTACCAATGCTTAGGGAGTCAGAGAGGGAGAGATAAGTGTGGCCCACGGTGGTGGCCGGGAAGGTGAGGCTTTGGCCAGGCTGTGAGCGGCGAGACCTGAGTGCATGAAGGGAGTCAGGTCTGGAGGTGGGGTCAAAGGCCGCTGGGAAGTTTCTGTCTGTGGGGCCCACGTGACGAGTGGGCACACACACCCAGAATTGAAGGCAAGAGATGGGCTGGGCTCAGGAGCATGGGCAAAGGGAAGCCAGGCGGGAGGGACGCTCCCCCTTGTGACTGGTCACTCAGGGGGCATGGGAGCCATCGAATGGGTTTGAATCTGGCGATATGACATCTCAGGAAGGCGACGAGACAATTTGAGAGCAGGGAGTTCTGGAAGTGTAAGGCAGTTTGAGGAGACAGCAGAGACAGCCAGGAGGGTGTGGATCCTCAGGGGTCTGAGGAGAGCACAGGGCGTGGGTTTGCTGTGTGGTGATGGTGGTAAGACCAGTTGGGCCCCTGGGGGCTCCAGGAGGGGCAGGAAGGGCAGGTGCTGTCCTACCCTGGCAGGTTGGGCAGCAGTGTCCAGCCGGGGTGAGCGGGTGGCTGCAGCCCAGAGGCTCACAGGGCTGGCGGCCACAGGTCACAAAGCCTCCAAGGCAGGTACACAGATTGCAGGGCTCTCGGGGATCCGGGAACTCCTGGCCGCTCAGGTAGGACTCCCCTAGATACTCGCAACCTTCAAGAGAGGACAGGGAGGGGCAGGGCAGGGGGCAGAAATGGTGAGAGGTGAGCAGTCATCCAGTTCTGACCTTGGGCCCCAGTTGAGGCCTCAAAGACCCAGCAACTGGGGGCAAGGAGAAGGCTCAATCCTGGCAGGAGATGGGGGGGGGGGGCAAAGGAGTCTGGGATGGGGCACCGGCCAAAGGGCACACTTTCCCCTTTCAGCCTGTAATCTCTCTGGAAAGACCCACAAGGAATCTGTCCCTAGAGTTGGATGCTCAGCAGGCCACACCCAGCCAGAAGGTACCAATTTCTCCAACCTGGGGACAGCTGGAGATAGCCTGAGATGGCTTCGGAGACACTGATCAAGGCATCGTCTTTCCAATATTCTTCCGAGCCCCTTGACTAATCAGGGGCCGGACGGGATCCCAGGGTTGTAGCAAGCAGCTCTCTGACACTTGCTGAGAGGGCGCTTTGGGTGATAATGAGGTGTCAGTAGTAACCACAAATCCCTGGTGGGGGATATTGATAAGGAGGGAAGCTGTGCATGTGTTGGGGGCAGGGGGCATTTGGGAAATCTCTGTACCTTCCTCTCACTTTTGCTGTGAACCTAAAACTGCCGTAAAGAAACAAAGTCTTAACAGAAAAAAGAGAGAGAGAGAGAGAGAGAGAGAGAGAGAGAGAGAGGCAAGTCTCTGTCTCAAAGCCTTGGCAGGCAAAAGTTTCTGACTCAAATTTAATGTTCTATTTTTAACTGTATTAATAATTATGGTAATCTTCATTCCTGGAAAATCTAACTCATTTACAGTATGATATAAAGACTCCTTTCTAAATAGGTTTAAAAACAAAAGGATGGGGCGCCCGGGTGGCTCAATCAGTTGAGTGTCCCACTTCGGCTCAGGCAGTGATCTCGCTGTTCACGAGTTCGAGCCCTGCGTCAGGCTCTGTGCTGACAGCTCGGAGCCTGGAGCCTGCTTGGGATTCTGCGTCTCCCTCTCTCTGTGTGCCCCTCCCCGGCACACACTCTGTCTCTCTCTATCAAAAAAAACCTAAATAAACATTAAAAAAATTTTTTTTAAAGAAAATAAAAGGTTAATTTGAAGAAAAATAGCTAACTAAATAAACTTACAGGTGCGAGAGGGTATGTAGCAAATGTTGCTAAGATAGTACAAGAGTGGCCGAAGCCTGGGGAACTGAGTGGGACTTGTTCAACCCTCTCTTTTTTTTCAGGAGCTAAAATTAGAGTTACACTTAAAAATGGTTAAAGTAGGGGGGCCTGGGTGGCTCAGTCGGCTGGTGGCATCCAACTTCAGCTCAGGTCATGATCTCACAGTCCGTGGGTTCGAGCCCAACGTCGACTCTGTGCTGACAGCTCGAAGCCTGGAGCCTGCTTCAGATTCTGTGTCTCCCTCGCTCTCTGCCCCTCCCCCGTTCGTGCTCTGTCTCTCAAGGGTGAATAAACGTTAAAAAAAATTTTTTTTAATGGGTAAAGCAGTAAATTTTATGTTATATGTGTTTTACAAAAATACACAGTTTAAAATGTATTTTTTCAATTAAGAAAAATTAGGCCCAGAGAGGTTATGTAACTTGCCCAGGGTCACAGAGCCAAATAGCATCAGCAGCAGGAGAAACCCCAGGTTTTAGTCCAGTGTTTTCTGTTACGGTGACAGATGTTGGGGACTCACTCTAGGGCAGTAAAGATGACGCTGACCCGGCCTTCCCAGCCCCTCATCCCCACGGTCCCCTGCCCCTCACCATCACAGGTAGGGCAGCAGTCACCCCTGGCGGGGAAGGGGCACTGAGCAGGTGCGCAGGCCCTGGGCTCGCAGCTGACGCTGCCCTCCCAGCAGAGGCAGACGTGGCACGAGGCAGTGGGCGAAGGGAAACGCTCCCCGCTGGCAAAGTCCTTCCCCTGGTACAGGCAGCCTAGGCGGGCAGGCGAGCAAGGCGGGAGCAGTGGCGGTCGTGGTGGCCGTCTGCCAGGACCACGGCCCCCCTGGCCCTGCCAACCGGGCGGTGTCCCCCCACATTCTTAGTGAGAACCCCGACGTGGGAGTGGTGGGCCCGGAGGAAGGGGGAGGGTACTGGGGTCGCGCAGTGTTAGGGGCTGGAGGAAGGGGGACATGTCATAAGAGGGGACAAAGTAGGGTGAGGCTGGGGGCAGAGCTGGAGGGAGCAGGTGGGGGTGGGGTGCTGCCTAGGCCGGGAGGGGGCGCCAGTTACCGTCGCAGGATGGGCAGCAGGGCCCTTGGCGCGGGTGGGAGCAGGGCGCAGGCGGGCAGGGCAGCCGCTGGCAGGACACAGAGCCATCGAGGCAGAGGCAGCGGCGGCAGGGGTCGTCGGGCTGGGAGAAATGCTCTAGGTGGCGGGCCGGGACCCCGCCCCCTGGCCGCGGGCAGCCGGAGGAGGTGGCTGCAGAGAGCGCGCGCGCGCGAGTCAGGGCTCCAAGGAGAGGCTGCGGAGGCTCGCCCCTCCCTCCCATGCGGATCTGCCCGAGGGGTGCGCATCCTACCGGGGCACTGCGGGCAGCACTCTCCGGGCAGCAGGACCGGCTCTGGACAGGGCAGCGGCGGGCAGCGGCGGGAGAGGCACTGCACGCTTCCGCTCTGCAACAGAGGGCCCACGCCAGGCCGGTTAGTGCTGGGAGGCTGAGGAGACCCCCACCCCTCTGACTGCCACCTTGGGGGCCCTCTCCTGGTCTCCCAAGTCCCACCCCTACTCCCCTAGCCTCCTCCTCTCACCCAGGTGGCAGACTCACCAGACAGCGACACTGACGGCAGGGATCAGACGGGTGGGGGAAGTCTGCTCCGTTAGGGTACTCTTTCCCGCCAAAGGCACAGCCTGGGGGAGGGGGCAGCTATAGGCCTGGGAGGGGCCCATTCCTCCCCGGGTAGGCTGCCCTTCTGACCCTAAAAGCCCGCAGATGGGGCCAAGCCATCCCAGGAGACCGCCCCCCCCCCCACCTTCCCCATGGCATCCACCTCACCATTGCAGTCGTTCTGGCAGCAGGTGCCAGGCAGTGGATGGGCACAAGGGGCCCTGGGGCAGGCCCGAGGCTGGCAATGGGCATGGCCTTCCTGACACCGGCACTCCTGGCAGGGGTCTCGGGGGTGGGAGAAGCTCTCGCCATCCACAAATACTTGTTCCTCCAGGATGCAGTCTGAGCATTGGGGCAGGGAGAGGGGCAGGAGTGGGGGCGAGGACTGACAGTTCTAGGCATGGGCTGACAGCCCATCTATCCTTGGAGTCCAGGGCCACTGAGGAAATGCCAGCAGGAAGCACCACGGAGAGAGTGGAAGAAGGGTCTGTGTATGCAGGCATGGGTATCTCTCCGAGCACACGCTCGCATGTGGAGGCATATTTGAGCCCATTTACCTGATGCATGTGTGTATGCCTCTGAGGGTGAACAGCCAAGGAGCTCGTGCATGAACGTGCCTGTGTTTGTGATACACGCTCTGGTACAGACTCTCTAGGAGGGCGGGGCAGGGACCAGGTTACACTGCACCCTAGCACCCAGCCTCCCGCGCATCAGACCCAAACGTTTGTGGCATGGAGCTGCTTTATATAGACACAGGGATATATCTGACCGGTAAGGGTACTGGAGGAGGAAATACAGAACAGGAGGGAAGGGACATATAGGAACATGAAGGGATAAACATCTCTCTACTCTCCCTCCTACCCAATACCCTGTGAGTTCCAGAAAGTCCAAGCTGTGTCTGAAAACAACTCAGAAGGCTGTTGCTTGCTAGGGTATCTGTTGAGCCCGTGGGGCCATGGGAGAGCTGGCTCCGGGGCCCCCAAGCCAGACAGGTGTCATAAGCACATACCTGGGCACCTGGGGCAGCACTGGTCGGGTCCACTCTGGGGCCTGGCACAAGTTGTGGGAGGGCAGTCAACCAAGGAGCACCTCACAGTCCCAGCCTGGGAGCAGGGGAGAAGGCAATGAGGGTGGGCTCCAGGAGGGGCTCAGCAGGGCAGTAGCAAGCCTGGGGTGGTACCTCGCAGCGGCAGGCGTGGCAAGGGCTATCCGCGTCCGTGAAGTTCCGCCCATTGGCATACACTTGGCCGTGGTAGGTGCAGCTCTCACAGCTGGGGCAGCAGGCACCTGGGAGAAGCAGACTGATCAGAGCCCAGCTGATCCGGGTGGGCTGGACAAAGCAGGGGGGAAAGGCCAGATCAGGGTGGGGCACTCACCAGGGAGCTGGGTAGGGTGCTGGCAGGGGGGTGGGGAGCAGAGCACAGCCCCACACATGGGCACACCATCATGACAGGAGCAGGCCGTGCAGGGCTGACCATCAGGCTCCCACTGGACCCCCTCAGCAAACTCCTCTCCATCCAGCACGCAGGCTGCCACAAGGGGGGCTGTCACCATGGCAACCGAGACACCTGCTGCCACCCCTGACCTTCCCAGACCACAGGGCCCTGGCTCTGCCAGGCCTACGGTGGCCTCTGACCCCACGCTGGGAGTGGCTGGTGGACCGGACAGTGCCCCCCTTATTGTGAAGGAACCCCTCCATCTTCAGCGCCTGCGAGCAGCACTCCTTTGAAGCTGTTCCTCTTTCTCTCCCTCCCCACACATACCTGGGCAGAGCTGGGGGCCAGAGTCAGGCAGGGTGCAGGGGGCAACCGGGCACGCCTGCTCCTCACAGGACACCTCGCCAGCCTAGGAGGGATGCCGGGTGAGAGGTCCTCAAGGGGTGAGACAGATCTGGGGTGTGAGAGGGCGCGACTGGCTACCTGGCAGGAGCAGCGGATGCAGCGCCCCCTCTCTTGGAGTCGGAAGGTCTCCTCACTCTGGTACTGGTGTCCCTGGTACTCACAGCCTGGTCAGGAGGACAGGGGGACCGGGGACAGGGCTGGAGGCCAATGGGGAAGCCTCACGTCACCTCAAAGCATCCACCCCCCCCCAACCCTGATGAGCCAGCCTCCCCTACCTCCAGGTTCAAGGGCCCCGCCATGGTGCCCAGTGTGCCATGAGAAGGTGAGAACGTGACCCTCACCCGTGGTGACGGGAGCCTAGGCCGATCAAGGACTTGTCCTGCACTTTAGTTCAAGGGAGCTTCCTGTAGGTCTAAACGCCCGACCCCTCCCCCCTCCCGAGCCTCTCTTGGGCCAGTGCTTGCCCCTCTCCCGGTGACTCGAGTCCCCAGCTCACCATCACAGACTGGGCAGCACTGGCCAGGGATCCTGCCTGGGTGTCTGCAGGGCACGGGCGGGCAGGGCAGAGGCTCACACTGGACACTCCCGTTCTGCCAACAGGGCCTGATCAGCATTCACGAGGCAGGCCCAGAAGCCAGGCCCTCCCTGCCAGGCCAGCCACACTCACGGCACAGTGGCAGCGCGAGCAGGGGTCCCCAGAGCCCACGGGCTCTCCGCTGCGGTACTCCCGCCCATTTAGGAAACAGCCTGTTGGGGAATAGGGTGCCTTAAAGTCCTGGCCTTCATGGGAGACTGAGCTGGGCCACAGGTGAGCTTTCTGGACCCCCACTCCAGACTCCACCCACTGACTCACCATCGCACAGCGGGCAGCAGGTGCCTGGACGAGGCCGGGCAGGGTACGGGCACAGGCTGGAGCATTCTCGCTGGCGGCACTGAATGTGGCCCTCCTGGGAGGGGGCACAGCGGGCAGGGGAAGGGGCCATTAGAGCTCCGTCAAGTGGCAGAAATGGCAGTCGAGTTCCCATGATGCGCTTACTAGATGTTGTTATGAGTTGAGCTGTGCCCCCCTCCAAATTCATATGTTGAAGTCCTAACCCCTCGCACCCCAGAACACGACGTATTTGGAAATAGGGTCACTGCATATATAATTAGTTAAGCTGAGGTCATACTGGAGTGGGGTGGCCCCTCCAAAAACTGCGTCCTTAAAAAAGGGGAAATTTGAACACAGACACACACAGGGAGAACAACATGTGAAGATCAAGGCAGAAGCCAAGGGATACCAAGGATTGCCAGCAAACCACCAAAAGCCAGGAGAGAGGCCTGGAACAGATTCCCTCTTACAGCCCTCGGAAGGACACCTTGACCTTGGACTTCTGACCTCCTGAACCACGAGATGATACATTTCTGTTGTTTAAGCCAAACCCCTTTGCGGTACTTTGTTATGGTGCCCAGCACGTTACTGAAGCTCTCTGTGACTCAGTTTACCCATCGGCAAAGACAGTAATAGTCCTGTCCTCACAGCCTTGTTATGGGAATGAAATGAGATATGGCGTCCGGTGTGACAGCCACCTCTGGAAGCTGGCGAGTAAACAGTAGCTGCTGCTACTTGCCACGGCTGTTCCCAGACAGACCCCCGCCCTTTGAGTTCCCACCTACATCAGGGCTCACTATGTCCAGTCCCGTAAGTGGGCAGCCAGTGACTCTTCTCACAGGTGTCGGGAGGGTGGTCCATGTGAACAGGGAAGGGAGGCACGTGGTTGCAAAGGGGATGGATGCCCCATGGCCTTCGCAGTGGAGTCTTCAGACCTTGGTAGGCTGTCAGGAAACTGTATGGCTCTGGCTTGAAACACAACCCTTCTCAGGATGCTCCCTGCCTGGACATGACGTTTCCACGTCCCCACCTTCTTCCCCCAGGCTTCGCCCTGTCTGTTCCCTACACCTGGTGTCTTAGTCCACTTGGGTTGCTGTAATGAAATCCCATAGGCTGGGGGGCTTATAGACAACAGAAATTTACTTCTCCCAGTTCTGGAAGTCGGGAAGTCCAAGATCAAGGTGCCAGGAGATTCAGTGTCTGAAAAGGACCGGCTTCCAGGTTCCTAGACACCTGCTTTTTCACTGTTTTCACGTGGCTGAAGAGAGGAGCTAGCTCTTTGGGGTCCCTTCTACAAAGACACTAATCCCATTCATGAGGGCTCCACCCTCATGACCTAAGCACCTCCCAAAGGCCCTACCTCTAAATACGATCACCTTGGGGTTAGGATTTCAACATATGAACTTGGGGGAGACACAAACATTCAGTTCATAGCACCTGGAATGTCTTCCCCCATTTCTTCCTGCTTAAATGCTACTCACCCTTTAAGACCTAGGTAAACACCATCCCTTCCATGAAGATTTTCTAGATCTGTGTTGCCCAGTAGAAACATAACACAAGTCGTAAGTCATTTTAAATTCTCTAGTAGGGGTGCCTGGGTGGCTCAGTGGGTTAAGCGTCCAACTCTTGATTTTGGGTCAGGTCATGATCTCATGGTTGTGAGATCGAGCCCTGTGTCAGGCTCTGTGCTGGGTACGGAGCCTGCTTGGGATTCTCTCCCTCCCTCTCTCTGCTTCTCCCCTGCTTGCACACACATGCTCTCTCTCACTCAAAAAAATAAAATAAATTAAATTACTCTAGCAGTCAAATTTCAAAAAGGAACAGATGAAACTAAACAATAATATATATTCCATTCAACTGACTATATCCAAAAGTTATTTCTTTTTTAAGAACCCAAAAACCCAAAGACTTCAAAAAATGTTTATTTATTTAAAAAAATTTTAATGTTTATTCTTGAGAGAGAGAGAGGGAGAGACAGAGACAGAGCATGATTTGGGGAGGGGCAGGGAGAGAGGGAAACACAGAATCCGAAGCAGGCTCCAGCCTCTAAGCTGTCAGCACAGAGCCCGATGCGGGGCTCGAGCTCACGGACCACGAGATCATGACCAGACCCAAAGTCAGATGCTTAACCGACTGAGCCACCCAGGTGCCCCTATTTATTTTTGAAAGAGAGAGTACCAGCAGGGGAGGGACAGAGAGAAAGGGAGACAGAGAATCCAAAGTAGGCTCCACATTGTCAATGCAGAGCCCAACTCAGGGCTCGAACTCACGAACCTCCAACCATGGAATCATGACCTGAGCTGACGTCGGTTACTTAACCGATGAAGCCACTCAGGCGCCCCCCAAAAGTGATTTCAACATAAAGTAGCAATGAGATGTTTTATATTCCTTTCTTTTGTCCTAAGTCTTTAAAATCCCACATTTTGCACTTCAGCCCATCTCCAACTGGACAGCTACTTTCAAGGGCTCAGTGGCCACGTGCGGTGGTGGCCACAGACGGGACAGCGCAGTTCTAGATGTCTCCACGTAATCTGCATTTCTCTCTCCCCCGAGCTGTTGCTGCCTGTCATATCCTGACCTGCCTCACTTCCGGAGCTTGCAAGCTCTTTGAGTTCATTCGCGAACCCACGCTGCACATCTACGATGCTCAGAACTGGGCATACAGGTGGGCACAGCCCCATCCTCACCCTCATAGCGCCCAGGATCAGGTCTTCTCCACCTCTGTCCCCTCCCAGTGCATAGGGGATTTGCTCAGTGAAATGGAGGGATGAATATGGTTGGCCTGGGGATGGGGAGGGGTGAGGGGTGTGGGAGCAGCAGAGGGACTCACCAGGCACCGGCAGATCCGGCAGGGGTCCCCAGGGGCAGTCCACTCTTGGCCATGATCCCAGCGAGAGCCACCTTCCGTGCAGCCTGGGGTTGAGGTAAAGATGGACACAGAGGAAGCCCGGTAGGAGCCGGCCTGGATAGCAGCTTCAGCCGGCCCCGACCCTCTTTCACATGCCCTGAGCCCACACCAGACCAGGCCATGCCTCTGCCTAGACTCCTGAGGGCTTCCAGTGCAAGGCCTCCCGGGTCCCCAGTGTGGCCACGCCCACCTCCCCCCAGCTCTTGGCCCCTCCTCACCTCTCGCTGTAAGCGTTGGCCATTCGCGTACATTTGCACCTTCCCGCCTACCACACACCCACCTCACTTGACTGTCAGTCCCGAGCCTTTGTGCAAGCTCTCCTCTCTTCCTGGAATGCCCTCTGCCTTATTCCACCCTTCCCCTAGCTAACTGCTCTTTATCCTGAAGGTTCACTCAGGACGCGCCGCCTCCAGGACGCTTTCCTTCCTGTGTCCAGGCTGGATTAGGTCTCCTTCCTCTGCGTGTCCACAGTGCCCGGCACCTGCTTCTAATACTGCCTTTGCGACAGTACTGGTGTGTGACTCAGTGTCACCCTCTAGTGGTCTTCTTGGAGGGGGGGCCCCCTTGTGTCTTCCGTGCACATAGCAAATGAAAATGCTCAGCATTTATCAAGGTATAGAATGGCATTATCCACACCTCACAAATGGGGAATCGAGACCCAGAGTAACTCCCTCAGAGGTACCCGGCCACGAAATGGTAAGGGCGGGATTTGAGGCCAGGCACCTCAGCTCCAGAGCAGCATTGGCCGGGCATCGCTTCCCCACTGACCAAACCCCCCAGGTCAGGGCCAGCAGAATGGGCTCTGGAGTTGAAGAAATGCTGTGACGTCCCCACCTGGAGCTCTACCAGGGAAGGGTCAGGGCTCTCACCTTGGCAGGTCGGGCAGCAGTGGCCAGGCCTCAGGACTGGCTCAGGGCAGGGGCTGGGTGGACACTTGATGGGTGCACAGCGAACCAGGCTCCTCTGTAATACACCAGTTGCCGTAAAGCCACCCGGTCTGGCTCCCAGACAGGGCAGGGTGGACAAGCGTCAGACATCCTTGGAGGGATGGGGCACAGGACCGCGATGGAGGGTGAGCCTCACCAGCAGGAGGTCTTGGGAGGTATATGAAAAACCAGCAGGTGTGACCCAACAGGGAGCAGGGAGAGTATATGGAGGAGCAAGGCCTGAACGAGGCGGGTGGGGACTCACCAGGCAGGAGCATTGGAGACAAGGGTCGGCGCTGGACAGGAAGCTGGCCCCCTCTTCATAAGGCCGCCCCTCATACTCACAGCCTGGGGAGGGTTGTCAGGATGACAGGCCGGTCAGCAGAGAGCAGGGCGAGTGGACATCACCCAAGGGAAGGCATGACCCCAAGTAGGTACCGGACCCTCCGGGGCTGAGGGGATGGAGGGGCAGGGTGGGGCGACAGGTCACCTGGCCGGCAGACAGGGCAGCACTCCCCAGGTGGGGTGTAACTCTCCAGGCAGTTGAGCTCTGCACATGAGGGCCCCTGGCACCGCACGGTCCCTGCCTGCAGGGCAGACACTGAGCCCTCCCTCCCTCTCCACTGCCCGAGTTGAGTTACTCCGCAGGCCTGGTGGGCCTAGCAGGCTGCAGGCCTCGAGGCCTGGGTGGCAGCAGCAGCTCTGTCTGGCCCCCAGATTGGGCTCGGCATGCCGAGCATCAGGGATGTGCGTGGCGGCCGGGACTAGGCTCTGATTCCCTTACCTGGCAGGCGCAGATGACACAGGGCTCTGGTTGCCATGTTTCCCCATCCCTGTGGCCTCCAGGGCAGCCTGAAAAACCAGGGCCAGGCCCCCGAGTAAGAGATCCAGGGTACCGGAACCAAAGCACCCACAAGGGAACCACATCAAAGGGCACCGTTCAGGGGGCGCCTGGGTGGCTCAGTCGGTGAAGCGTCCGACTTCAGCTCAGGTCACCATCTCGCGGTCCGTGAGTTCGAGCCCCGCGTCGGGCTCTGGGCTGATGGCTCAGAGCCTGGAGCCTGCTTCCGATTCTGTGTCTCCCTCTATCTCTGCCCCTCCCCCGTTCATGCTCTGTCTCAGAAATAAATTAAAAAAAAAAAAAAAAAAAAAAGGGCGCCATTCAGGAGACAGATTTTTGTATTTACTACAACTTTCCAGCAGATGGCAGTAAAGCGTCTGACTCAAGCATAATCAGATTTCCACTATTTTACAATAGATGCAAGTGTTGAGGAAAGGGTGCTTTTTAAAAAATTTCACGGAAGATATAATATGAGCTAGCAGTGGCCTTGAGGCACCATGCGTCCTGAAATCTGTGTGTGTGTGTGTGTGTGTGTGTGTGAGAGAGAGAGAGAGAGAGAGAGAGAGAGAGAGAATGTGTGTGTCCCTTTTCTTTGGGATCCATCAACTCCCAAGACTCCACTCCTCATCTCTGGCCAAGACTGCCAGTCTACATTTCCAGACCTCGCTGGTCTCCTGAGCCTCTGACCCACCCTGTGCCCCATCAGCTGATATTCTGCCATGTAAAGTACAGGATGCCGGGTCGAATTTGAATTCCACGTAGACGATCCATATTTTTTTTAGTATAAGTATGTCCCAAATATTGCATGAGACAAACTTACACCAAAAAAGTATGTGTTGTTTATGAGAAACTCAAAGCTAACAAGGCATCCTGTATTTTTGGGGGTAAATCAGGCAACCCCATCTCCCTGACTCGGAGCTAGTAACATCCCCCAGCAGAACCACTGCCTCCTGCCTCCACTTCCTCCCAGTTCCCTTCATGTCACTGGCACCACTGCCTTCCTAGTTCCCCACTATTGCATGGGGTCTAACCCACCAGCTCCTGCCCATTGTTTTAGAAACACCCCGCCCCTCTGCAGCCACTGCTATCCCTGGCTCCATGCCTAGACAACCACTGTACTAGCCCGCTAACTTGTTCTGTCTGCATCCAGTCCATACCAGATGGTTAGTCCTAAAACACTCCTTTGAACAAGCCACACTCCGGCTCTGCAGCCTTCAATGGCTCCCCATTGCCCACAGAAGAAAGTCCAAAATGCAAGGCTTACAGCAGTCTGTTACCACTGAGCCTCTGGCAGCTAACCACATACTGCCCTTCTTTACGTTCTCTTACTCTATTCATTGGATCTTAAATCTTGTGTTATGTTGGCTGTTTATTTTCTCAACTAGATTAGAAGCTCCCTGGGGGCAGGAAAAAGATCATACAGAGCTTTTGGATCGGTCCCAGGCCGGAGTGAGTATTTGCTGGCTGTGCTTCTGTTCTGAATTCCCTAACTACTGCCAGAGTGGGTGGGCAGGCACTCTCTGGGCATGTGGCAGGGGGCAGACGATGGCTCTGGGGGCCCCAGAGTGAGTGCAGGAGGCGAGGCTGGCAGGAGGCTGACCTGGCTCACAGTGAGGACAGCATGTTCCTGGCTCCGGGCAGGGTCCTCTTGGGCATGGCTTCTGGGTACACTTTATGGTTCCTTCCTGTGGGGAAGCAGACTAGTGGCTGCCCAGCCATCAGAACCCCGAGGACCTGGCCTCCAGAACTGAAACCTCACCCCAGGCTGTGACACACCAGAGGAGCAAGAAGTTGAGGCAGCTCAGGGTACATGGGCTACCTTCGGTCTGAGGGCAGGAAAGAGACACCCTACCCCCACTCCCATCATCTCCTACTGCTCTTGGCCCCCAGAAAGCATCTCTTCCAGGTGCCAGCAAGTTCCCAGAGTGGAGAGATCCTAGGAAGGGAACTGAAAACTTCCTCAACGGAGGAGCGAGGAAGGAAAGGCTGGAAGAATGTGGATGTGGAGCCGAGTGAGGGGGAATAGGCAGGTAGATGACAGGGACAGGTGGATGGGCAGGGACAGTGAGGGTCCACAGGAGAGGGGGCATGTAGGAAGACAAGCAACTCCATCCTCTCTGCCCTCCATGCCACTGTTTGCCAGGCCCAAATCAGAGAGGTTTGGGGGCTCCCGCCATGTGCGTGTGGTGGGGGGGGGGGTTAAGCCCCAGAAAATATAGCCACTTGGAATCAGCCGGAGCCACTGGCGGCCAAAACTTTGGGGGAGGGGCAGGCAGACCCCATTACATGACATTGAGCACACCGGGCCGCAGTGGTTGGTAGCTTAAGTGAAGCAGGTGAGGGGGCCAAGTATGGGATATCCAGGTGGGTCGCAGGAACTCACCAAGCAGTGACAGGTGGTGCAAGCGTCCGGGGAGAAGGTCTCCCCGTTGCCATAGGTCTGACCATTGTGGCTGCAGCCTGGGGAGAAGATAGTGCTGTCACTCAGGCACTCGCGGCCATCTCTAGGTGCTGAGGTGGTCCTGGCAGGCAGACAGGGTGGCACTCACCGTGGCAGTGGGGCAGGTCGGGCTTGGGGTCACAGTGCACGGTCCCATCCTGGCAGACACAGGCGGTGCAGGTGTCAGGCTCCCAACGAGCACCCTCGGGCCAGGCCCGCCCCAGCCCCCAGCACTGGGGAGACGCTGGGCGGCATTCACAGGACTCCAGCTGCCTCACCCTCGCCTGCAGCTCTTTGTTCTGGGGAAAGAGGGAGAGGGGAAAGTGGGGGGCACTGGCTCAGCTCCCCGCTACCCAACACATCCCGCAGATTTGTAGGGTGTGAAGACCGAGCAGGACGAGAAGGAAATCTGACAGTTCCAGGGGAGAGGTGGGTGCCCTCCACACAGCATCCAGTTTAGACACAGTTCTCAGGACCTAGAGTCTGGACGGGCTCCCAGAGGGACATGGCGTGCCCAGACCTCTCCTTTGGAAAGAAGGGGGCCCGATCCCCTCCCTCTAACAGTTTAAGTCCTTTACCCATCCAAAATCTTTCCTGATGATGCCTTATGTATCATAGGTCCTCCATAATATTTGTCAAACACATGAAAGAATACGAAAGTCTAGATGGAAAAAACAAATACTCCAGAGGCTCTTCGTTTATATGAAAGAATCGATGTGAAGAGCTGTTCATATAAGAATTTCTCCATGTGCGTTTAAAATAAAACTTGGGGTGCCTGGATGGCTCAGTCGGTTAAGCGTTAGACTCTTGATTTTGGCTTAGGTCAGGATCCCAGGGTCGTGGGATCAAGCCTCGAGTCAGACTCCACACCGAGCATGGAGCCTGCTTAAGATTCTCTCTCACTCCCTCTGCCCCTGTCCCCCGCTCATGCTCTTCCTCTAAAATTAAAAAAAATAAATAAATAAATAAATAAATAAATAAATAATAAAAGCAAAAAGCTGGCATTAAAAAACTAATAAAATAAAACTCTGTTTTAGAGTTCCGGGCCCCCTCCCCCAAGTCCAATCCTTCCTTCCTCTCACTACACAAGACCTGCCCTACCCCCACCACCATCCCCCCCCCACCCCCACCCCCCACAAGCCCTCCGGCCTCCAGCACTACCTGCTCTCTGAGTTCCATCATCTGGGCCTCCAGCCTTTCCAGTCGCTCCTCCAGGGGGCGCCACTGCTCCTGTGGGGCCCCAGCATGGGATGAGGAGCGGGCTGGTGCCTGCTGCTGGTAGTCCTGGATGTCAGCAAGCCCAGGGGGCTCCGGGAGGATGACCCCACCTGAAGAGCACAAGAATCCAAGGTGGGCCTGTGGGTGAAAGGTTTCCTAGCAAGGTTTCCTGGGTCTTGTCTTACAAACCATGCAGGGAAGGAGGGGTCGCCCCGTGGCCCACCCCTGTCCATCTGCCCACCTACCTTCCAGAGAAGGAGATATGGTCTCTGAGGGTGCTGGCACGGAAGCGTGGAAGGAGAAGGGAGAAGGTGAACAAAAGTGACCCAGACCAGCTTTCCCAAGTAGCAAGAACCTCGGTCAGATATCAGCCCCAGGGCCCCTGACCTGCTGGGGATATGACAGGGAGTGTCTAGACCAGGGCCTTCCTGTAGCCTCCCTGATGCTGCAGGGGTCCCCAGCCACGGGGAGCGTGTCAGGGTCATCCATCTTGACATGGGTCAGGGTCTTGGCCAGGGTTAGCCCCGGGAGCTGACAAGTCAGGCTGGGAGGGCCCAGAAGTCAGTGCAGGCTGCAGGGCAGGAGAGGGAGACGGACATGCGAAAGGCGGGGCTGCTTTATGGGGCCCGGGGTCTGGTGTGAGCAGCCCTGGCCCCCCAACTGCCTGTCCTCACCTGTCAGCAAGGGCACTGCTTCCAGAGAATGTGCACAGGGAGGGGCAACTGCTCCCTCTGCTCCACCCCCACCCCGCGCCCAGCCTTGCCACTATTTCCAGGCCTGTGGTAGAGGGGCCTGGGGACCCCCACATCGGGAGCCCGCATTCTGTACCCGACAGAGGTTCTTGCTACTCGGGAAAGCTGGTCTGGGTCACTTTGGTCCACCCAGGGCTGCCTTCTCCTCCTTCCACGCTTTCAGGCCAGCACCCTCACAGACCATTTCTCCTTCCCTGGCAGGTGAGTGGGCAGGTAGACAGGGGTGGGGCACAGGGTGACCCTCCTCCCCTGCATGGTTTGGAAGACAGGACCCCACACTGGGCAGAGGGGGCTGCATTTCTTGAAGGGTTTGGGGAAGGAGTTGGCAGGGCCCCCACTAGCTCCCAAGGCACCAGGCTGAATAAAGACAGCCTGTCCCTGGTTTTTTGATGACACTGCATCAGAGAAGGGGGTTTCTCTGAGTTCAGGCCTGAGGTTGGACAGCCATTTCCACCTCACTTTAATCCCTCCCCTTCAGTCAGGAAAGTAAAAACCGTGGGGCGGGGATAGGCTGACTCCACTGACATCCCACAGACCAGATCGCTCTTCCGGGTGGGGAGTGGGCAGTGGAGGGGCTGGAGGAGGAAGAGGAGGACGGAGAGAGGAGGGTCTTTCCCTCAGAGGCAGCTCATTAATGAGGCCGGGCTTGGGTTTCTCGAAGACACTAGTCCTGTGAGGTAAGGGACTGTGTCACCCACTCCCTTGTCCCCACACCCCCAAGCGGGGGTTGGAGAGTCTAATCTGAAACCCAAGTTGTCTTCTTTCTTCCAAACCTGCTTTGGCCTGAGTTTCTTGGCTTGGGAAATGCTATCCCCGCCTACTAAGAGATCTGGGGCTCAGATTCCCCGTTTTGTACCCCCCAACCCATCAGCCTCTGGTCTCGCCCAGGTGTCCCCAACCCACTCCTCCCTCTTCTCCTCTCCCCTCTTTCCACTCAGGAGGCTGAAGCCAAAGCCCACCTCCTGCCTCTACCTGCTCCTCCTCTCTGGCACCCACCTCTCTAAGTCACACATCTGAAGGTTCCCAGCAGCAAGTCCAAAGGTGACCTTTTGCAAATGCCCCCGTGCCCTGCTCTTCCCCACCTCCGGGGTCTAACGCCCCAACAAACGCCAGCACCCAAACCTCTTGTGCACATTCCCATCCCCCTCCCTTGCCAGGTATCCTGTCACCTGGAACTGTGCTCCCTTGGTATGGCTCCAGTATCTAGCATTCTTCTTGGTGCCCTGAAGGGCAGTTGCAGATGATCAGTACCGTCAACCGCCCCCCTTCCCGTCCCGGCTTGACACCCCCACCCCATGACCCCTCCTCCAGTCCTATTTAAGCAGTCACACTAAGGGAGGCAGGGAGAGGCTGGGGGGTCTCCGGCAGGGAAGACAGGACCAGTCCCTTGCCTGGAGAGACCAGCAGAAAGAGCTCCTGATTGTTTCACGGAGCCTGATTGCTCCCCGTGGAATTGTCCTCGGCTCCCCTCTCCCCAGCCGGCTGCCAAGTGCTTGCACTGACCCCTCTTTTCCTGCCTGCCCTCCTAGGAGAAGGCCAGACACAGCCTCAAAGTCGGCTCCCATAGCGGGCCTCCTTTTTTCCCCCCTTTCTCAAGACAAATAATTAACTTCAGACTCCCAGATTCCAGGGCAGCCTCTCCCCCACCGCTGCCTGCAGGAATTCCTCTCCAGCCATTGCAGGGAGCCCCCTCTCTCTCCTCTGGGCGCGGGGCCTCAACCTCAGGGCCGCGCCCCCTTGCTGGCTCCTCCACCGACGGGGAGGACCGAGGCCGCCCAAGAGGCGCCCGCACCCCGAGGCTGGGGGTCGGGAGAGGCAGCCTGGCGCCAGCTCCTTCCCTCAGGCTGGGCTGAGTAAGAAATGGGGTCCTTCCCGGCCGCCCCCAGGCCCTCAGCGCCCCGACTTACCTCCGTCCGTCGCGGAAGCCACGGCCACGCTCGTGAGCTGGAGGACGAGGGGCAGCAGAGCTGCCGGGGGCCCCGCCATGCTCGCTCCGCCTCGCTGTCTGTGGTCGCGGCTCAGCAGGCGCTGGGGGAGGCGGGGTGGGGACACACCAGGCCGCCTCCCACCCAGTCTTTGTTCAGGGAGGGCTTCTGGAGTCTGTCATCCCGCCCGGGGTGGCGCCTGCCTCCCTGATAGGCACCTCGCGCCCTGGACCCCAGCTCCATCCTGACCCCAGCCCTGTCTCAGAGGTAAGGCGGCGGGAGAGCAGCCCCAGCCCTGCGGGAAGCTGGGACCGTCTCCTGCACGTGATCCCTGGAGAAGACCGGACAATAAACACGGATTTGTCACTCTGGGGCCCTGGGACAGCTGGTTTTCCTGCCCCCTTAGGGTTATTCCATTTGCCCTTGGGTTCCCAGTTCAGCTTTTTTCTTGCTTGCAGGAGAAGAGGATTGGGCTGGGTTCAAAACCCTATTTAGCCAAATCTGTGTGCCCTTAGACCCCTAACTGTACCTCACTTTCCCTGTTTGTAAACTGAGGATTATACTATCTACTTTATAGACTGGCAGTGAGAATATAAAACTAATTTAGGGTAGTGGTTGGCACACGCTAACTGCTCAGTAAATAACAAATAACAGCCATAGGTGCTGCTCCAGACCTCTGGAATCAAGGGCTCCCGCTTTCGTCCTCCTTTGTCCACCTATACATTTCCTTCCTGGGCTCTACTCCCCACCCCTAGCCACCTCCAGTAAGCCCAGGCTTGGCCCCAAATGCCAAGCCCTCCCTTTGCTGGCTGGTCCCTGCCCATTTTCCAGTTCCTAAAGTCAGGCCTAGGGGCGGGGGTGAGCCTGGACTGGGGGCAGGGCTGGGCCCTGGGCTCAGCAGGCAGAGGGGGCCAAAGGGAGGAAGTGAAGAAAGCTGGCCACAAACTCCTCAGTGCAGCTGGGAAGCAGGGGGAGGTGGGGATGGGCCCCTAGCTCACAGGCAAAGGGACACTGAGGGTGGAGCCATGAATCCTGCCAAAGCAGTCTCCGTCCCTGCTGTAAAGGCCAGCAAGTCAGAAGCCACCCTTCCCCCAGCCCAGGCCGGGACTAAAGGTCCCGCCAGCCCACTCCCCATGCGCCTTAAGAGAGGACAGCATCTCTCCCCAGGAATGTGGACCCCTAAAGAGGCCTAAGACATTGGCAGAAGGGGGAGGGGCGGCCGTGAGCCAATGCTGAGACCTGGCCTCAGGGGGCCTGGAGCTAGGCTCACAGGAGCAGAGGAAAGCTAGGGCCAGCAGGCCAGAAAAGAAACAAGGAAGTAGCAGCTCTGGTCCCATCAAGGTTAAAGAAAGCGGTGCCTGTTATAAGGCAGGTCCCCTGGGAGACTGGGTGGAGCAGAGGCTAAGCGCAGACTGTGGTGAGAGCTGCTAGACCAAATGCTGGGTCTGATGGGACTTTCTACCGGTGACTCCAGACAAGTCATTTAACTTTCAGTGGTGAATTTCTCTTAGCTGTGACCTGTAGCTCTAACAACCCCCCCCCCCCCCCCGCCCAATTGAGTGTTTTGTGAAGGTTATGTAAATTAATGGCTGGAAAGAGGGCTCGGTACATTCTTTATCTGCAACAGAAGGTAAAGAAGCTTCCGGAAAACCCAATCCATGACATAAAAGCCCAGGGCCCCGAGGAAAGGGCATCCGGAGAGTCATTTGGGTTCCACCACGAGTGATTACTGTGAGCCTCTTTTGTGCCGGGCATCAAGCCAGATACAGGGATGTGGCAGTAAACAAAACATGGTCCTTGGTGGAATGCCCCATGCAGGTCAAGAGAAGGGAAAATGGGGTTCCTGGCAGAGGAAGAGTGTGAGCACAGGATCATAGGTGTCGGGCTTGGAATACAGGACTCACGTTTTCTGCTAGACGCAGCTGTCCCGACCCAAAACCCAGCCCTTCCCTTAGAAGAGGACACTCTGGCCAGAGAAAGAAGGAAAGACTCGGGCTTGAGCCTTTACTTGGCAAGATGGCCCTACAGACAGAGTGGTGTGTGGGAGCCGGGGGGACGTGCGGGCACAGGAGCACATGTTGCTACGTAGGGCAGCTGAAGTTCTGAGGTCAACTCCTGCTCCACACTCGCTGTCTGTGCTGGTGGTTCTCCATTTCTCCCTCCTCCCATTCATTCTCCTCCCTCTCTGCCCCTACAGACACATCCCCCTGGCCGCCTCTGGGGTCAGCCAATGAGAGGCACAGGCGAGGCCTGGAAGGCAGGAGAGGAGAGTGGCTCGGGGTATTTCTTCCCTCCTTCTGCTCACCTGGCTCCCGTGATGACGCTATTCCTTCCCCTTGTCCTCTCAGCCCAGGAGTGGTGATGGCTTCCCACCCTTGCTAGTCCCTGGTCTTCAACATCCCTTGTTGATTCTCTTACCGCCGAGTCTGCAGGTCGATGTGTGTGTGCGCCTGACGTATGCATGGTGCCCGGCCCACAGAAGACCCCAACATAAGTTGCCTCCCGCTCCTTACCTGCTTCAGGTTGCACTGCCAATAGCAGCAGGTTGGTTTTCTCTCTGGATTTGCTGGCTGGGAGCAAAAGGCAGTTGTGAGGAGGGAGAGACAGAAAGGATTAGTAAATGATTAATTTCTTGTACTTCACTTGATATCTTTCAAACCATAGTGGTTGTGACAAACGAAATGAGATACTACTAAGGTATAAAAACAAAGCTTATCGTTTACATCTGCTCCAGGCCCTTCCCTTGCCCATGTACTGCCACCCCCAGGTGACCAAGGGTGACACGGGTATGCTCTTCCACACCCTTCACCTGGCTCACACGACCATATGCAAGCATGTGTAGACCATGCGATTTCGTTTAGAGATGGCATGTTGCAACAGGCTGTGCAGGATCCCAGCCCCCATCCCCCCACCCCCACAACCCTTGTCAACTTGCCCCTGAGTCCGAAATCTCAGCAGCTCCTCTCTCAGCCTCCCGATTCCCCCAGGACCCTCCCTCCCCACTCACAACATCATGTCCACCCCAGGCAAAGGCTACCCCTGGCTGACCAGCTGAGCTGCTACAGCAGGTGGGGGCTGTGTTGTTTATCAGAGATCTGAGATTTGAATTTCACAACTGTATCCCACAGCCTGGCTACCCCTCCACCAAATTCAGAGTAGGTAGCCCACCGGTCCCCCTCCAGGAAGGTCATCCTTTGCCTGTCCTTAAAATGCCCGCCAAGGTCCACCTCCCGATGTTCCAGGCTCTGTGCCAAGCTGCGGCACAACTGCTCAGTACGAAATACCAGTCCCCACACTTGACCAACACTGCACAGATTAATATTCACAGCTGGAACCGAATACTTCCTTGTTGGATTGAACCTGCTGGGATTTTAGGAGTGTGTGTACATTTGTTGTTTTGATTTTGGCATAGAGAGACTGATGCAATCAGATTGCATATCTGAATCCTGCAGCAGAGCAAGGACCTGGGGGGGAGCGGGGGCGGGGAGGTTTCCAGGAGCCCATACAGGGACCTCCAAGCCTTGGGGTTCTCCAGCCTGGAGGGGAGCTTGCCAGTCATTCTTGTGCTTATTCCAACGTAGGGTGTCTTCAATCTCTTTTGTGACTTTCATTTCTCAAGCTAAGAAGTTGGGGGAAGAGGAGACAAGATACATACATGTAGCTTCCTGTTGGCAGTTCCCTCTTCTTCCCACCCATTTCTCTTCTTGCTATCCCTAATGGCTCCAACAGGCAAGGAAACGGAGGCTTGGAGAGTTTAAGCAGCCTAGGCAAGCTCACTCAGCTGGAGAGCGGGGCACTGGCGCTCCACCAGAGCTCTGACGCCTAACCGCTATGGAGATGTTGTTGATCTTCACCCACCACCCATGACTCCTGCACACGGGGAACTTCCGCTTCTCCTCGGTTCTCCCACAGCACTGGGAATGCATGCAGTTACAAGATTTATGCGTGCAAAATTTACAAGATTTATGCTCCCTTGCACAATGGGCTGGGAGCACCCCTCCAGCAGGTCCACTTTGCCAGCTCCGCCCCTTTCTGCTTTAATCCCAGGGTACGGCCATGGGGGTTGCTTGGCAGGTACCGGTGGATGGGCACACACAGGGGTCTCTCTTCCCACTGCCTCAACCGCATTATAAAATCCAAAGATTGGGTTGGGGTTACTGAGTCTCAGAAGTTCCTTTGGCCCCTATTCCTGCGATCCTGGGTCAGGGCCCCAGACTTCAGATCCCAAACAGAGGCAAAGCCTATCATTGACGGCCTGCGTCAGAACTGACCCAACTCAATTTGTGGCTCTGAGGAGCCAGATGGAGGCTGGTCAGTAAGGGACATTGCCTACACTTGCCCAAGGCCCTCTGCTTTGGATTAGCTCAGCACGCCTCTCTGGACTCCCTTGGCAGTCAGGGTCCACATTTGCCTTCCCACATAGGCTGGCCACTGGAGTTTGGACCAAGACTGGTCAAGGGGGTTCTTCTGGTCAAGCAACTGGTCTCACCCAGCACCATAGCCCCACCCCACAGTTTTAGAGAAAAACAAGAGCTAGAATACAGACTGAGGGAAAGGAATAGCAGCTCTTCCTTCCAGGTAATATGAAGAGAGGGATCAGATGACAAGGAGGAGAGGCCAGAAGATCAAAACCACAGCTGGACTACCATGAGGCACCAGATGTCCTAATACCCACAAATAGCCTCAGGTTCCCTTTTTATGGTTTTTGTTTTGGTAACAGCTTTATTGAAATATAATTCACATACCATAAATCCACCTGTTGAAAGAGCACAATTCAGAGCCCACAAGATGGCGGCAGCGTGACCTTCTGGGGCTGCTGGGCATGAGCTGTGTGGAGGCTCCAGGTGTTTCGGGGTGCGATCCTGGCCCACCAGGGAGGTTACACACATCCGTCATGTTTATGATAATAAAGACTAGGAAAATTCGATTTGTAGGTCACCAGAAAGAGGCGAATGACAACTTTGCCATTCATTTGATAGCTGAGCAGCCCATGAGTGAAGTTGAAAGTCATGTGATCGCATGTGACAGCAGCAGCGGGGGCGGGGAAGGGGGCACCTGAGAGTGTATATAAAGCTGAACAAAGAAACTAAAAACTGGGACGTGTGGCTGTGGTGGACTGCAGCTGCGACAGCACCGTCACTAAAGCCAGCCCTGCACCTCGTCCAGTCTGCGCACGCGGGCTTCCCAGGGCACTGCTGGTGCCCAATAAAGGATGTTGTCATGGGGGGAGGGGGGCGGGGAGAAGTATACAATTCAGTAATTGGGTATAGTCACACGGCTGTGAATATACTAAACTATCACCACAATCAACTGTTAGAACATTTCATCACCCCCAAGGAATCCCTGTACCCTTTGCAGTCACCCCCTATTTCCTACCGCAACCCATTCCCCAGCCCCAGGCAACCAACCACTCATTTTCACTTCTGTACGGATTCATGTGCCTATTCTGGACATTTCATCTGAGTAAATTTTACAACATGTGGTCCTTTGTGTCCCACTTCTTTCGCTTAGCGTATTTTCAAGGATCTTCCGTGTTGTGGCATGTATCAGTACCTTGTTCCTTTCTACTGCCGAATAACATTCCAGTTTTTATTTTTTTATTCCTTATTTTATTTACTCACTCATCAGTTGATAAGCATTTGGATTGTTTCCACTTTGGGGCTATTATGAATATTCATGTGCAAGTTTTTTTGTGGATTTATGCATCAACGTCTCTTGGGTGTCTGCCAGGTGGGATCGCTGCATCGTGTGGTAACTCTATCTTTAACCTTTTCAGGAAGTGCCAAATTGTTTTCCTAAGTGGCTGTACCACTTTACATTCCCACCAGCAGTATATGAGGGTTCCGATTTCTCCACATTCTCTACAACACTCATTATTGTCTGACTTTTTTTTTTTCTAATATCCATCCTCGTGGGTGTAAAGTGGTATCCCAGTGTGGTTTTGATTTGCATTTCCCTAATGACTCATGATGTTGACATCTTTACATGTGCTGATTAGTCATTTATATAACTTCTCTGGAGGAATGTCTATTCAAATCCTTTCCCCAAGTTTAACTGAGTTGTCTTTTTGTTTATTCAGTGTAAGAGTTCTTTGTATATTACAAAGAACAAAGATTTGTAAATTACAAATCACTTATCAGGTATATGGCTAACCCCTGTTTTCTTCCATTCTGTGGGGTGACTCTTTACTTTTCTTACTGTGTCCTTTGCAGCACAAAAGCTTTTAATTTTGATGAAGTTGAAGTTCAATTTATCTGTTTTTTTTTTTCCTTTTGTTGCTTGTACTTCAAGTGTCATATGTAGAGAACCATCGCTTAATCCAAAGTTAGGAAGATTTATTCCTATATTTTCTTATGGTATTAGCTCTTACATATAGGTCTTTGATCCATTTTGAGTTAATTTTTGTATGTGCTGTGAACTATAGCTTCTTTTGTTAGGTGCATATCTGTTTCTAATTGTCACCACTTAGATAATTAAACTTCTATCACGATAAAATGTCCCTCTTTATCTTTAGTAACTTCCTTTGTTTTAAAATCTATTGGGTCTGGGGGTGCCTGGGTAGCTCAGCAGGTTAAGCATCCAACTCTTGAGTTCGGCTCAGGTCATGATCTCACAGTTCATGAGTTCATGCCCTGCATCCAGCTCTGTGCTGGAAGCATGGACCCTGCATGGGATTCTTTTTCTCTCTCCCTGCCTCTCCCCGGCTTGCTCTCTCTCTCTCTCTCTCTCTCAAAATAAATAAATAAACATTAAAAATTTAAAAAAAAAAAAAACGGGGCACCTGGGTGGCTCAGTCGGTTAAGCAACCAACTTTGGCTCAGGTCATGATCTCACGGTTCATGAGTTCAAGCCCCGCGTTGGGCTCTGTGCTGACAGCTTGGAGCCTGGAGCCTGCTTTGGATTCTGTGTCTCCCCTCTCTCTCTGCCCCTCTTCCACTCATGCTCTCTCTCTGTCTCTCAAAAACTGAATAAATGTTTTAAAAATTTTAAATAAAATAAACAAATTAAAAAAAAAAAAACCAAAGATACAAATAGATGTAAAAAGCTATATCATGCAAATAGCAACCATGAGAAAACTTGAGAGGCTATACTAATATCAGACCCAGTAGATTTTTTTAAGGTTTAAAGCAGAAAGTTTATGTTTAATATATACAGTAAATGTGAATTTAAATTAACCATTAGATTTCTAACATATACCATCATCATAATACTTTTTTAATTGAAACACAATATTGTATTAGTTTCAGGTGCCCAACATAGTGATTCCATATTTATATACATTACAGGATGGTCACCACCAAGTCTAGCTGCCATCTATCACATACAGAGTTGTGGGGTGCCTGGGTGGCTCAGTCGGTTAAGCATCCGACTTCAACTCAGGTCACTATCTCGCGGTCTGTGAGTTTGAGCCCCGCGTCGGGCTCTGGGCTGATGGCTCAGAGCCTGGAGCCTGCTTTGCATTCTGTGTCTCCCCTCTCTCTCTGCCCCTCCCCCGTTCATGCTCTCTCTCTCTCTCTCTCTCTCTCTCTCAAAAATAAATAAACGTTAAAAAAAATTCAAAGTTGTTACAACATTATTGACTATATTCCCCTGTGCTATACTAGACCCCATAGATTTTTTTTAATTTTTAAAAATGTTTATGCATTTTGAGAGAGAGAGAAAAAGAGGGAGAGAGAGAGAGCACCCTTATATCTTTAAATCTAAAATCTGTCTCCTGTAGATAGCATATTGTCGGATATTGGTGTCGGATCTGATGATCTCTGCCTTTTAATTGGGTTCTTTAATCCGTTCACATTATTGATAGTTGTATTTGCCATCTTGCTAGTTTTCTAAATATCTCATGTCTTTTTTGTTCGTCTATTTCTCCCAGACTGCCTTCTTTTACAATGTGAGTATTTTCTTTTTTTTTTTTTTCCAACGTTTTTTATTTATTTTTGGGACAGAGAGAGACAGAGCATGAACGGCGGAGGGGCAGAGAGAGAGGGAGACACAGAATCGGAAACAGGCTCCAGGCTCCGAGCCATCAGCCCAGAGCCTGACGCAGGGCTCGAACTCACGGACCGCGAGATCGTGACCTGGCTGAAGTCGGACGCTTAACCGACTGCGCCACCCAGGCGCCCCAACAATGTGAGTATTTTCTAATATAAGATTTAAATTATTCCTAAATGATTTTTTTTAATACCTATTTATTTAGTAGTTTTCTTAGTGGTTGCTCTAGGCTAACTGTGGACAGCTTACTATACTGTCTTCCTGTCCCATCCAGGTAAGATGTCCCCAGGGAAGGTCCTGGGCCGAGTGTGTGGGCAGGAAAGCTGCCTGAGCAAGAATGGCCTTGGAAAAGGGATGCCACCGAGAAGGACTGAGGCATTGAGATGGCCACATGGTGGCCCCAGTGAGCGATACGGAGGATGCAGCTTTGATGGAGCATTTGGGGGGCTGCATGGCCCTAGGCATCACCTCGGATTTCCTGAGTCAGATGTTCAGGCCCAGGAAAGCAAGTGTCCTAAGGTCTGGGAGCAGCTCATTGGTAGCCCTGGGGTCAGGCTGCCCTGGCAACTGCCCCTGCTGCTCCTTCCTACACCTTAAGTACTTCTCGGTATAACCCCTGAGCTCGTCCACATTCCCTTCTGCCCCCAGAGACAAACAGGCTGTGGGGGCAGGGCTCAGTGGCAATGGTAGCTACCTTCTGCCCTTTCCCTAGAGTATCCTAAAATTCGAAGCCTGAGCTAAGCTGGGCTGGAGGGTAGGCAAAGCATGGAGTGGGGGGATTTGAACATGAGGAAGCTTGGCGGGGGACAGTCGCAGAAGGCTTCCGCCTATCTCATTCAACCAGCGGCCCTGCTAAGAAAGCAAACGGTCTCTATTGGAACCCCACTGCCAGTGCATCTGGAAATTTTTGGGAACAGACCTGGGAGCAGGGAACGGGTGGAGCACAGGACAAGGTGAAGACCGAGGTCACTCACACACCAGGGATCAGTTCACTCACTGGGGATAGGGCTCCGTACTACTCACTCAGACTTCTATGAAGGCCGCGACTGAAGACTGGGTCAGGGCAAGGCTGAAGCATAATGAGGGGTACTCTGCCCTTGAACCCTCACCCCAGGCCCCTGACCCTCATCCCAAGTGATGCTCAGTCCCATGATTTGCTGCCTTCCAAGCTCCAGTCCAAAGTAGAAGTGGGGGATGTGATGTCTGAGGACCTCCAAGAGAGACCTCTCAGAAGGGGACCTGCCTTATGCCTCCCACCCTCCCATCCTGACCCACACCCCAACCCCAGTGCTGGTTCTTGGACTCCAGAAACTGAGCCTTCATGAGGTTTTCCCCATGAGATTTGGGTCTCCCCACCTCTCTGCCTCTGCACCCTCGGACTCACAATAGCCTTTGCTAAACACCCAGCCTAATTGAAAGAGGCACAGGGTGCGGGAGGGGTGGTTTGCAACCTGACAAAGTATCTAGGTCAGACAATGCACATGTGCAAGTGTTCACGCGCCCAGCACAATGCCAGGCCCCTCCTGGCACCGCCAGCCGCGAAAGGGAAAGCCGCCCCCTCCCCATCAATCGCTACCATCCCTACCTCCCAGGGCACTCTGAGAACATTCGAGGTCCCGAGGCCAAGCTCTGCTCCTCCCACCAGGAGGCTTGCGCTGGGGAGCTGGTGCTACTCTGCAGATGTGCACACTATACTAATCGGGATGACAGGTCCCTCGGTCTCCAGTCTCCACCCTGCTGTCCCTCACCTCCCCTCCCCTTCAGCATCAACACCCAACTGAACCCAGCCCTGAGTGGCCCAGATGGAGAAGGTGGGGCCTTGGTGAGGGGTGGGGGTGGAGCTAGGGGGTGGGCAGCCCCTGAGTGTGCTTCCAGTGAGGGGGAGGAGAAGCAAGGCCTCCCGGGCAGGGCAGGGCAGGGCAGGGCCACACAGGCTCCCCAGTGCCTGATGGCACCTCTGCCCCTGCCTTGGCCTCTGCTTCTCCAGCTCAGGGTCCTTTGCAGGGCCTCGAAGTGGGTACTTAGGAAACAGTCCTTAAAGGCCTAGAAGGGTGGAAATCCTGGGGAAAATAATCCACCTTGTTTTAGTGCCAGCACGAGCCAGCCTCTTCCCATTATATCCGTCACTCATCCATCCTCAAATTCGTCGTTCATTCATTCATTCATTCGTTCATTCAGGAACTCCCAGCCTGGAAGAGCAGCTGGGAGGCTTGGTTGCCCCCGGGGGAGAAGCCTGAGGTAACCTTGGGCCCTAGGGCATATCCCCCAACCCCCCCCCCAATCAGATTCCTCCCTTTCTCTCTGCTTGCCACCCCTCCCCCCATCCATCCTCTGCTTTCTTCTGCCTCACTCCATGCCCCAAGGAGGCTGGCCTCCTCAGTCCGCATGCCCCTGGCTCTCTTGGTCTCTGGATTCCGGGTGGCTTTGGCTAGGGGGAGGCATTGGCAAGAGATAGGGGGACAGGGATACGGAACAGACAGTGCCGTCGCCTTGCTGTGGCAGGTCCTGGAGGTTGTCCCTCAGAGGGTAGTAATGGTTCCCGATGATGCTAAGCCCTGGGTGCCTGGACATTCCCCACTGGCTTTCGTAACCCTGTTTAACACTTCTGCGAACTTGCCTCCATTTAATGCCACCTGTATCCTGCCAGGGCCCCAACTTGTCCGCCTGTCACCTGCAGCCATCCATACTGAGGGTGGGCCCTTTGTCTGAGCCCCTGGGACAGTCAGGGAGCTTGACAGAAGTCAGCCTCCCGAGAGCTGGGAGGAAGTCAGGGAGGCACAGCAGGGCCCTGACAAGCCAGGCTGGAGGGAGGGAGACACAAAGGGTAGGGACAAGGTGCCACTCCTGCCTTTCTGGGAAGGATGTATTCCTTTTCTTTGCTTCTCTTTGTTTAATTACTTAGAAATTTTATTTTAGGTTTATTTAAAGAGTTCTCTAAGACATATTTATCATATTTGGGTCTTTTGCTTGCATAAAAAGGAAACTACAAACTAAATTTGTTAAGCTATTCCTAAAACTTCTTGACATTTAGAATTTGGCTCTTCTTTTTTTTTAATTACTTACTTACTTAATTCATGTAATCTGCCCCCACAGCCAACGTGGGGCTCGAACTCACAACCCCAAGATCAAGTTTCACACGCTTCTCCTGAGCCAGCCAGGCGCCCATAGAATTTGGCCCTTCTGAATCACTTTTTAAAGTTTTGTCATTTCCATACAATAAAACTCATTCTTTTTAGTGTACCCACTAATTTTAGTCTTCCCACCGCTTCGTGCTGCTCCTTTGTGGTCAGCCCCATCCCCGCACCCCCAACCCCTGGTCTGTTCTCTGATCCTACAATTTCTCATGGGCTTGTCCCTGAGGAAGAGAGGGTGAGGCAGCTGGGCAGTAGGCAGCCTCCCTCAGGGGCTGTGGTCATTCTCTGAACACCCGGGCCACCTTTCTACACAGACAACGCCCTGGGGCCTGGGCACAGGAAGGAGGCCCCAGCTGCCAACACCCTCCACCCTCCCCCTCACTTGTGTCGGGCCCGGTGGAGGGGAAGAGTTGGAGTCATGTTTAGGGGGTGCAGCTCCCCAGGGAGCTCTGGGTGGCCAGGGTGGACTGATCTGCATGCCTCCCTGGCTCTGACTGCCCTGGGGACTCAGCAAGGACAGGTGGTCGTAGGGAGGCAGCCACCCAGAACCAACAGAACACAGGACATGCCTTACCCAGCAGCTACTGCTACATTTATATCACTATCATTTCTTCTACTCTGTGTCAGTCACCGGGCTAGACCTCATCCTCACCATTGAACAGCAGCGCTTTGTTGTTGACAGGACAATATTGACCCTATTTTTCAAATGAGGACACTGAAGGCTAGAGAGGGTGAATACCTCTCCAGGCCATCCAGTTAGGACCTGAACCCCGGTGTGTCTGACTCCGGCATGATCAGACGTCACTTATGGTTTAGTGTGGTTCACATCCCTGGCTAGTTGCTGTGTGCCTTTGGGTGAACCACCTAACCTTGCTGAACTTCAGGGTCTTCGTCTGTAAAATGAACGTGATGCATTCTCCTGCCTTCTACGGTTGCCATGAAAATCAAATGTGACCCCAGTGTTTGGTGCAAAGTAGGTTACATGTTAAATATTGGTAGGGGGTGCATTATTTCCCCTCAAATCCGTACGTTAAAGTCCTAACCCAGTACCTCAGAATGTGGCCTTATTTGTACATAGGATCGTGGCAGATGTAATTATTTAGGTTAAGATGAAGTCATTAGGGTGGGCCCTAATCCAATATGACTAACATCCTCATGAAAAGGGAAATTTGGACACAGGACACAGAGATACGACATGGGGAAAGGCACCATGTGAAGATTGAGGCAGAGATCGGGGCGGTGCTTCTATCAGCCGAGGATGATACTAAGACTACAAAGAAGTACACAGATTAACTTGTCCAAGTTCACGGGGTTAGCAAGTTTCTCAGCTTGCCTCTTTGTAAAGGGAGATACTAATAATGCCCACTTCATGTTGGCTGCTCATGGCAATTAAATGCAGTAATAACATGAAACGTGCTCAGTAGCGTGTAGCATGTATTAAGGACTCATTAGGATCGTCTGGTTGTAGCTGCTCCTCAGGTCAGCCCAGCATGGGGCCTGCCCCCTCCACACCACATCCATTTCCAACACCGCCTTGACCCAGCATTCCCCCCTCCCTGGTGCTGCAGTGGGGCGGGCGGTGACCACTCCTGGCTCTTCTCCAAGGCCTGGGATAGGCTGTTCCTCTGCAAGGGGCCTGCGGCCCTACCGTCTCTCCCCTGAACCCCGGGCCCTGAATCGCAGTGAGGATGCAGGATTGAGCGCTTGCTCTCTGGATGGCCAAGAGTCAGGTGGGACCCAGGAGCCCTAGGATCACTGTCCCCCTGCCCAGTTCTTTTGGATGCGCTGTGACCTGCTACTTGCAAAGCCAAGCCTTTGCAGTGTGTTGGGGGGTAGGGGGTGGGCATGATGAAGAAGCCCCTGGGAGCTCTTTCCTGCTTGAGCAGGTAGCTCGTTCTTCCTGTCTCCATGATGGGCCCCGGATAACTGTCAAGTCATGTCAGTCCCCCTGCAGATCTGGAAGAATGCGCTGCCCCGGCGAAGAAGAAGGAGGATAGGCTGAGAGAAACAGGACATACGTGGCCTTCCAGACTGGCACAGATCAGTGGAGACTCCTGAATCCCACATGCCCACCAGCATCCATGTGGCTGCAGTCGGCCTGGCATGGGGACTTGGGCGGGCATCAGAGTTCCAGTTGGCTCCTGGCTCGGAGACCTGTGAAACAATGAGGTTCTAGAACACTGGCCTGGTAAGAACCACCACCAGACTCCCCTTCAGAGAGGGCTGACAGCCTCCTCTTTTCTGGGACCCAAGAGAACAGCGTAGGCCTGTCCTAGGAGCCTCTCAGGGTCCTTTAGCCCTTAGAACTTTGTGCTTTCTTGGCTTTTCACTGCTGGCATCCGAAGCTACCAGAGCAGTAATCTGGGGACACCCCAACCCAGCACCCCCCCCCCCAGAGGCCTGACCCCCAGGAAATAGTCCAGAAGTGTCTGCTTGGCAGGAATCAAGCACCTGTTCCCACAGTGCTGTGTGGCTCCCACCAGCCCCCAAGAGCTCCCACTCCTCCCCCCACCTCTAGTGGGAGATGCTCAACCCACACCCCCCACCGAGCCCGCCTTGTAGAAGGCCAGAGAGGGGCAGCGGACATCCCCCTTCTGCGATGAAGTGTTGAGAGGCCACGTAGGATGAATGTCATGCCTCGTGGCCCCATCCCATGACCTCATGCTTCAGCTGCTCCAGGCCACAGAGCACCTCTTCCAGAGTCCCACAGCCAACCCTAGTCCTCTGTCATCTGCCTACCACCCTGAGGGCTAGATGTGAGTTGGGAGCACCCCTATGCCTTTGGGCTGACCCTGACGTCCTAGACAGAATTGACTCCCTCCCTCACTTCTCACCTCAGACGGACACCAGTCCTGCCCCGGGCAGGGTCCCATGCACTGACTGGTTCTAAGCTGCAGGGACTTGAGATGGGTCTGGCTGATAAGCCCACTGCAGCCTGTGACCACAGAGTCCCCTACATGCCAACCAATGATGGGTGGACCTCATGGACCTGGATGGGACCCCTCTCCCTGGTGGGGACATGTAAAGAGTCTAGGCTTCAATCAGGTCTTTTGGGGGACAAGAGAGAACACCAAGGTCCACAGCTGGATCCTATGAGGCCAAGTGGCCTCTGTCCCCATAAAGCAACTATTTGCACTGCAGAAGCCCAGAAGGTTTCCTCCTCTTTCTTTTCCTTCTTGTCCAGATGCCTCATGCTCTACTAACAGGCAGGAAGGACGGGAGCCCTGATCTCTTCTGTGACAGAGCCCAGCAGTGGGGACGGAAGTGGTTTGAGTGAAATGCTGAGCTCAGCAGATTTTAAGAGTGCTAGAATCAGCACCCGTGCAGCAGTGGGGGCGGGGGTGGGGGTATCAGGATGTCTGGGTGGGGCATTCTGGCTCTAGAAGGATATGAGTGGGGGAGGGGTCAGCAGAAGAACCAGTGACAAATGCACTGAGACGCAGGGCAGTACCAAGGAGGGGGGACGACAGGAAGGCTCTGAGCTGAGCTAGGAGAGTCTCCACCACCTTTCTTTAAAGAGCTGATGAGACCTCCTGGCACTAATGAAATCCCAGGCAGGATCTGAGAGTCTAAGTGAGAGAGACGCTGAGACTGGAGATTCTGAGGCGTTCCTGGGAGTACCAGGGCCTGCTTGAGCTGTGGAACCAAGGCCCAGAGCAGAATCTATGGGAAAGGCGTGGAAGCCAGGCTGCAGGGGGTCAGGGTGAGGAAAGGTGCTGACCACGAAGGAAAAGGGAAGTAACATTTGTTCTTAAAAGGGACAAGGGAGTAGAGAGCTGGGGCCTGGGATGATGGATGCAGGAGACAGCACGGCGTCTTAGGCCTCAGGCCATGTGAAGAGGTAAAGAGAGCTCAAATTGGGAGACGAGGGGACATGAGGTCTAGAGACGTGCATGTGACTGTGCTGGCCAAGTGGGGGACTTCCAGGTCATGCCCCAGAAAGCTCTGAGGAGGTGGCAGTTGGTAAGAAATGGAGAAGCCCCTGGCCTCCTGGCGTCCTGGGCGTCACTAATGGCCTCCTGGGCGTCACTAATAATAAAGCTACCACTTTGTGTTTACAAAGTCAAGAGTGGCCAAGTTAAAACCTAAGTCGGGTCATGTCGTGCCTCTGTTATCCTGCACAGTGACCCACGAGGACCCCCGATTTTGTTACTTAAGCATTTACTATCTTTCACCATAGATAGGGCAGGGCATTAGACAGAATCGACTTTTGTTCTCCGTTTTATCCTGGCCTGAAGAAGGTGCTCACTGAGCATTTGTTGAATTTAGGCCCCACAGCCAACCTGCTACAGTGCTGTTATTCTCGCTTTACAGGTGGGAAATGGAGGTTCCAAGAGAGTTGGTGGTTTGCTCGAGGTCACACAATGCCTCAGTGGTAGACTGGGGAGTGACTCGGGCCTGTTAGACTCCAGAGCCCGGTGTTTAGCCAACAAGTCCCCAAAAATAGGGGATATCTGAGGAGAAGGCCAGCCTGGGGAATCCCAAGGTCTGGGCCTGAGGGGGTGGGTCTCCTGGAGGGGAGGTAAGGGCAGCTGTAATTTGCACAGAACTGCACTGACAGGGGCGGGTCCAGAGTTGGGTGGGAGGTCTTGTCCCACTTACCCCTTACACCTCTATCTTCTCTCCCTGCTGCTCACACTAGGCTTCTTTCAGTTCCCTTTGGTGACACAGCTCCCCCCACCCACATACTCATGCACCCTGGCTTCTACCGGAATCAAGCCTCTGACCACACCCTCAATCTGCCACCCCAGTCAGGGGAAGTGGGGGCAAGGGCTGGCTTACTGCTGGGAGTAAGGCTCCTGGGGCTGTGGAGGCCAAGTCTGTCTGCTCCCTTGTGGCCAGGCCCCGGTGGGGGGGTGCGGAGGTGGGGTGGGGGATGGGGAGTGATTGCATGGCAGGTAGTCAGGTGCACCCTCACTTCCCCTTTGCTTTTTCTTCACCACAGACAGCGTTGGGAGGCAAGGGGACCCTTCTGTTTTGGAAGAGCCTGAATGATGCTCTCTGCCCCTGCCCCTTCCTCGCCATCCCATGTCTCTGTCCCAGAGTGGTTCTTCGTTCAGGTTCCCCCGGTCTGGACAAGGCAGGACCCTAGTGGAGCTCCCCTATTGCTGGAACCTCGAGCCAATGCTACGAGCTTGGTAATATCATCTCCCCCTTACAGACAGGGAATGAGATTCACCGGACCTGCCCAAGGTCACTTAGCAACGGAGATAGATGCCAGCTCAAGCATGGTGAACTTCATGTACACATAGCCCCTGCATGGTTCCTAACAAAGTCAGAGTCTCTAAAAGTCGGGTCCTCACCTGAGCAAAAGGGACAGTGTATAGGGGGCAATGTGCAGAATCCTAGAGTCTCATGGTCCCTCAGACTCTGTGTGGGGCGTCTGACAATAAAAGAATTCTCCTGATGGCTATTGTTCCAGATAATTTTTTCTGGACCAAATAGAATATTGTTTATCAAGCATAACTGGTCTCTGGTAAAAAAAAAAAAAAAAAAAGGTTCCCATTTTGTGATGGCCACTTTCAACTAAATGGCAGTTTCATTTCTACAGAAAAAAATATAAAACCATCTACCTACCCACATTTTCCCCATCCACACTTTAAATTTTAAAAACTATGAAACAGTGAAATATGCAGCAGATACTATTAATAAAACCCTTGTACATAATTAGATTTCCATTTTACATTAGGGCTGGGGGTTGGGGGAGAGGGAGAGAGATGCAGAAAAGAAGAAAAAAGACAACACATAGTAAGTAATGACACAGATTAGTAGTAAAGACGAACCCAGGTATTCCTAGAGGGAAAAGGAGAGGGGAGGGGAAGGCCAAAGTTCTGATTCATCAACTAATACTGGATTTGTGAAAAACACAGGAGCCTCTAAACTTTAAAGGGCAAATAATACTATCTAGAACGTATATATTTTAGTTGCTATCTAAAATTTGGTCAGTTAACTTGGAAGTCTTCATTTATAAATTTTTTTTTAATTACTATAGAAAACAATGAAAAAACAAGAGTAATCCCTGAGTAAGCTGATTCCAGTGGGAATCAGACTTTAAAATAAGAATTTCATAAGGGAAACCAGTGAGGATGAACTTTAGAGCTCAGAAACCCAACCAAGGAGAGGAAGTCAAGGTAGGCTTTCCAGAGGAGGCCATGCTGAAACAAAATTCGGAGAACAGTCATTATCAAGCAAAGAATGCTCCAGGAGAAGGAACAGGACGTATGAAGTTTGGGGCCAGTGAGTGAGACCCATTTGTGAAATCAAAGAACGTTCAGAAGACAGATGGATGGTCAAGGTAGCAGTTAAGTGTGGGACAAGAGACCACGCACTGATACTGAGAGGTCCCAAAGGCAACCAGGGAGGGAGAGCTGGGGCAGGCAGGTTGAGACTCAGAAAAAGGGACAGAATGGCTTGAGGATCCTTGTCTGCAAGCACGTCGAGGAGGGGGGTGTCCGGATCCAGATGCCAGCAGCTTGGCCCTGGAGCGACCCTCCAAGGAGCGCGAGCGGGCAGGGAGAGGACCGAGAAGCTACCTATCAGTCGGCCTTACAGCGCCCTCGTTTGTACTTTGTTGACGGCCTGTGTCTGACCCGAACTTGAACTCCCGGAGGGCGCGGGCTAGGGAAGTTCCCGGGCCCCGCCGAGCACTTTGGCTTCGTGGGGAGGGGGTCTGGGGCTGTCAAATGACTATTTTGCGGTTCCAGATTGCCGAAGGAGCCCAGTAGTCGGTCCAGGCCACCGCTCGGCCTGCCGTTTCCCCCAGAGGCCTTGGGCAGCCCTGGGGGGCCCGGCCTGGCCCGCTCTGCAGCCCTCAGTCGCCGGGTCAGAGCCGGGGGCGCCCAGGGTGGTCCCGAGGGGCAGGGCGGGGCGCCGCCGGCGCGCAGAGGCTCGGCGGCCGCGATCCAGGGGCGGGGGCGGGTGATGCGGAAGTGCCAGGCGAGCGGGAGGCGCAGCTCCGAGAGAGCGCAGCTCGGCCCCGCCGCCCGGCCCGTGCTCCCGGGCGCAGCCACGCGGGTGCATCGGAGACAGGTAGGTCTCGGCCGCCCGCGCTCCTCTCCGCGCCCTGCGGGCACCGGCCGGCGGCGGGCGGGGAACGGAGGTACGGCGGGCGCGCGGGAGGGGTCCGCGTCCGGCTCCTCCGGGCGCTCTAGCTCCCGCGGTGGCGGGGGGGAGAGGGGGCGCCCACGGCAGGGCGTGCCCCTCCGGTCTGGCGGCCTCCAAGGTGCTTCCTACGTCCGGATCAGCCTGGGGTGCCTCACACCCGCAGCCTTCGTCCCTCAGGCACCCGGGGACCCGGCGGAGGGGTCACCGCTGCCAGGAGCCCCAGGTCTACTCTGCTCTCCCTCCGTCTCGCCGCCGCAAGGATGGGGAGCGCCCGGGCGCCCGACAGCGGTCTGGCTTGGGTCGTAGAGGGGTGAGCCTCTATTCCCCCCTTTTGCGCGCTTCGCATCTCTTCCCCGGGCACCTGCCAATGACAGGAATTCGGGCAGAGTGTGTGGGAAGATGGTGTCGGGCGGAGGCGCAGTCTTTTGACTAGTGGCCGAGAACAAGAGGCACTGACCCTCCTAGCAGAGAAGAATCACGGGGCGCACTTCTTGGACTAGTTTCCTTACAGACTTCCCTCGAACTTAAAAACAAAACGAGCCTAAAAGTAGAGGGAAAGTGAGATGACTGTGGCCGACGCGGGTAGAGATGCCCGCCACCGCGCGCAGTACTCTCTGGGCAGTCTCTGAGCAGGGGCAGGGGATGGGCGGCGGGCACGGCAGGGTGGGGGAAGAGACAGGGGGCACCATCAGCCCGCGGAGCGTTCCAAGAGGCAGAAGCTGAGCCCGCGCCCCGGGGGTGGATCCGCGGGATTGGCCTGGGCTCCCCGCGCGCCCCAAACGGGGATAAGTGACCAGGACCTGCCAGGACGCAGGCGGGGCCGATGGAGGAGAATAGAGGGGCAGCAAGGCCACAAGCATCGTCCCGCCCTCCCTGGAACTAGCCGGTGGGGGCGCTAAGGCTCCGTCAAGTGCAGGGAGGCACTGGGAAACCACCCTTTTTTGCCTAAAGGCCTTACTTTGGGGTTTCCCCCTGCACCCTGGCCTTCCCCTGAAGGAAGCCTAGAGAGGCATCTGGGCCTCAGCTTGTCTCGGGATGTGGTCAACTCACCTGGAGGCGGTGGGATTTAGGGTCACGCCAGGCGCAGGGAACCCTTTGCCTTATCCCTGAACTTAGTGTGGGATTTACCGGGAGGCTGTGTGAATCAGACAGGTAGCAAGGGGCTTGCTGCTCCTCCCACTACCGGGCTGCAGAGCTCCTCCCCTAGGGGGTCCCTGGTCTCCGCAGGGTTCCGGGCTCCTCAGGTGGTTGGCTCTGGGGATTCCAGGGCCTTGGCGTGAATTGTGGGGCTTTCCTACCCCAGCAGAGGTTCCTGGGCTGCCCTTCTAGATGCTTCACTGTTACAGAATTCACCCATAAGGGCCTTCTCAGGTCCTCAGCAGCCCACACCTTTTCCTTATTTCCATGGAAACTGATGCAGGTTCTTCTGGCTTTCCCCACTCTCCGGGGCTCAAATCCTAGGTGTGGGGGCCGCAGAAATGTCACCCCAAGTCTCCAGAAGGCACACGTGTTCGGCTATCAGTGAGTCAGGGCAGACCCCCTGGTCAAGCCCGCCCTCTACTGAAAAATCAAGTCCTTCCACCGGCAGAGCACAGTGTGGATGGACTTTCTGAGAGCTGTGCTATAGCTCCTGAGGTGCCCGGGAAGTCTGGGCCACTATTTCTACCTGGAGGGAAAGTGGGACGGGGCCCAAACACATTGAAATTCAGAACTCTTGGCATTAGGATAGTCTGAAGCAGATCTAAGCCCACCTCTAGGCAGGAGGAAGCCTCGCTGGGAAACACACTGAGCCTGGGCCTGGTGCACCTGAGGCAGAAGATCTTTCTTTGGCCTGCTTGCCGGATACCCTCCCTTGGCCCTGGCTGCTTGTTATGGGAGCCCTTTCTCCATACTCACCTCCTTAGAATACCCGAAGGGATTGTACATTACTGACGTGAATAATTTCAACATCTTTCTACTGAATAGCACTGCTGGGCCAGGCTAGGCGGCCAGGGAGGGAGTCACCCTAACTTCCTCCTTGCCCTGGGCAGAGAGAGGAGTAGGCCTGTCTGGTGTCCCGGCTCCATCACCCCTGGCGCAGCTGCGGGCCTGACCGTGTCGGGGGCTGGTCGTCAGGGAAGCTTGCCTTCCCCTCTGGGTCACCAGAGCTTTCCTCTGTCCACTTCACATAGCCAGAATGGCAGCTCTTGGTGGCTATCACCGGTCATTCTAGGACCACGGCTTCTCGTCTGAGGATGCGGGTGGGAGCTACAAATACAAATGTGGTGGGTGAGGCCATCCCCACAGCTGTGAACCACACCAAATGTACAGTGACTGTCAGCAGGGGACTGGGGAATGGGCTACGGGGTGAGGGATTGAGAATTTGGTCTTGGGGACCCAAATGTGAATTTTTCCATGTAGCTTTCCCCCAGTTCACAGTGAGTCAGATTTCCGAGTTGTCTGTTCTGGCCACTTTCATTTCCCCTGGGGCTGGGTGGAGGCTGGTGTAGAAAGGGGAACTGAACCCTCAATCTTTTAAGACCTGGGGGCAGGGCTGGGGGCTCTCCTAAACTCCCTGTCCTAGCCCAGAGCTGGGCACTGCCCTGAGGAGAGGCCCGCAGATGGAGACTTCTTAGCAGCGTGGAGGTGGCGCTTAGCAACCACAGCCAAAAAGGTACTGGGCAGGGAAACCGAGGCCAGGGCTCCCAGCAGGCCTGGAATGATAGGGTCCAGGCCTGAGAGATCATCTTGGTCAATCTGCCACCTAAGGCAGGCCACCTGGAAGCCCACCTGGGCGTAGGTACCCCCCAGAAACCAGTGGCTCCCAGGCCGAGCCAATTGATTGCATAGCTTTAGCTGTTAAAATTTTTTTCAACCTGGGTCTAGTCTGCCTCAGTGGAGACTGTCCAGGTATTGACTCAAACCCTAGTCCTTTTGTCACATGGTGGTGCCACAAAGGATAGCTCTTGTCCCTACCCACTAATCCAGACGCCCTAGTTCCTTCAGCCATTCCTTCCCTGACAGGCCTGCCCCCCCCCCCCTTGGACCCTCGCCTGTGTCACAGCCCCAGCGGCCTTCCTCTTATGTCTGGTCTTAACCCCCCTCAGAGGAGGATCCTGGAGAGAGCAGGGCTGGTCTGGGAGAAGTAGCTGGAGGACAGAAGCTTCCAACATCTGAGGTATATCAGTTGGCTGGTATTTCTTAAGTCCCACTTAAGGCTGCTGCCCTGGTGAGGCAGGAGGTAGACTGAGTGGGCTGATGGGATTTCTCTCAAGATGTCCAGGTGTGGGGAAGCTTCATCCTTGGAGGGAAACTGAGGAAGAAAGGAAGCTCTGAAGAGTGGGTGTGAAAACCCTTCCTCCATTCACATGCTGGGACTTGGTCTTTGGCCAAGTTTCCTAGAAGGGGGCATAGTGAGGGAGTTCTCCGGATAAGGAGAGGGAGGGCAGAAGGGGTGGGGAGAGGAGGGGAGCAGGGTGGGGCAGGAAGAAAGCTAAGCAAGGAAGTGGCATCGGCTGCAGATGGCCTTCGGTTTGACCCCACACGGAGCTCTGGAGCGCCTGTTGCACCGGTTTGCCCCATCTGAAGCAAGGGGACTGGCTTTTTGTCCCCGTGTATCAGTCACTCACCGGCTGTGGGCTGCCTAGCCGTGGAGTGAGGCAGCAATGGGCCGCCCTGTGCCTTTGGGCCGCTGCAGCCTCACAGCAGCTGGGGAATTGATGCCCCACCTGGTAAAGCATGCCTGGGCGGGGCACGCATGCATCCCCTCTATCTGAACCCCACCCCCTCTCCCACCTCCCAAACACAAAGCAGATGCAGTGACCCTGTGACCAGAAAGCTGACAGTTGTCAAAGAGAATTGGCCGTGAGCATCTGGGCAGACCAGAGAGGAAGAGGAAGCCAGCAAATCCCTGGCTTGGCCCCCTGCACATCTTCCTGCTGCAGGGAGCGGCCAGCTGCAGAGCTTCTGATGTCCCCCTCTGGCTTTCTCCTGCAGATCCCTTTGCCATGAACCAGCCGGCCCCCAGGCCCCCCCCTCCACCCCGCCGTGTGCGACTCAAGCCCTGGCTGGTGGCCCAGGTGAACAGCTGCCAGTACCCAGGGCTTCAGTGGGTCAATGGGGAGAGGAAATTCTTCTACATCCCCTGGCGCCATGCCACACGGCACGGCCCCAGCCAGGATGGAGATAATACCATCTTCAAGGTAAGCCCAGGATGGGGGTACTCCTGGACTTCTGATGCACCCCCTCCCTAGAAGAGGACCTCCCCATACATCTTAAACTGACCGCCGTCCCAGCTGCCTTGCCGCAGGCGACCGCAGGCTTGGACTAAGGGGAGGCAGGCATAACCACCGTGTGCCTTTTTTTTTTCTAACGGAGCCACGAGGTGCCCCTAAAGTGTGCTTTTTTTTTTAATTTTTTTTTTATGTTTATTTGTTTATGAGAGAGAGAGAGAGTGTGTGTGTGAGAGAGCAAGGGAGGAAGAGAGAGAGAGGGAGACAGAGTATCTGAAGCGGGTTCTATGCTGACAGCAGAGAGCCCGATACCGGGCTCAAACCCATGAACTGTGCAATCGTGACCTGAGCCTAAGTCGGACGCTTAACTGACGGAGCCACCCAGGCACCCCTGCAGTGTGCCTTTTTTTAACCTTGTGCCCAGAGCAAGGTGGGGACTGAAAGGCCCCCAGGAGACCTTCCTGTAACTCCTCCTCCTCCTCCCTTTTCTTGTCACTTTCTCATCACACGAGTATGTGTGCAGTGTGCGTGTTTGGAGTGCACATACTCTAAAAGACCACAGAATGCCCCCATAATCTTAACACGAGGAGGTAACAACTATGGAAATTTTTTGCTTGTATGTTCAGTTTTCTGCATATGTGTCTATAAAATTCAAAAATGGAACCAACCTGGAATATCCTGCACTTTTCACCATCCAACATCGGAACCAGCTTTCCTCTGCCCTAAATGCCACGTCACTTTCCGTGACCAGTGCGAGGCTTAGCAGTTTAGATATCCAAACCCAGTTTTTGGACACTTCACATTGCTTAGTGCTTAGTGTTTCAGTGTCGAAGACCCGTTGCCACGGATACCCTCTAAACTCTTACCCATTGTACATCTTAAATGATTTTCTTTGGGATTAGTTCCTAGAGTTCAACATTGCTGCGTCAAAGAGAATCCTTATTTTTAAACAATTGGATAGGGTCTCCTTAGTCTTTGCAGGTTGATATTTACCCTTTGAAGGTTCTTTTCAAATCTGTTTCTTATTTTTGACGAGGTAACACAATTCAGAATTTAAAAAGTGTAAAATGGTTTGCAGCAAAGTCTCCCTCCCACCCCTGTCTTCAGCCACCCATTCCCTCCCTGGAGGCAGTATTGTCAGTGTCTTGTTTATCCTTCCTGAGAGATTTTTGTGCATGTGTGCAGATACGTACCTATCTTTTCTCCTGCTTTTTACAAAATGATAGGTGTATACATACCCTCCTGTACCTCGTATTTCTTGAAGATTATGACATGTTAGGATATCAAAAGCCCCCCCTCCTTTTTTTTTTTTTCTTGCTGCCCACTATTCCGTTCTAAGGATTGGCCATAATTTAACTAGTTCCCATTGAGGGACATTTATTTGGGGTCTTCTGCTTTTACAAAGAGTGCTGCAATGAATAAACCTTGTTTATGTGCAGAATTTTGTGCAGATGCTTCTGTACCCCTAGGATAAATTCCTGGAAGTCGAATTGCTACGTTAAAGGGAAGAAACCTTTGTAATCCTGGTATTAGCCAACTGACCCTCAAAAATAATACCAACGGCTAAAGTGTATGGAGCCCGTCCAAAGTGCAGGCACAGTTCTGAGAGCTTTGTGGGCCTTGGAGTCTCTGCTACCACCCTGTGAGGTGGGCACTGTGATGAGGACATCACAGCAAAAAGAGGCAAAGTGACATGCCCCTGGCACAAAGCTGGTGGGTGGCAGTTTCCAGATTCAAACCCGGTCCCACTCCAGATCCTATGTTCTTATCCACCATTCTCCTTAGAGATTTTACCTTATTTACCCTTGCAGGAGCAGTGGATAAGATGCCTTTCAAAGCACTTAGGTTTCCTTTAGTTTCTTGGAGCCCTAAGGGCTGGGAAGGCCTAGAGTCGTATCCCCTACCTTGCAGAGGGACACTCAGGTCAGGCTGTGTGTCCCTGAAGGTCCCACTGGCTCAGCAGTGACTCCCAGAGGCCAGGAGGGGCTGGGGCCTTGGCGAAGGTCGAGATTCTCTGTGGTTGCCTTATCTTTTCTTCCTGCCCAGGCCTGGGCCAAGGAGACAGGAAAGTACACCGAAGGGGTGGACGAGGCAGACCCGGCCAAATGGAAGGCCAACCTGCGCTGTGCCCTTAACAAGAGCCGTGACTTCCGCCTCATCTATGATGGACCCCGGGACATGCCACCTCAGCCCTACAAGATCTACGAGGTCTGCTCTAATGGCCACGCTCCTGCAGGTATCACACCCGACCCCATGGGCCACCTAAGGAAACTGTGCGGGAAGGGGCAGGGCCCTGGGTCTGCGAGGTCATTACACCCCGGGCTTCCAGGAGTGGCCTGCGACGGACCATTTGTGAGGCCCGGGATGGCTTGGCACAGACCAGGCTTTGTGTCTATCTTGCTCACCTTGCCCTTGTTCTTGGCTCCAGTGAGTGTAGGTCTAGTGGCCTAAGGAGCTTAGTGCCATGGGGTCAGAGAGGTCCCTGGTGATTCCTGGTGGCTGTGTGGCCTTCCACCTTCCTGTTTGGGCAGCTCTCGGCAGGGAAGAAGCCACAGCAGGAGCTGCCCCATGGAGCCCTGATGGCCTTCTCCCATCTCCTCCTCCTCCACTGTGTTTCTGTTTTTGTTTTCTCTCCCTGCTCTGCAGAGTCACAGCCCAGTGAGGATTACGCTTTTGGTGCAGGAGAGGAGGAGGAGGAGGAAGAGGAAGAGGTGAGCTCCGGGCCACTCTTGGCAGTGTCTGCGTGCACTGACATGGTGGGCCTTGTTACGGCCTTTCTGCTGTCCTGCTCTGCTTTAGGATTAAGTGGCCCCTTTCCTCCAGGGCCCTACTGCCCTTTCTGTAGCTCTTCTCTGGAGCTTCTTCTTGGGAGTTCTGATAGGAACACAGTCAGCACCCTGAATCTCCTTAGGGTTTTGTTGGCACAAAACATGACCAGATGTCATCTGACACACCCTCAGGAGTTGGGGCTGAGTAGGTATTACTACCTGTAGAAGGCAGATGAGGAAACGGAGGCCCTGAGAGCTCACTGACCTGCCTGGGAGGGCAGAGCTGGGACTGGAGGCAGGGTCTGGCCTTGCTAAGCTGAACACTGGGGAATTGCCTTTTGTGGTGCTCATGTGTTATTTCTTTAGCATCAGATCAATTCATTAACCTGGCCTCCCTTCTCTCTCTCTGGCCTCTTCCCTTCTCCTTTGCCTGTCTTCTCTTCAGCTCCAGAGGATGTTACCAAGCCTGAGCCTCACAGGTGGGGCTGGGAGGTGGTGTGGTTGGGGGCCTAGAGTAAGGAGAAGCTGCAGGTACCACAGGCACCTGGGAGGGGGCTGAAGGGACGCCCAGGGCCAAGAGTAGGTGGGCCTAGGGGGCGGTTACCAGAAGTGGCATTAAAGCTCTGTTTGCCCCCACCCTCTGCAGAAGCAGTGCAACCTGGCCCCCCCATGGCACCCTATTCCTTACCCAAAGAGGATGTCAAGTGGCCACCCACTCTCCAGCCACCTGTGGTGCTGGGCCCTCCTGCACCAGACCCCAGCCTCCTGGGCCCCACCCCTGGCAACCCTGCTGGCTTTGGGGAGCTTCTCCCTGGGGTCCTGCCGAGCCTGCAGCCTGGGTCCCTGGCTGCCAGCCTGCCCCCCACAGGCGAACAACTCCTGCCCGACCTGCTGATCAGCCCCCACATGCTGCCTTGTAAGGACCCACAGGAGAGCTGAGGGGGGAGGGGGTGCTGTGTCCAAAAACAGTGCTGGGGGGGGGGTGGGTTTGGTTGGTTTGCAAGAAGGGTGGAGGATGAAGAGCAAAGATGCTCAGGCCAGTCCCTCCTTGGGTGTGGGGGGAGACAGAAGTGGGAGAGCTGACTAGATGGCCTGGCTGCTGGGCAGAGAGCAAGTCAGTGGGCTGCAGAACGAGGAGGCACAGGGCTCACAGACTGGGTGGGCCTGCCCTCTGCCCCACAGTGACTGACTTGGAGATCAAGTTCCAGTACCGGGGGCGGCCACCCCGTGCCCTCACCATCAGCAACCCACAGGGCTGCCGGCTCTTCTACAGCCAGCTGGAGGCCACCCAAGAACAGGTAGAGCTCTTTGGCCCCGTGAGCCTGGAGCAAGTGCGCTTCCCCAGCCCTGAGGACATCCCCAGCGACAAGCAACGCTTCTACACAAACCAGTTGCTGGATGTCCTGGACCGTGGGCTTATACTCCAGCTGCAAGGCCAAGATCTGTATGCCATACGCCTGTGCCAGTGCAAGGTGTTCTGGAGCGGGCCCTGTGCCTCAGCCCACGGCTCACAGCCCAACCCCATCCAGCGGGAGGTCAAAACCAAGCTCTTCAGCCTGGAGCATTTTCTCAATGGTGAGGGACCCACATTATGTTCCTCCTGGCTTCCTATCATCCAGGAGCATGGTTCTAGACTCTAAGGGTCTTGATCTTGCTGCAGAGCTCATCCTGTTCCAGAAGGGCCAGACCAACACCCCGCCACCATTTGAGATCTTCTTCTGCTTTGGGGAGGAGTGGCCTGACCTCAAACCCCGAGAGAAGAAGCTCATCACTGTACAGGTATACCACCATCTCATCTCTCAAGCCCCCACTCTGCTTTGGCTTGAATATTGGGAAATCCTGGGGCTCAGCTCTTGCCCCAGGGTGGAGGCTCAGGGCTCTCTGAGCAGTGTGAACTTGGCGGCCAGTGATAATCAAGGCCCAGGGCTATCCACACGTAACTAGCCTTTGTATGAAGTAGAAATTGGTGGCCCTTCTTCCTGATGGATGCCTCAGGCACAACTAGATTTGACAGTCCCGCCAAGGTTCTCCTGTCCCTCTTTGCCTCCCAGGTGGTGCCTGTAGCAGCTCGGCTGTTGCTGGAGATGTTCTCAGGGGAGCTTTCTTGGTCAGCTGATAGTATCCGGCTACAGATCTCAAACCCAGACCTCAAAGACCACATGGTGGAACAGTTCAAGGAGCTCCATCACATCTGGCAGTCCCAGCAGCGGTTGCAGCCTGTGGCCCAGGCCCCTCCTGTGGCAGGTCTTGGTGCTGGCCAGGGGGCCTGGCCCATGCACCCAGTCGGCATGCAACAATGAGACTGCGGATGGTGACTGGCACGGGCTTCCCAGGTGTCTGTGTGGATTCATGTGGAGGTGCAATGGCCCCAGTTGGCACCTGATTGGCTCGCAGGTCCTCTCTCTGGGTCTTCTGGAAGTGGATTTGTGCTAAGGAGAGGGAAGAGAGCTCTGTGTTCCAGGCTCTCCTCGCAGCATCTGAGGGAAGCTAGAAGCCACTTTTGCTTTCAGGGCTCAGTCTTCCTGGATGTGCCTCGCCTCTGCTCACTCTGGAGGAACTCAGCCATCAGCCCCGGTGAGCAGAGAACTCCCCCAACCCTAGGGGCCTAGCTGAGAGGGATCTGTCCCAGAGTGGCCCACCCTTGTGGTTGCCCCCCAATTCCTCAGGCAAAGACAGTCAAGTGCTGTGGGCCATGCTCTCTCAACAGGGCATGGGCCTGATCTGATTTGGGGGTTCCCTAGTTTGAGCCTCACACCCTCATATGAGACAGATATGCACATAGGTATTATACCAGATGCTTAAGGCTGGCAGCTACCTCCTTGAAAGAACATGGAATAGAAGTGGAATTTTATGTATTTTTCAATTAATAAATATTGAAAAGATCCAGTTGCTTCCATGCTGTTCTACCAGACCCGATTTCTGATATCAGCTGGCTCTATTTCCCCTAGCACCTGCCCTCCATCTCTGGGGCCATGACAGAGGGCGGGTCTGCCTTCTAGGTTGATGAGTCAGTAGGGCGCCAGGAGCACTGAACTGGCTGGCTTTGCTTTCCAGGAGGAAGCTAGCTGAAGTAAGGGTGGGGATTTTTAAATGTATGCAGCCTAAGATCCTGTCCAAGTCAAACTCTGAGTACAACCGATGTTATGCAGGAAGGTTTGTTTCTTTGGTTTCAATATTAGTTAGAGCTCTGCAGTCAAGCTTATTAGCTTAAAACCCAATTACTTTAACATACTGAATGATCCTATTTATATAAAACTAAAGAAAATGCAAACTGATCTACAGTGACAGCAGATCAGTGCCTACTTGAGCATGGGGTGGATGGTAAGAGGCATGAGGAAACTTTTGGGAGTAAAGGTATGTTCACTATCTTGTGTTAATGGTTTCATGGGTGTATCCTATGTCAAAGCTTATCAGCTGTATAACTTCAATATGTGCAGCTTATTCTATGTCAAGCATACTGCAATACAAGTTTCTTTTTTTCAAAGACCAAATATTGTACTCAGTAGGTTAGGAATTAATCCATCTACTTGGGTGGCCACAGGAGAAAGAATATACGTACCACAAATGTAGCATGAGCTTTAGGGTGAACTAGAAGAATAAAAGATGCAGAATGAGCCACTCCCCTGAAATACGAAGGGTCCGTGACACCAAGAGCAGGCGCCTGCTGTTTAAACTCCATAGGCAGCTGTCTACCAGGTAATGGCTAAAACTGCTCACTCGTGTCGTCTAGCTGTGTCATTTCAGAGCTCTGAGGCAGTAAAAGGAAGGAAAAACAAACACTGATTAAATTTTAAAAATTTATTTCTTTTCTTTTTTTTTTGTTTTGTTGCTGTTGATTTGTTCTTGAGATGGCTGTAACACCAGACAGAACAGTGCCCTCAAATCTAACACCTGTGCAGGGCTGCGACTCCTTTAAAACATTAAGATCAGCTTTGGGCTTCCCTCTCCCGTCTCACCCCCCAACAAAGTCAAATAATTTCCACATTTTTTAGTAAAATACAGTTAGCCCTGTAAACACTTTCCCTCATATTCCCACCCACCCTCCTTTTTCCCTCTCTCCTGTCTGTGGGTGAAAAATTTAAAAAAAAAAAAAAAAAAAAAATCTTAAAAAAACCTAAAACTTAGAATATACATTTATATCCCACTCACCCTAATTTTGGCTGATGACAACCCACTGTGGATTGGAAGTGGATTTAGAGATTGGATAGAGTCAGGGTTGGGATGTACATGAATTTTGGCCCTCACAGGTCCTGGTACCACTGATGTGACCATGATATAAAACAAACAGGCTCCTCGTCTGAGCAACTCTAGAGGTGGGAAGAAACGCTGGGAGAGTGCGATAAATTTCTACTCGTTTTCGTTAAAAGAGGAGGGGGAAAGCGCAAGAAGGGAGGGCGGGAGAGAAAGAGAGGAAAAAACAATAGAAAACCTTAAGAGAGGATCCTGACCCTTTTCTTCCAATTGCAGCGATTTCATCTGAATTCCCATTTTCTCTAAGTAAATGGTTTCTGCTTCATAAAAATTTGTACTTTTATTTTATTGTATGTGCACATGCATGTTAGCATGTGTGTGTAGGTACGTGTGTGTATGTGTGCATGTCACTGCTGCCAAGTGAACGTTTCAGTTCTGGTTTCAGTTTAGTTTTCCTTTTTTTTGTTTCCTTTTTTATTTCTTTAAAATTACTTTTCCTTTTGAAACAAGTTCACCAGGAAACCAGCTCCCCTCCCACCACACCGGACAGGCCACAGCCATCTTTTTTTAAACCGCGCTGATTTTCCTTCACACCCCCAAACAGGAACTCCTCAGGATGGCCTCTGAAGGCTGGAGTCTCTCCCTGTCTGGCAGGACGCCCTGGTGGCGGTGAAGGCCCCTCTGCCACAATGGAGGTTTCTGATTGTGGGACACAGTCTGGTTTTTGTTTTCTTCCTGTCTTCTAATTAAAAAAGACATTCCTGACAAAAGAGAGGAAACAGTCAATAATTGTGGTCCAGGACATAGTAAGCTTCTTATAAAGTCAAGGCAGACGTTTCTCTACTTGCTCAGGAACCTCATTCTACCCTCTGCAACAAGGACTCAGTTTAAAAAAAAAAAAAAAAAGAAGTTGGATTTTTTACTGGTGATTTCAAGACAGCTTCTGCTTTAACGATAACAGTCTGCAGCCCTTTTCTGATTCTGAGTGTGCTGTGGAAACTAGGGAACGTATGTTGGGGGTAGAGCGAACCAACAGGTCCAGGCTGCCCACCCCAAACCAACCACAAAATATCGATTTCAGTCTGTTTATATACTGGGGTTTCATGCAAGAGTTTAGCCTGAAGGAAGACTCTGCCTGCTCACAAAATTTTAAAAACCACTGATTTAGTCTGTATGAAAAGGTACTCTGTAAAAGTATTAAGTACCATGGTTAAAAGTGAGGACTCTGGCACCACAATGTCCACACCTGAATCGTAGCTCTATAAATTACTGACTGTGACAATCACGCAAATCGTTTAACATTTGGAACCTCTATTCCCCTGTAAAACGGGAATAAAAACGGTCACTAACTCACAGAACCGCCTGAGGATTATCTTATAAAGCACTGGAAACAGTATCTGACACACAGTAAAGGCACCATAAACGTTAGCTATCAACATTCATAGCTGTCCACTAAGAAGCCTGAGTGTATCAATGTTAGCTATTCCTGACACTGCAAAACTTGAAGATCCCAAATGATATCACTACTTATTAAAGAACCAAAGTTTAGAAATAATTTCTGGTGTGGTTAGGCACTGCTGAAGAGTCCCTTAATCTACTGGTGCATTTAATAACAGAAACTGCCAGGGAGGTGCTGCACATTCATTGAGAATTGCCTCCTGGGAGAATAAATTCTGCCTAAGACATCAAAGGTGGGGCATAAGAGGAGAGCTGCCTTTCTTCTCTCAGTGAAGAAACTGGCACCCAAATCCCACTACCCAGTCCTTTCTGTCCTCAGTTAAGCTTCTTGCTTTACCTCAGAACGAGTGTTAGGAAGCACACGGAGAAAAACTGATGATCAAGAGCTAGACAAAGAGGCTTTCCTACACCTTCCCTATACCTCTGGCCTTGGTCATTTCAGCATTCGGACGATAAAAGTGATAAAAACCTGGCATTTCAGCATCTAGACTATAAAAGTGGTAAGAATAAGTATCTTTGCTCATTGATCTAGAAGGTCAATTTTAGGGAAATGGTGTCATGTAATCACAGTCAACTTTAGGTCAGCACTGTTTTCACCAAGGTAGCCAGGTTAAAAAATACTTATTCATTTAATATACACATTTACCACCCTAAAATGTCTGTAAGAAGATTACAGGAAGATTTTTATTTATTTATTTTTTTTAGCTCTTCTATAATAACTTTCCTGTGGGGGTGAAGACGGCATGCAAAAGAAGCTGACAATACTGGCTGCCTTAGCCCAAGAAAATCAGGGCCCTGCATTTCCTAGCTGTTCAGCAGTGTTAAACTGTGAAGTCCTTCCCTGACCAGCTATAGTGATAAGTCCCATGATGGGCATTAAAACCTACGTCATCCCCAAGCATTCCTGACAGCCAGGGAAAAAGCTGAGACACTCACCTGGGTGACAGGCACAGTGCAGGAGTGTGAGCTATCGAAACAACCTGGTGAAGTCTCGCAAGGCCCAGCAAACTTGTTTACATTCCTCAGCACTGGAAAAGAAAAGGCAGGATGGTTCCCTGACTCAGGAGAAAGATACAATATGCTGAAAAACAACCGCAACACTGAAGTACACAGAGAAGGATCTCAGCTCTGCTTGGAGCTCTCTCTACTGTCTCTTGACTGCTTCTGATCTTTCTGTAACTCAAAGGCAAATACTAACTACTGCATATGATAATAATTATATGCTGTATGGTTTCCAAAGAGTATATGGAGAAAAACTGCCAAGGTTTGAATCTTGGGTCCACCACTCTTGGGCGAGTTACCAAGCTGCTTCAGTTGCCGCATCTATTACTGACCTCATAATGTCTGGAGGATTAAATCAGTTCAACACTTGGTTGAAGTCCCTGACATAAACACAAGAAAGCCAGAACTCCCAAGTAAAAAAGCAAGCATATCCACCTCAGGCTGATAATTTTAACTCTACAAGCTGAACTAAAAGACCCTGGTTTCCTCGTTCTCTTCCAAAGGCAGATTTTGTTTACAAAGCCCAGTCCAGCAACTAAGTCTCTATCAGTCATTGATTTTCTAGTTGAACAGGCTGCTCAGGGTTTCCTCATGTGGGAGGAGAAGGGAGAGGAGATAGGAAAGGCTTAAGACATGTAGAAAGGGAGAAGGAGGAAGCAGGACTTGGTCCTTAGGCAAGCAGTGAGATGGGGTTTGAATAGCCCAATATTCATCTGACCCTGTTTTTTCAAAAGGCCTCTTTTGTCCAAAACGGTCACCAAGAAATCAGTTGACGCTCGCTTCATTCTTTTGTTGTCAGTCTGCATAACCAGTGTTGGTAACTAAACTTAAAGCTAAGCTAAAAACAGTGGAAAAGGAAGTACTTCCTAATATGCTCATCCTTCTGCAACCCTCTCTTTGGCTCAGAAAAACTTAGGAACCACAGACTCCCACCTAGGGTTCATCTTCAGAAGAAAAGTGCTCTCTCCTTCTCTTAACAGTTAAACACCCGGGAAGGAATTGCTAACATAATGACTCCACAGAGAAGAAGGTGGAATAAGAACTATCCCCTTAGTGCCTACATCTGGATTTCCCCACCTATTATAAGGTCTGAAATATCATTATGAACCTTGATTTAGACTCCAGGATTCAACAGAATATTCTAGAAACTTTCTTCCAGTCTCTCTTCATCTTAACAATGTAATGAAAATGATGAAGTCTTCTGGGTTTATTGAAATTCTGCCATTTGTGAATTTAACATGTTTCAATACAACCATTACCTTCCTCAGTCTATTTCCAAATCAATACTGACTACAAAGGAGGTAGTTGGGGCGGCGAGCACATATCACTCACGCTTCCACTGTCACAAAGGAAGAAGATGTGTAACCCAAAAGAAGCCACTGTGAGGCATGCTATTGTAACGAACTATGGTAACAGGAAACAGTTAAACTGTGGGACAGCAATGGGGACTTAAGATTCTTTTGCTATCCTAAAGCCTTATGTGTTTTAAATTCGACCCTTCTCAAACAGACAGCTTGGTTTAATCTGGAAGAGCACGATAACTCCACTCCTTGCCTCTCTTGTGACACAGGAGAAAAAGTGCCGAAACCAAAATGCAAGTACAGAGATCTGTGGTGAGCCAGGGTGAAGGAGGGGTAAGGCCAGCATCTCGAACCAGCTCAGCTCCACTCCTAGTCCTGTGGGCAAGTGCTCTGGTGTCCGGAGCTGCAGCCAAACGTTTAATGTGTCCTTCCTTGGTGATTAAGTCCAAAGAAATGAATTTTTTTAAAAAAGAAAAACGTAAAAGCTACAAGTATTTTGTTTTCTGCCTCAAACCTTCTGGCAATTATTTTCCATTTCATTCATTTAAAATGGCCACTATTTTTCTAGGTTCTATTTTCTGGCTTCCAGTCCCACAATTCCAATCCTTTCACCATACTTCTGAATACTTTTATGGTGACCATTCCTCAAGCCCCATAATCCTAGTAGCGGTTTGTTGAGAAATGCAACCCTTTTCACCCAATGTTCTGGTGCATAACGGAGAGTAAACAGGCTCTAACAACTTGAGCAAGAAGACAGCCCCATACTGGCCTCTAACTCTAGTGTCCATGCTTCCTTTATTCAACATCTTCTGACCTTGAGATCATCATGCAAGTGATAAGAGTCCGAGAATAAACACCAACATAGAGAAATGGGAAATGATGGCAGGATTTCTTCTAGTCATAATTAGTGGTGCTTGGAGACCAAGAATGATTATTGCAGAATGAAAAGCCCCAGCAGAAGCTGACCAACTAAAGATGTTAGGGAATTAATTAATTACCAGTACTATGTGAAAAACAGGCTTGGACTTGCTGAAATGAAACTGAACCAGTTTACCTTCCCTGCTAGAATGGCAAACAAAGCAACATGTTGAGGCAGGAGTTACAGGACCTCAACTTCAAAAGGGAGACTGAGTCATGCATGGAACAGAAGGTTCAAGGGCAACGTGCATACTAGAGAAAGAGAATTACTATGAGGAGGTGAGCAATCTCAAACCTTTTCTCTAGCACTTTAACATTACATCTTCTGTTCATTTCCCACCACTGTCACAGCCTACTATCGGAGGAGCTGCAAAACTTGTTCAGCGATGAGAGATCAAGTAGGCCAAGTTGGTAGTGCATCTTCATTTCCCCATATCACAGGGCAAAGATCACAGATGTTTTTGTTTGTAACATTGCATTGTTTGGGTTCCTTTTCTGTGCCCCTCAGTTCTCCTTTAATTAGGGAATTCCATGACTTTTCTTTCTCTATCATTCTATTTGTCACAGATTAGCCCAGATAAGGGAATACAGGTTTGGTGGAGACTTATTTTAGAATGTGTGGGTGGTTGCCTTAGAGCTGTCAGGAGACATGCTCCGGCTAGCTTTGTAAGTGCATAATGACATTCCAGCAGGTTCTTTTCCATGGAGAAAGTTAACATTCACTGATCACCTACTACGTGACAAATCTTCAGATTTCCATGTGGTATCTCATAATAACCCTTGTGAATAAGACAGGTATTACTAACCCTATTTTGCAGATGAATAAGCTGAAGTTCAGTGACAACATTCAAGCCAATAGCCTTGACTGTAAGCCTAGTCCTTTGAGGGTTCTCTCCCCAGACTCCCATTTGCTTTATGGAAATTAGAGCCAGTCTGATCCCGCTCTTCTACTGACCAATACTAGATGGAATACAGCAAAAAATAGCAGAAAGAAGCCACACTCTTTCTCCTGAGACAGCTTGTAGGTGGAATTCTACTTCTACTGTGAAGACTCGTAGTGAAAAGAACATAATTTTGTGAAGTTATCCCAGTCAATACACACCTATCTAGAAGAGGGGAAATTCCCTTCTTCTGCCAAAATGTGGCATGAAGGTAGTCACATGCTATGTTTCAGTCATGCATGTCACTTGATCTGTGGCTAAAAGTCAATTACTTTGGGGACATGATGTTAAGACACTTAGTAAGCTACAAAATAACATCACTCATAGGTTTGGGATTTTAACAAATTAACACAATTACTGGAGAAACTCCGGGAGATGAGAAAGTAAACCATTTTGCAAAGTAAGATTAAGAAATCAAGTCTCAGAAAAGAAAAGTAACCCTTGTACCATTGCCTAACCTTTATTTTCTTCCCCCTTTAAAAACTAGGTCTGGTGTTATTTATAAAAGTTATACCACATGCTCCTGAAAAAAAGTAGAGAAAGTTATGAAATAAAAAGTGAAAAGTCTTCCCTCCTCTCCGATCCTGGTCCTAGCTGTGTATCTTTCCAGAAATTTACTATGTGTATGTATAATACATACAATAAAACAGCTTTTAAGTGCAAGTTGAGGGGCACCTGAGTGGCTCAGTCGGTTAAGCATCCAACTTTGGCTCAGGACATGATCTCATGGTTCTTGGGTTTGTGCTAACAGCTCAGAGCCTGGAGTCTGCTTCAGATTCTGTGTCCCCCCCCCCCCCCCCATCCCCTGCCTCGACCCCTTCCTGACTCGAAAATAAACAAACATTAAAACAATAACAACAACAACAACAAATAAAAGTCTTTAGGGGCATCTGGCTGGCTCAGTTGGTGGAACATGTGACTCTTGATCTTGGGGTTGTGAGTTTGAGCCCTACACTGAGTGTAGAGATTACTTGAAAATACATACATACCGTACATGAAAATTAAATTAAAAAAAATAAAGTACAAGTTTGTTCATTTATAGAAGCATCAAAAAGACTATAATACTTAAACTATAAAATGTTACTGAAAGAAATTAAAGACACCAATAAATGTAAAGACATCTCATGTTCATGGACTGGAAGACTTAAATTGTTAAGATGTCAATACTACTCCAAGCAATCTATAGATCTGATGCAATCCCTATCAAAACTTCTAATGACATTTTTTTGTGAAAATAATCTACCCTAAAATTCACATGGAATCTCAAAAGACCCTGAATAGCCAAGATAATCTTGGACAAAGAACAAAGTTGGAGGTCTTACACTTCCCAATTTCAAAATTATTAGAAAGCCATAGTAATCAAAACAGTATGGTACGGACATAAAGACAAAGAGATCAATGGAATAGAGGAGAGGGCCCAAAATAAATCCCTTGCATATATGCTCAAATGATTTTCTTTTTTTTAAAAAATTTTTTAATGTTTATTTTTGAGAGAGAGTGAGCACAAGCGGGGGAGGGGCAGAAAAGAGAGGGAGACACAGAAAGAATCTAAAGCAGGCTCCAGCCTCTGAGCTGTGAGCTCATGACCTGAGCTGAAGTCAGACGCTTAACTGACTGAGCCACCAAGCGCCCCTCAAATGATTTTCAATAAGGGTACCAAAGACCATCCAGTGAGGAAAAGGACAGTGTTGAGAATTCTTCTCAATCCAAAAGAACTGAAAGCAGGATCTTGAAGAGATATTTGTACACTTATGTTCATAGCAGCATTACTTACAATAGCCAAGAGGTAGAAGCAGTCCGAATGTCCATCAACAGATGAGTGAATAAATAAAATGTAGTATATACATAAAATGGAATGTTTTTCAGCCTTAAAAAGGAAGGAGATTCTGACAAATGCTACAACACGGATGAACCTTGAGAACATTATGCTAAGTGAGTCACAAAAGGACAAATACCATATGATTTCACTTGTATGAAATATCTAGAGTAGTCAAATCATAGAAACATAAAGTAGAATAATGGTTGCTGGGGACTAGGGGACAGGAAGAGAGGGAGCTGTTTAATGGTTATAGTTTCAGCCTTACAAGATGAAAAAAAATTCTGGAATTGCACAACAATGTGAATGTATGTAACACTACGAACAGCACACTTAAGAATGGTTGAATGGTTGAAACGGTAAATTCTATGGTATTTTATGACAATTAAAATTTTTTTAAATTGTCGTACAAGTTGGGTTATATGATACTGTTATTTTTTTCCCTGTATCATACACTTTCTATATCATCACATGCATATTCTTGCATCTTTTTTTTGTGCCAATTTAGTTACATTCTATTAATTATTCTCTCTTGATGGGCAATTAGAATATTTCCAGTGTTTTCACTATCACCAAACCTTACTGTAACACACATTATCAGACCTATAAATCATTCCACCACTGTGTGAATATAAGTCAATACCTAAAGGAGTGTCTGGGTGGCTCAGTTTGTTAAGCAATCTCACTCTTGATTTTAGCTCAAGTCATGAGCTCACGGTTTGTGAGATGGAGCCCCACGTCAGGCTCTGTGCTGACAGTGCGGAGCCTGCTTGGGATTGTCTCTCTGCCCCTCCCCGGCTCACGTACATGTGCACGCTCCCTATCTCAAAATATTAGAATTTCAATATCTTTAGGCGTGGTGAAAATTTTCCAACTCACTGCAGCTTACATCATCTATGTTTCACAACTAATGCTTCATCTATTCACATCTGCATTCCTGACACCTGAATATGGATGAGAACAGAGAAGGACTTCAGAAAGATAAAGACAGATCTTATGAAGGGCAGTGGGCTGCTCAATGCACTTTTCTTTTGGAAGAAATAATGCTTCCACTTACCCATTAAGATCTGATACCAGTTAATACATTTGTACAGTAAAACTGATGCACACCTATACAGCATGATGATATTTCCCCCCCAGACTGGTTTCTTTCTAATGCCAATTTGTGCAATTCAATGTAAACAGACAGTAAATTGTGAGTTTACAAAGGCACACAAGAAATATACTCTTAGGTAAATTTGGTATAAGAAACAAAGATGTATTTTTTCCTGCACACCTCAGCTTCTGTTTATATTCCTTAAAAAGACAAAAAAACAAACCCCAAAACCCCACATCACTCACCTAGTGACTTGTTTGTGGAAATCTGTAAGTTGTTTGTGTGTCACTGTGACGGCTCCCACGGTTGTCTCCTTTGGCAAACCTTTCAAGGAATTCTCTAACCATCGACAAAAAGTCTGTGCAGAGAAGAGGGTAAGAGTTATAAGAGGAGACAGGACTTACTCAACTGGACCCTACAAGTAATAACAAAGACTCACAGGTTTTTCTTAGCAGCATTAGTTCTTCCAGACTTGGAAGCAAGTAAAAGAATTAACAAAGCAGTACTATCTTTAGGCCTTTCAACCCTCTGGGGTTTGGAACAGTCTGCAAAGGAAGGCAAACCTAGACTTCCATTCAAAGAAGTAGTAGCAGGCATCATTTCAGAAAGAGCCCTTCTACTTTGGAAGTGAAGTCTTTTCTGATGATGCTACCGTTCTATTCCTATCATTAAACTTCTGCCAGAAGTTTAATGGTAAACTTTTTAATTTCAAAAAAATTAAACAGTTGCCAGAAAACTCTTTGGTGAAAAGGTCAAAGGCAAAAGTTCAGTACCACAAAAAGCAAGGGCAAAAAGTACAGTAAGTAAACATGTCAAAATTATATATACATAATATAATATGAATCCAGAACCCTAAGGATTTTAAGGTCATCTCTCTTAGGAGAATAGTCATTTCCAGTCACTTCTTTATGATACCTACCTGTACTCTGAGTCAGAAAATTTTGTTGCTCACTCTGGTTGCTATTTAAAAGAATATTATTTACTATCTGAGCATAACCTGATAGTAACCTGTCTGCCCCTATTCCCCTTACTTCCTTCCTCTTCAAACTAATAATCAAAATTCTGGAGACTTCCTCTGGGTTCTTATTTTCAATGAACTGTTTTTCTTTGAGTCCGCTCTAATTTTTCATGCCTTTCTTAAATAGGATGTATACTTTGGTCAGTTTTCAGCAGTAAGATAACCTTTTTTATAACTGAACTTTTACATTATATATTCCCCCAATATGTTGACTTATGATAACAAACCAGAGCAAAAGTAAATATTCCATTATAAATGCTTAAGAAGTATCGCTCTCCAAATGCTGCCCCCAAGAAAGACAACACTCTACTAAAGACAAAAACACACAGGGAAAAGAGATACAGGAAGAACGCTTAATTGATAGTTTTGGCATCCAAAAATAGCCTGTGAGTTAACTACAGTACACCCCCAAACAAGAACAATAAGAAACAGAGCACCTGGGTCCATTAAGCGTCTGATTTCGGCTCAGGTCATGATCTTGAAGTTCCTGAGTTCGAGCTCCAGGTCAGGCTCTGTGCTGACAGCTCAGAGCCTGGAGCCTGCTTCAAATTCTGTCTCCCCCCCGCCCCCCTCTGCCCCTCCCCAGCTTGCACTCTCTCTCTCACTCAAAAATAAATAAACATTAAAAAAAAAGAACAGTAAGAAACTAAACTAAAAAGCAAAAACTAACTAGCACACAATGGGTTTCAGCATCATCTGAAAAATTTGGTTGGAAACAACGAATAAATTTGCCAGATGGGTATCCAACAAAGAAAAGGAAGAACAGAGGTAAGAGTTTAAATAGTTTATTCAAGTCACACAGCAAAGATGATATGCCATCTTCTACTGAAGAATTTGTGTGAATTTTGGAAATTGTATGACTATGAAAGTGCTCAAGAATGCAAATTTTCGGGTGCTTAGGTGGCTCAGTCAGTTGAGCGTCTGACTTGATATGGGTTCAGGTGGTAATCTTGCAGCTGTGAGATGGAACTCCATGCTGGGCTCTGCTGAGCATGCGGCCTGCTTGAAACTCTTTCCCCTCCCCACCACTCGTTCTCTCTCTCTCAAAAATAAATAAACTTAAAAAGAAAAAGAATGTAAATTTTCTTTGGGTTTACATCATTAGAATTTTAATCAGTTGTTGGGGTACAGACAACCCAAATTTATGTAAGAGTTCCTTTACAAAAACTCCGTTTCAGGTTGATATTTATATAAAACAATCACTTTAAATTTCTTGACACACATTCTGTGGGTATCTATACAGTAAACTCTTAAGAGCCTATGGCTATCTGGTTTTTGTTCCTGCTTAACCTTGCTGTTCTAATTTTCTGCTTCTGTTAGCACTTAACCACATGTTTAGAAATCAAGAATGTTTTTATAAAGTTAAATTTACAAAACAAGTTTTGTTAGTTGGGAACCAAGTATATTTGTAAAAAAGTGAAAAGAGCATGCAAATTTTTTTTCTCATGTCAATGACTTCTGGAATTAAACTTGTTGGTCTTGAGGGGCCCACTGAGTACTTTCTTTAGAAAAATACAAAAATATTGCTGTATAAGATTGAAACAGAACATACTGAACAACCAGCACCAGGAACTGTAGACACTATTTTATTCCTGAAGCAAGTTCCCATGGAAGAACTGCAGAGGTATCTGATGGAACCAAAGTCACATAGAAGTCTCAGAGTTTGATATATAGGAATTAAAGTTCAAATGGCGATTTCTGAAGTATAAATATAAAGAAAATGTTAAAAATTTATTAAGCATCTGCCCTTTATATGACTGTCTTTTGTTTGATTGAGCCAAAGATCAAGTAAAGCAAATGCTAAGGCAATATACATTAATCACTGAACTTTGGAGATGAACACATAAATTGAAGGCAGAACTTTCAGCTCAGTGATAGAGATTTTTTTAAGTTAAAATAATGTTTTTAGTGTTTACTTTTGAAAGAGAGAATGCGAGTGGGGGAGGGGCAGAGAGAGGGAGGGAGACACAGAATCTGAAGCAGGTTCCAGGCCCTGAGCTGTCAGCAGAGCCCAATGTGGGGGCTCAAACTCATGAATTGCAACATCATGACCTGAGCCGAAGTTGGACCATTAACCAACTGAGCCACCCAGGCGCCCTTCAGTGACATGAGATTCTAACAATAAAAGTATACTTTGTTTTGTGAAATTGCTGAAATTGAGGCTAACAACTGCCATCAATGATACAAAGCAGGAGACGACGTTGAGATGTACACAGACTTAAAGGTTACAATAAACTTGTATATCTGGAATTTTCTGTGGTTCTGGAAGACAGCTAGCTCACTTTAACTAGAACCAACTATGCACTTTTCTGAACTGCTTTTATATTAATATTAAAGATTACACATCCTAGTGTACAGGCTATATATATACTTTACCACTATGCTCAAAACTTTCATGCAGTACACATAACCCCGATTTATGATCATGTGGCCCATACTGAAATTACTTGGACATTACTGGATAGCCTAAAAAAACGTTCCATGCTCAGGTGATAAATGAGCTGGTGCAAGAACTGAAACAAGATGCAAATTAATCCAAAGAAGAAACAAATCCAAGTGTACATTGTGAGCTAATTTTATATTTCTATATCCCCAAAAGCTTTGGCTAGATTTACCAAGGAAACTCATACAGTGCTATCTAAGGAGCTTGAAGTGAATTAACACTTCTCGAATAACCTATAACACTGTATAACTGATATATGGGCATCTCACAAGTGAACAAATTTCTCAGTGGTCAGCCACATAGCTGAATTCAAAGCTTAGTATTCACTTCAGGGAATATAAACCCTATGATAGTGACACAAACATACTTTCAAAAACCTAATAATGAACTATTGGCCTTCCATAGGCCCCTTCATCTAATAAACTTAGTAATATACCTAGGTTAAGCTCCATGGATATATAACAGGGCTGGTTTCAAAGTTACAGTCAGCCTCCCGAAACCAAAGTTTAGAACTGTGAGAATGGGTTCTTCATGAAAACAAGCTTACCGGTCTGTCAACCTGCATGATCTCCCAGAGCACTTCAGCCACATCCGGTAGGGTATAGGGAGGGAGACAAAAGCAGCATGTGTGGAGCAGCTGGCTAACAAGTTGCTGTCCAAGCTGGTTCATCACCTGTCCAATCAGTTCTTTCCGTAATTCAAAGTCTTCTTCGTGCTATAAGGAAGTAAGAGCAAAAGATATGTTCTAATTTCAACTTTCCACCTAGTAACTCCTCTTTCCTGGAGAAGAAAGTGTATACTTAATAGCTGGATTCAAAAACTTATTTTCTTCCTTCCTATAGTCTTTGAATATATATATTTCTAGTATCTCAGAAAAAAATAACTTTTTATAAACTGCTTTTCATTTCTAGTTTCTTAAATAAGTAGCCCATTCAAATAGTGGCTATTTCTCCACTGCTGTTACCTTCAATTCTATTCCACATTTACCCAAATCTAACTTTGAAAATTTTGTGAACCATTTTACTACTCCAGCCAAACAGGTCTCTTAATTGTCTAACATACTTAGAACTATCCTGACTTTCTCTGATTATGATTTATGCCCCAGTTAAGACTATCTTCCCCTCTCCAATCCATCCAAATTCTACCTATATCTAATGGCCCCACTGAGGTCCCTCTTTGTCCAGAAATTAACCCACTTCCCAACCTACTTCTGACCAAAAAGCTTTCCCTCCTCTGATCTCATAGCAATCATGACTTTTATCACTCATTTGGCAATCAAATACTACCTTCCTATTATTATTTAAATGTTTATATCTATTTATCTTTTCAACTAAACACTGAATGACATGGGAGGAGAAATACTTTTATACTGCTTTATACAGCTTACAGCACTTAGTAGAGGCTATAAATAGTTGATGTTTTGGTTAGTGAATGGTATGTACAAATCAAATACAGATCAAAAAGGAGAATCTGGAAATTCTCTAAGAAATAAGGAAGAGCTACGAAAAGATCATGAGCTGCAAAGTAGAAAGGTACAATGTTTATACTTACATCATTGGCAACCCCTGTATGGATGAGGTCTCGTAGGAACCTCATGACACTACAATTGGCATCCCGGTGGTCCAGGGTAGTAGAGGCAATGGCCCACTGCAAGATAGGGATGACCACTTGGCTCCTCAGCAAGGTAACAGGACTACGCTGAATAAACCTGGGTTGGAAAGACAGGCTAGGTATAAGTGACAGGATTAGACTCTAAAAGCAGCCAGACTAAATGGCAAAATTATAGATAGAGACAGTAAAAAAGGTCAGTGGTTGCTAGGGGTACAGGGTGAGGGAGGGCTGAACAGGTGGAGCACCGGGAATGAGGGTATTAAACTATTCCATGTGATATTATAATGGTGGATACATGCCATTATACATTTGTCCAAACCCATACAAGGTAAACCACCAAGAATGAATCCTAAAGTAAATTATGGACTTTGGGTGATAATGATGTGCCAATACAGGATTCATCAATTCCAACAAACAGACCACACTAGTGGGGATGCTGACAGTGAGGAAGACTGTGGAGGTTGGGGGCGTGGTGGAGAGGTGCAGTGGGTACATAGGAACTCCCCAAACTTTCCACTCAATTTCCCTTAAGACTTTTCAGATCCTTTAACATACATGGAAAATCTCCATGAAAAAGATACTATATATTCTAGATTTATTTCACCAGGTAAGCATTTGCGTAAAGAGCATCTCTGGGGATTAGTTTTTCAAGGAAGACACACTGGGAAAACAGAGACTGGAGAGCTCACCCAATAGTTCTCTCATATCAACAACAAAGGTGTTTCTAACTTGTCCAAAAACTAACCAAAAAAGTGTTTGGTATTTAATCCTGAGATGAAGGAGTCGATACTACTTTGCATTTATAAATGATAAAACATACATTACTTGTATAATTATATGTAACAATTTATTTTGAATAATTTTTAAATGATTTTATGTTCAGGGTGCCTGGGTGGCTCAGTTGGTTCAGCATCTGACTCTTGATTTCAGCTCAGGTCATGATCTCACAGTCTTGTGAGTTCAAGTCCCAAGTCAGGCTCTGTGCTGACTCTGTGGAGCCTGCTTGGGATTCTCCCTCGGTCTCTCTCAAAGTAAATAAACAAACTCAAAAAAATTAATTAAAAAATGCTTTTATGTTCACTAACTGATTTGTTTTCGATTCTTTTGTCCAGGGACTAAATAAGTAATAATATTCCTTCAGTGTTGGGAATAATATCATCAGTGTTATCGGTAAAAGGAATTTAAGCAATAATGGGGGTGGAAGGCTGGGGGCAGGACTGCAAAGTGAACTTCTAAGGCACCTTAAAATCCTAAAAATTTTTTCACTCTGAGATATGATATCTAAAGGATGCCAAGCTTCCTCAAGGAAAATGTGAAGTGAAGCATGATATCACAGCATCATAAAGAGTTAAAACCACAGGGGATTCTGGAGATTTTCTATTCAAATGTTTTTACAAAGCTGGTTTTATTGTCTTGTGCATGTTCCCTCCTTTGTGACAGAAACCCAGCAGCTTTCTCCTGCTCCCATCCAGCTCCTCTTCCTCACTTACAGGGATATTCCAGCTCACAACTTAACTTTGGGCTATGAATCACTAACCTGCCTCTACTCCACTGACCTCATTTTATAGAGAAGCAAACAGTCAAGTGTTACGTGACAAGACGAAGCAGTGATGGGGATGAGCAATAAAAGAAAGGGTTGCTCTTCAGAAGGACTGACCTGGTGGCCAGCCTGAACAGGTCATCCACAGTGTCAGGGTGATTCTGGAGCCCATTCTGCTGTTCTAGCAGCTGAAAGGTGGGGATGCACAGTGCCTAAAAGAGAACAGTGATTTTACAATAAACATGTGTATATAAATGCAACAGCATTCAGACTTGTTAAATATCACAATATACACAAAAGGAACAAAGGGAGGAAGAACGGATAGGAAAAGAAAAAGACGGATGAAAATCAGTTCAAGAAAAGGAAGACAGAAATCTTTCTCAGTTGATACAGTTTTTATATGTGAAGGCCACATTTCAGAAAGGGTTAAGGGTATAGATTTTAGTTGATGAAACTGGATAGATGTCCTCTCAAAATTTTAGAATTTTCTCAAAGTAAAGACTGCTTATGTATTAGACGTGGTCTAGTCCACTAAGGAGATTTTTATAAATTTTAATAATAATAATAATAACAATGAAATGTCAGTTTAAAGGAAAGACATCTTGAGAAAAAGAGCATCATAATTTAACTCCCTTATATATTTTCTTCCCTATGACGAGAAGGGGAAAAAAACCAATATATCAGGAGCATTTTCCAATGCTTGCTATTTACTCTAAAACCATCCCTGCTAAGTGAGCTAGTTCACTGATTTTTCCAGGCAAGAAATTAAAAACAGAATTATGCTTGAGCTTAGAGATCCTTTGTTTTACATCCATTTGTTCCTTTCTCTACCTCTCAAAAGACCGTATCTCTAGAGAGTATAAATAAGTTAGGCCGTAATAGCTGTAATGATCTTTACATTCATACGGTCAATCTCTTCTCTCATTCTCCTAAGCCATGTCTGTCCAGAGAACAACTAGAAAGTTTCTACCTCCCAGGGCACCTGGGTGGCTCAACTGGCTAAGCGTCTGACTTCGGCTCAGGTCATGATCTCACAGCTAGGGAGTTCAAGCCCCAAGAAGGGCTCTGTGCTGACAGCTCAGAGCCTGAAGCCTTCTTTGGATTCTGGGTCTCCCTCCCTCTCTCTCTGCCCCTCCCTCTCTCAAAAATAAACATTAAAAAACAAAAGTTTCTACATTCCTGTTATTAGGAAATCAACATGATTGGAGGAGAGACATAGAGAAGCAAGAGAATTCAAGAGATGGTGAAGAACACACTGCTAAGCCTACAGACGCTCCAAGATACTGCCCAGGGAAAACAGACCTGGAGCATGTCTAGTAGTCCCTGCCGACAGCCCTCTTCCATGCCGTATTCATCCACAAGGATACTGCCAAGGTACAGGAAACAAGAATGCTGATGTACGTGGTACACATTCACCATCTGCCAAGGGAGAAACCAGTTAATTCAATTCTTATACCCCAAAAAAAGTATCAACTTAGGAAAGTATCTGGAGGAAGACATTCAGACACCGAGTGGTGTCTTCTCTTTAAGACAATCTAGTAAATAAAGCTTGTTGGCAACATTTCCTAAAACACAAGGCTCAATTCTTCAATAATTTTCAAGTACTCTCTTTAGAGTCCTATCGAGCCTTTTACCTTTTATCTTCCCAAAACAATGTTGTAAGAGGGTTGTATAATACATCAAGCTGAAAGCCATTAGGATGCTATCATCCAAGCTATTTGCAAACCCGTAGCATAAATCCCAACACCTAAAGGTTGTTCCTTTTGCCTTAAAGATGAATTCTTAAGGAAAAAAAAAAAAAAGGCACATATAGCCATAGCAGGGCTAAAAATACCAAACATCCTGAAGGAGACTCTGAAGGCACTGTTTAAATTTTGAGTTTCTCCTAAACCCCTCTATTTAAAGTAAAACAGTATTCCCAACCAAGATACCTGGATCTCAAGAAAATAAAAATGTTAATACAATATACATATTTAAATTAAATGATTTGTTTAGGATTTGTACCCTACTCTCCTCCAAAAATTAAGAGGCATCTGTACATTCATATGTTTAAAATGCCATCACAACACATGTATTGATTTTATTATATAAATTCAACTCAATGAATGGGGTGGGGGCTGAAGGACAAAGTAACTGACTCTTACTAGCATGTACCACGGAATGGAATGGGCAGGTGATGGGAGCTATGAATCTGTTTGGTACTGGGTATTCAACTGTATGCTCTACTGCTTAATGAATGATTTACGTCAGTTGCTGACAAACTTTTTCTTCAAGGGCCAGATAGTAAAAATTTTAGACTTTGCTGGCCTTACAAGTCTGTCTACGCAACTGCGCCATAGTAGCACAAAACTGGCCAATAGAGAATACTTAAATGAATAAGCATGGTTACCTCTTCTTTGTAAAACTGTATTTATAAAAATACGTGGCAGGCCCACTGGTTTTAGTTTGCTACCCTGTGAATTTTGGATTTAAAAAAATACTTTTTTTCCCCCACATGTACTGACTTTAGAACATACTTCCTATACAAGGTGCTCCTCTATTAGGCTGGTCACATACTTAATTAGCAGGAATTAAAAAAAAAAAAAAATCCAAGTCACGAGGGTATCCTCTAACAGCAAAGGGCCATTAAATCAAGTTCTCTTTGACCCAGAATGTATTACACTAAAGGGGACACTTAACCAAAGGTGGAAACATATGCAGTGCAAACATATGGCATCATCAGGATATAGTAAATGTAAACTTTACTCAAATCTGCAACATAAAGGAGGCAGGGTTATGCCTATGTCAACTGATAGGCACTTACTGCAAATGCAAGGTTGACACTCTGCCTTGCCTCTTTTAATTTTGTACCCATGGCACCTCACTTGCCTCAATCCAGTCCTGGCTCTGCTGTAAGGTTAACATCAACACAAATTACTTAGTGATCTAAGTCACTAGCTATAGGCATCTCATACAGAGTAGTTCTTGATGTGAATATGATCTTGGAGAACCTCATACAGTGAGTCACACCATTGCAATTACCTATCAATCTTGGTGATTAAAAGAGTCAAACTTGGGGCATATGGGTGGCTCAGTCGGTTAAGTATGTGACTCCGGATTTTGACTCAAATCATGATCTCGCGGTTTGTGGGATCAAACCCCATGTTGGGCTCTATGCTGAAGCATGGAGTCTGCTTGGGATTCTCGCTCTCCCTCTATCTCTCTGCCCCCCCCCCCAAAACAAACGAATGAACAAACATTAAAAAAATAAGAGTCAAACTTATTTCTTGACAAATAACAGACTTATGTGACCAACTGTGGTTGAGATTAAAAAAAAAATCTCTTTGGGCCAAGAGACAGCAAATTTTGACAGGACACATATTTTCCTTTGAGAGCGCGCGCGCATGAGAGAGCACGAGTCGGGAGAGGGGCAGAGGGAGAGAGAGAATCTTAAGCAGACTCCATGCTCAGTGCAGAGCCCAAAGTGGGGCTTGACCCCGGGATCATGATCTGAGACAAAACCAAGAGTCAGATGCACAGCCAACTGAGCCACCCAGGTGCCCCAACAGGACCCATTTTTAAAAAGAAAATTAGTGGGGTGCCTGGGCGGCTCAGTCAGTTAAGCGTCTGACTTCAGCTCAGGTCATGATCTTGTGGTTTGTGAGTTCGAGCCCTGCATTGGGCTCTGTGCTGACAGCTCAGAGCCTGGAGCCTGCTTTGGGTTCTGTGTCTCCCTCTCTCTCTGCCCCTCCCCAGCCTGTGCTCTGTCTCTTAGAAAAAAAAAAAATTTAGTATAAAAATGCCTAGCACTGCTATAGAAGAGCTGAGCATTAAAGTCATTCTCTTTTCCTGGGGCGCCTGGGTGGTTCAGTCCATTAAGCATCCGACTTTGGCTCAGATCATGACCTCGCAGTTAGTGGACTCGAGTCCCGCATCGGGCTCTGTGCTGTCAGCTCAGAGTCTGGAGCCTGTTTCAGATCCTGTGTGTGTGTCTCTCTCTCTGCCCCTCTTCCACTCATGCGCGCGCTCTCTCTCTTCTCTCTCAAAAATAAACATTAAAAAATTTTTTAAAAAAGTCATTCTCTTTTCCCAATTTCACACGGAAACGTGTTACTACTTAAACTATCACTACACAGAATAGATTACAGGCTGCTTCCCTCAGAGGCACCATACTTACCATGGGCACTACTTATTGCTTTCAAATATTTCTGAGTTTGTATTTAATACGTACAAAAGTGTTTCATTTCATCAGCAGTTTTTGTTCTAAAGACTCCTATGTCAAATCCTGTACACGTTACACTTTCCAGCTTCGGGAGAATTTACCTGTGTAACTAGCGGCTGCAGTAGGGCTGCAGATCCTTTGCCTACACAGCGAACAGCAAAGCGGAGGCACCTGCAACAACGCTCTACAATCCGATTGTCAGCCCGGTGTTTATTTAGAGTCTCAGATAAAACTGGCCATATCTGAGTCAAAGAGCACAAGAAAGAAAACAATGAACTAAGAGCTGAAAAAAATGCTCCCAAGTTGATAACATCTGGTTTGGTTTTCAAATAATTTGGAAAAAGCTTTCTTTACAGAAAAAGTTCAATACAGTATCCATCACCAAAACACAACCACTTCTTGAGAGACGCACAGCAACTCTTTAGAACAGGAAGAGGAGCATGTCTAACTTCACTAAAAGATAAAGATAAATTTTCCTGAACTTTGGACTTTCTGATTTAGGAGGAAAAGGATTAGTATGAGCTATAGAGAAAGAGATGTTTAAAGATTATAGTTCCAACTTAGAATATTTTGAACAGAAGGACTGGAGCTAATGAAATAGCATTATATGATACTGGTGAATATTTAAGGATACTTGGTGTTTCCACCCCCGGAGTCTGAATAGCACTTCTCAAAACATGCCTTTTGATCCTCATATCACCCTCAGTGAAAAAAGAAGTGCATTTATATTGGGGAAACAGAAGCCATGAGGAAGAAATGGCTTTGTCAAAAAAATTTCTGCTAGTATTAATCAGGCCTCCTAGCAACTCTAAGATTCACGTAATCTCTCTCTACTTCTTTGGGTTTTCAGTTCATTACCCCACAGTCTGTTTTCTTATCAAATCTAAAGTAAAAAATATTTGAATAGTTCTATTCTTCTGTTGATGGAAATTTAAACTGTATCAACAAATTGGATCTTCCTATGAACCCAGAAGACAGTACCGTCTCACTTTAGTTGCCCACAGCCTTGTAAAGAAAAAGGAAGAAAGCCTTGTTCCACAAGCATCTGTTAAGCACTTACTTCCTGTATGACTTTTTGGCACGGATGAGTTTGTCCATTTTCCACAATAGGATTGGTGTGTCTGGGGAAAGGTAACAAACCAAAATAGTTAAAGAGCAATGTAACTGAAATTCCACAGCCCCAAAGCCTGCTAGCTTACTTAGTCACACTGTCACCATAAAAAGAATGCCAAATAATTAAGTTATGTATGCTTTCCTTTCTACTCCATTCAAACATGAGCACAGAGTTCAAACCAACCTCCTCCCCTTCCTTTGCCACGTTTAAGCTACTTCCATTAGAATATGCAAACTCAATCCAACTCTAGCTTAAACAGGTTGTGGGGCACTACAATTATCTTTTCCATTTTTTCCCTTTAAAAATCAGAATATATAGGCTCTTCCAAATTAATTAAAAGTATTAATCAAAAACCAGACTGTCTACAGGGGCCTGGGTGGGTCAGTGGGTTAAGCGTCTGTCTGACTCTTGGTTTCGGCTCAGGTCATGATCTCACGGTTTCATAGGTTCGAGCCCCACAGTGGGCTTGCACTGGCAGCGTGGAGCCTGCTTGGGATTCTCTCTCTCCCTCTCTCTCTCTCCCCACTTCCCCACTCATACTGTCTCTGTCTCTCTCAAAATAATAAACTTAAAAAACAAAAAAACAAAACAAAAAACCCACAGACTATCTAAATCCACTATGAGAAACCAAGTACTGCTCCATTCCCAGCATTAAAAGGCAAAAGCTTTAGGAATTCTAATTTACCAAAGAGGTTTCTCATGGTTCTAGTCTGAACCCAATGACATAGAATATGAGCCCACCCACAATATGTCAAATCCAATTATTTGCCTAGTTCTAGAATCCACTAATTTGAAAAAAAGCAGGAAAAAAACAAAAACAAAAAACCCTGTATGATTACCAACCTCTTCAAAGGAAATTCTTTAATTTAAATGAGCTCAACAGCAACTTAACAAAAATCTCATTTTCTTTAAATTGGGGGATTTCCATCTATTGCAGATTTTCTTCCACTTATTGTGAAGTAAGGACTATTGTTAATAGGCTTTCAGAATGTCATGTTAACAGGGCTATCATAATTATACAAGAAAAGCACTGTAGGAAATTAAAATAAAAACATCAGCTGACAAGAAAAAGCTAAAACACCTCAGTTTTAACTTACTCCACATAGGCTTTTTACACAAGTACTCTCATATTCCAATTGTATCTGTGGGTCTCACAAATTATGTAACTCAATAAGGATCACTCTTTGAACATTGTTACTCAAATGCCTTTTTAATCATTAGGCTCCTCTTGACTTCAAAGAAGGATTAATTTCACCTGATCAATATTTTTTTGCACCCCTACAATCTACAGCAATAGTTCTGAAAGCGTGGTCCTACAAATAGCAAGCAGCAGCAACAGCTGTAAATTCTTGGGTCCTACCCCAAATCCAATTGAACCAGACACTCTGGAGATGGGACCCAGCAATCTGTTTTGATAAGCTGAGCCCTGAAGGTGACTGTGATGCATGTTAAAGTTGGATAAGGACTGATCTAATTACATTTTAAAGGTCTTTTGACAGAGGTCTACCAAAAACTAATGCTTAGAATTTATCTTTGCACCATAGTTTCAGGTAATGGGCTTATCGGTCCTCTAACAGAAGATTGTCAGATGTACCTGGAAGTTTAGGAAAAAAACACTTGCTTTCTTCAGTACATAATCATCTTATTTGAGCTTTTAACCTAAGGCAGGCATCCAGTTTCCCTTCTTACCTAAATATTACTGCAAGGCGATCTAAGAACACAGTGGGATCTGAGGATATGCCATTGCTGGGCTCCTGAGACAACAGCTGAAGAGACAGAAAGACATTAACACTCTGTTGTAACACATACAAACCTACAGCAAACACTGTAACATACACCTTTAGACATTAACCTCTTTCTCAATCTCTGCTTATTTCCCTATAAGAGATTCCTGATAGTTACTCAAATGGTGCAAACTTTTATAACCATTAAGATATCATATATACTATAGTTTATATATGACATTATTTAATCTATTTTAATTTCACTTTCTATTATAACTTTTAAATTATTATGGCTTCATAACATATATTAAGAGATAAGGCAAGTTGCTTCTTATTCTTCTTTCCCAAAATTTCTTAAATACTTCTACCAGAATATTATTAGAGATAAACTTTAGAATCACTATGTCAAGTTCTCCTATTATTTTGCTGTAAATATAAATGTAACTTGATAAGAGCAGACATCTTTATGATATTCTTTAACGGAACATTGTAGGTTACGGTTTTGGTTGCTAACTTGGTGTTTTCCCTGTTGTATCTTCTAAATGGTACTACTGATAGTGGAAATCTACTGACTTTAGAATACTTATACCATTTATGCAGCTCCTTTGATAGATTTACTAATTTTAAGAACGTTTTAGTTCAGTGCTCTTGACTTATCTAGGTAGACAGAAGAATACCTGTAAATATATAATTTTGTCTTTTCCTTTCTAACATGTAATCATGATATATAGGTATAAAACCCCTCATTTAATTGGGCTCACCTTTTTCAATGCCATAACCTGAACAGAACAAAGTTCACTAAGGCATTCAGTAATCTTATCCAAAGGTAATCTGGCTAGAACCAGCGCTGTCCCTGCAAGACAAAGAAAAATACAAATAAAATAAAAGCTGAAATTGAGGTAACTCACTGGTCTACATCATTGGCTAACAGAAGAGGCTGGCTGGTTTCATTCTTTTAAAAAGATCATCACTTTTTTTCAGGTACAGTATTTTGTTATTTAGGGCTGATTTTTCTTTATTTAGCTTAGACGACTAAGTGACTTTCACACTAACATTTACAACTGAAGTTAATATTATTTCTCCTCAGTAGCCTATGGATTTAAAGACGTTTAAATACATCTCCCCTTCCAATTCTTCATATACCTTAAAAACCTCCTTTACAAAACCAATGCCAGGGACACCTGGGTGGCTCAGTCGGTTGAGCGTCCGACTTCGGCTCAGGTCATGATCTCGAAGCTCGTGAGTTCGAGCCCCGTGTCCGGTCTGTGCTGAAGCTCAGAGCCTGGAGCCTACTTCTGATTCTGTATCTCCCTCTCTCTCTGCCCCTCCCCCACTCATGCTCTGTCTCTCTCTCAGAAATAAATAAACATAAAAAAAAATTAAAAAAAAAAGAAACAAAACAATGCCAAAGCTATTTTTATACAGCATGGTACAATGGTTCTCAAACTTCCCAGAGATTCTGATTTAGGAGGTAAAGGAGAGCCTTTATTTATTTATTTTTTTACAAGTACAGACAAGACATAATTTTTTTTTTTTTTTTTTTTGTAAAAAGGGCTGAAATTAGAGATCTGATTCTAATTATACCTAACAGAATCTATGAGCTAGGTGAGGTATTATCTCTGGGCCTAGTTTCTTTATCTGTAAAATTAGTGCTTTGAACCGAAGAGTAAGTTAAGTGTGCCTTTCTTTCATTTTTCAAATCATTGAAAATCACTTTTTTTATTAAATAAAATCTTAACTTGAAATTCCAATAAAATAGGTTAAAAAAAAAAAGTAGCTAGGTTAAATTAGAATAGAAGGCCCAGACCCTTCTCACTCAGCCTTCCTCTTGTCATACTCCCCACCAAATGCTTAAGCATATCCCCCAAATCCAAATGATTACATATTAGCCTAGGTTCTCTCAAGGTATAAAAAAAAAAAAAGAAAATCCCTTGACTATGATTTTTCTCATCTCCCAAAATTTCATTCAACAGAACAGTCACAGAACAGAACAAACAAACAACAACAACATAAAAGAACAGTAATCAATCCATACGTCTTCAAATGTGAATTAAAAAACTAAATGATTTCTTCCGGTAGTCTATAAGCCGTAACTGAGATAGACTTACTTAAAACTGAAAGGGGGAGAAATCTAACTTAAATATGACTTTTCCTTTCAATTCATTCCTACAGAAAAGAATGTTACTACAAAGTTTTCTTTATCTAGAAGATAAAGATAAAGATAACTGAGATGCCACATCCTACTACAGTTAGACATCACTTCGTCATCAAGGTTCAATTTCACTAGAAAATTACAAGATGGCAACAATAACCACTAGCAGTAGGTCATAAGAAATAAGAATATTTGACTCCGGTTTAATGCCTTATTATCTATGCTATGAAGGGAAACGACAAAAACCCATGCTACAAAAAGAAAATGTCTTGGAAAATGCAAATACACCAGAAGGAACTTCGTCAGATATAAGAACGAACAGTTAGTTCACACACAGGTCATCCAATCTAGCCAAGACTAACTTGTTTGCTACTCACAGAAGCTTAAATGATGCTGCACAGGTTATGTTACCCAATCCTTTATTTGATATATCCTCAATCCCCTCTAACTACCAGCTGTAAGGATTTTATTACCTCACAGGGCACCCCAATCTGCTTTTAGAGTTTAGTTAGAAAGCATTTTCTTTCTAAGAGCCAGTAAATATCAACCACTGACTACTACTCATAAAATAAATCTGTCCCCTCTTTTATAAGGTAATCTTTCAAATATTTAAAAATAGCCATCATGCTTAAAGTCTCTTCTGTCTGTGTTCCTAGCCTTTAATATCTCCGGTTCTTCTTACTCAACTTTATCACCACTTTGGCTGCTTGCCTCTGGATAGGCTGTCACTGAGTGTAAAGCTGATCCATACTGGATCATACTGCTAAAAGACCAAGTTTCTACTACAGGACTGATCCACACACACTACCTTTAAATTTCCACCTACCTCTTTGGTATGGCAATGCCATTTGGTCTCCCTTTTTATTCTCCCCCCAACTCAAAAACGAACTATGTTTAGTTGGAATGTGTTGTCTCTGCCCAAAATCTAGGTCTATGCTCTACACACTGTAAGCAGTTTTAATTAGTTATATAGCCTTAAAACATTCTAAGAGAAGAGTGCATGTGTATATAATCAACACCCTCCCCTGAGTGGAAAGGTCACCTTCTCCATCAGTAAGTATGTTGCAACTGAAAAACTGGGATGTGATTAATGTAAGATAACCCCCAGAAGTGGCTTAGAGATGTTACTGGTTAACATCTGAAGTAAATACCTTTTAGCAAGCCCACAGCAGCTTCCGGAGACAACATGAAGGAATCAAGGGAACGGGCAATCTCCAGGAGTCCATTAAAGTGCTGAGCCATGTGGTCTCGGCAGACAGAGCAAATGTTATGAATGGCTTTGGCTGCAGCAGAAGCCAGAGGCTTTTCACACAAGCCCTTCATCAAATAGCCCAAAACAGGGTCTAAGGAGAGAAGCCACAAAGTAAACATTAGGTATGTGAAACTCAACGGAAACTTCTAGTTTCTTAGAACAGAGGTTTATATCCCCCCTCCGTTTTTTTTAAAAAGCAAAAGAACCATTAAAAAAACTTTAATGTTTGTTTTTGAGGGAGAAGGAGAAGGAGGGGAAGAGGGACAGACAGTGTGAGCGAGGGAGCAGCAAAGAGAGGGAGACAGAGAATCTGAAGAAGAATCCAGGCTCCTTGAGCTATCAGTGCAGAACCCCATGTGGGGCTTAACCTCACGAATGCGAGATCATGAGCCGAGTCAAAGGAGGATGCCTAACCAACTGAGCCACTCAGATGCCCCAAAAAAGAACCATTTTAAAAAATGAAATGTGGGGATGCCTGGGTGGCTCAGTCAGTTAAAGCCTCTGACTCTTGATTTACGCTTGGGTCATGATCTCATGGTTCATGGGTTCAAGCCCTGCATCAGGCTTTGGGCTGACAGTGCAGGTCCTGCTTGGGATTCTCTTGCTCTCTTCCCCACCACTCTGGCCCTCTCCCTCTTGTGTGCTCTTGCTCTCTCAAAATAGATAAATAAACATTAAAACACACACAAATGGAGCTTGATTTTCCTGACTTAGTGTCAGGAAGCCCTGGGTCCTCTCTATTCACCTTCTATTTCTTTCTTCATGGCTAAGCCTTCACACAAAACAGTCTGAAAACCACTAGTGGGTATCATCATCCAAGTATTAAGAATAAGGTAATGTAAGAAAGAATATAAAGTTCAGAGAGCTACCATTATTTATACTCAGAGATAAGTCATTATGTAAAAACAGCCTATATTAATTAGGACAATGGCAGTTATCTAAAGTGGACACTTTTATACTTGCTTCTTTATAGTTACAAAAGGCCTTAAAAACATGCAAATGGTGCTTTAGTGCTTCTGGAAAATTATGTTTTATCTTTTAAACAATGGAAGTATACCAAAGAAACTGATTATGAAAATGAATTTCTATAAAACAAATTTTACTTATCTTTTACCTTACTTTATAAAAATCAGAGTGATTTTCTATGGAAAAATCACGTATGATTAAAGAGTACTTCATGAGTACTTTAGAATAACCTCACACCAAACCATAAAAGGCGTAAATAATGTCTTCAAGCGCACTAAAAAGTTATTTCCATTTCCAGTCTAATAACCAATATAAAGTACCAACCAGGATGAAACCCTGGCCCTCTCCACAGAAGAAGCCTTTTTGGGGCACCTGGGTGGCTCAGTTGGTTAAGCATCCAACTTTGGCTCAGGTCATGATCTCACAGTTCGGGAGTTCTAGCCCCACATCAGGCTCTGTGTTGACAGCTCAGAGCCTGGAGCCTGCTTCGGATTCTGTGTCTCCCTCCCTCTCTGCCCCTCCCCTGCTCATGCTGTCTCTGTCTTGGTCTCTCTCTCTCTCAAAAATAAACACTAAAAAAAAATTTTTTTTAAAGAAGGCTTTTTAAGCCTAAAAATGAGAAGAAGTAAAATGTAGAACCTAGTATAGGCAAACCATAATATTATAGACTTCTGTGATTCTCAAATGGAATATTTATTGTTTTGACTATTGCAAAGTAAGTACGAACATCTGTCTTATTGTCAAACTGCTTCAGGATTTGTCTTACTGCTGAAGCACACATTTGAATCCAACACTGCAAAGTGGTACTGAATGATAAAGCTTTTTTTTTTTTTTTAATTTTTAATGTTTATTTTTGAGAGAGAGAGTGTGAACAGGGGAGAGGCAGAGAAAGGAGACAGAACCCAAAGCAGGCTCAAGGCCCCAATGTCAGCACAGCGACCTACGAGGGGCTTAAACCCATGAACTGCGAGATCATGACCTGAGCCAAATGAAGGTGGCTGCTTAACCAACTGAGCCACTCAGGAACCCCTGAATGATAACTCTTAAACAAACAAACAAACAAAAAAAACAAACCTACTCTGTTTCCTGTGGAAAAATCATTCAGAAAAGAAAGCCAAATAATGGAAGTGAAGAAATCTAGGAAACAGGTATTTTGAAAAGATTTTTAAATGGTATGTTGAAAGTATCTCAGCTATAATGTGAGGATATCTAGGCTCTGTATACAGAAACAAGAAAAAAAGAAATATACATCACTTTTTTTTTAATGTTTGTTTATTTTTGAGAGTGAGCACAAGCAGGGGAGGGGCAGAGAGCAGGTGAGACAGAGGATCCAAAGTGGGCTCTGTGCTGACAGCAGAGATGCGGGGCCTGAACTCACAAGCTGTGAGATATGACCTGAGCGGAAGTCAGCTGCTTAACCAAATGACCCACCCAGGTGCCCCAAACATACATCATTTTTTAAGCAAGAGTTTCAAACAAAAAAAAGATATGTAAAACAAAATCAAGCTGAAAAGTGGTAATAAATATATAATCCACTAATTCCACTACTGAGTATTTACTCAAAGAATACGAAAACACTAATTCAAAAAGATATATGCACCCTCTTATGTTTAATGCAGCATTATTTACAAGAGCCAAATTATAGAGATATCCCAAGTGTCCATCGGTAGATGAATGGATAAAGCAGATGTGTGTGTGTGTGTGGGGGGGGGGGGTGTATACATATACATACAATGGAATATTACTCAGCCAAAAAAAAAAAAAAATGAAATAAAATCTTGCCATTTACAGCAACATGGATAGATCCGGGGAGTATAATGCTAAGTGAAATAAGCCAGAGAAGGAGAAATACTGCATGATTTCACTCATGTACAATTTAAGAAACAAAACAAAGGAATAAAGAGACAAACCAAAAAACAGACTCTTAACTATAAAGAACAAACTGATGGTTACCAGAAGTGGGGTGGGTGGAGGAGATGGGTGAAATTGCTGATGGGGATTAAGAGTATACTTATCTTGATAAGCACTAAGTAATGCATAGAATTATTGAATCACTGTATTGTACACCTGAAACTAATGTAACACTACTACTATGTTAACTATACTGGAATTTTAAAAACCCAAAAAGGTGGTGATTAAGATAAGTATAGGAAATATATCAAACTTAATGATATAATTAATGATATTCACAAGTTTGGTTGGGGGTTCTTAAAATTCTCAGAATATATCACTCTTGAACATCAAGGGGGCTTAATATATACTACCCTGGATAGTCTCTTTGGATTGTTATCTAGAAAATGAGAGGGATAAAAGAAATGATTTCTACCTTTACTTTCAATTCTAGAAGCAAACTGTTTCCCTATATAGAGATCTAATCTTTCAAAGATGCTTTTTCCAAGGTCTGATCAGAGTATAAATGTTGCGTCAAACTAAACAATAACTCATATCATTACTCTCAATGTCTAGAAACATTCTGCCTACCCATAAAAACAGAAAAAGAACAAGAGCAAAAGAGGAAGAACAAAATCAGAAAAATCAGACACAGCAGCTACAGAGGGGTGAGTTCACACATACCAAGAAACTGAGGATTTCGATCAACCACTTCGCTCATCTCTCCAACCAATTCAATGCTGGTGTATCGCACAGCTGTATGTACAGTCTCTGGAAGACGGACAACTCCTTCTAGGACCTCAACAAGTGTTGGATTGTTCTCCCTGAGTACAAAAGGCAAGTATTCACAGTTACTGATTTCAGAGGTTAGGTTCTGGCCTGTTAACAGGCTGCAATGAGACGAATCATTGCTAAAGGGCTTTTTTCTAAACAACCATTTGGATAAAAGTGCTTAACAGCTGGTATGAAAGTTTACTTGAGTCCTCGAAAAAAGCGAAAAGACAGAAATGGAAGATACCATTGTTTAAAGAGAAGCATTCTGCTCCTTAATCTTCTAAATGACAGTAAAGTGTCTAAAGACACATCCTGCTATCAAATAAGGCTCTTTAAATTGGAGAAGCAGGCATTTACTGTGGATGAATGTCTTCTTTTAAAGAATCCATTTTATTTATTCCTCTATCTGCAGTTCCTAGAACAGTGCCTGGCACATAGTGGGCACTCAATAAATATTGCTGAATGGCTAAATTAATGAATGAATAATTCTCACAGACCACTTGCTATTGGTTATTCTCCGAAAGATTTCTTGTAAGTGGATACTGAAGACTTTAAGAACAGAGAAGTATGGATGAGCCAGCTCACTATCTAAAGGAACAAGAATACAAGCTGCAGGAAGAGGTAAAGGTGCCCTGATATGGAACATGAGGGAAATTAACCAAATACTCTCCACAGCTCCATGAATTTATTTTTTCCCTTTCCTTTTCTTTTTTCCACTCCCCAAGAATACTGGCTGAAATTCTTTACAGAGTGGAGGATGCCCTCAAAATGGTAGGATACGATCCAGAAATGAAAGATGTTTAAAATCCAAATAATGTCCTGGATTAAAGCAAAAGCACTCCCTGCTGATAAACTAAGTCTATTGAATCCTTTATTTACACTAAAAAACTGTAACCAGGCAGTTCACTTGAAAGGTGGTAAAACAATGTAAAATCTTCTCTCATTTATGCCTTATTGTTTCCTGGGGGCACTAAGCTAATTTTTGAGACTCTCTACCCATCCTTTTTCACATCAACACATATCAGTTAGAATATTAGTGATTTTAATATCAGACTATCACTGAAGGTTCCCAAAGATACCAAAACGAGTTTAAGAGCAAATAGTGGTATACAATTCAGGACCAGAACTTCTTGATAGAGAAAAACAAACCTACTCTATCTTCTTGAATATTTACTGGGTTAGAAACAATGTAAGATTTCATTGACTAAGCCCTGAAAAGCAGCTCATAAAGAAGCACTATACTTTTCATAAATACATGCCAACCAAGGCTTTGGATAGAGCTCAACTGCAGGTATCTGATCACAATACAAGAAAACTTGATAGATATCAGCCTCAATTTATAAACTCAGAGCACAGAGTAAATTCTGCTTTTAGGAATTCATGTTAAAATCATAAATAGAATTTCTATGCTTATCAATTAGGAATCAAATTCTAATTAACTTAAACATTTCCAGTGGCAATAGCAAAATAACTGCCCCTCAGATTTTGCTCCTCTTTTAAGGTGAAACAGTGTCTATGTCTTGCCTCTCTGAAACTCGCAAATGATTCTCTAAGGCAGACAAAAAGGAGAACAATATAATGAAATATTTGTAAGAATAACTTACTGAAGGTCGCAGAATCAGATGAGAGCCAATTAGTGTCTATTCAACTGCTTTTAATCAAGTACCAACAATTTAACAGCCTAACAAATTTTTGATTGTACCAACTTTCACAAGGGAGCCTCGTTTGGAAAGATAAATCAACATTCTCTTCCTAGCATCAAAAACAAAACAATTTTAACTCTAGGAAATGTGGTTAAAACATGGATATCAGCAATGCATGCTACTCTAGAATAGACTCTGGAAGTCAGAAGACTAGGCAGCATTATAGAAGAAGTTCTAAGAGAATTTCAATATATACCATATAAGAAAAAAATGGTAATTTTCCTTCCTTTGATATTTAGAGTTCCCAGCAAAAGACTTATTAGACACTCACGGATCAACACTCTTTGCTATAGCAGCCATGATAAAGAGAACCGCTTCTGTCACCTCCCAGGGTGGGTTGCCTTCTTTCAGAGTAGAATATAACTAGAGAAGAAGAGGTGGATTATGGATCCATTAAAAGGAAAACAGAATAGAATTCCAAAACAAACAAAACAAAAAAAATCCTGTTAGTTAAAATAAATCTAGCCCCTTGTTTCTAAATCTAATTATCTCTCAGAGCCAGGGGAGAATATTATTTTCTTTTTTCACATCTTCACTGACTATAAGTAAATGTTATTTTAATATCTAAAATAAACCCAGTTAGATCCCCAAGAGTATATCAAGGTTATCATCTGCGCCCACAAAATGAATATTATGGAAAAGCAAAACATAATACTTAAGTGTCTTTTCCTGATCCTGATCATAGCTGATAAATACATATATACACTTAAAACTGAAATACAATGTGAATTTTTTATGTATGTATTGATTTTACATTTCTATTGTTTTAAATACTTGTCTGCATCAAAACTGGCAGTACAGATCAAATTCCAAAAAAGCAGCTATTTAGAAGTATCTATCACAATCCTATATCCAAGCAAGGGGAAGAAAAAGGAGACCAAACAGAACACTCAGAGATGTTCTAGTCCAGAAATTTCCCAGGGCATATCCATCTGTGGAATGTGACTGGGTGTTATTCTAAATAGGATTCCTGTAGTCAAATAACAAACACTGCTAAGTAAGAAAATTAAAGAATTCTCTTGTTGTAGGATTTCACAAAGCCTTTCATAGACTGCTTCAGTCATTTCCTAAATTTAATTGAGGATAGTTTGGTGTTTTGTTTGTGGGGTGTTTTTGTTTTTACCAAAAAACATCATTTACGGCTGGTGCTCCACAGAAAATACCTTGGATAACACTGTTAATTTATGTAAATTTGTAAACTGAGGTCTGAAGAACAAGTAACTTGCTCAAAGCTACATTGCCAATGAGAGAAGAGTTGAAATCTGAACACAGGTCATCTGCCTGTGATCTGGTGATCTCATTGAATCTGCTTTCTAAGAATCTCCAACCCTTTGTAATTAGATCAATAAACACACTTTGCTTAATATAAAGAAAATAATTTTAATTTTATTAACACTTTCTAAATCAGATTATGCCCCAAATACACAAAATGGCTGGGTTACCAAAAATAATAAAATAAAATAAGGGTTAGTTCAGTATTGCTGACAAAGCATCAAAACTTGTATTTTAGAGCTTAGAGCATGATCCAGTAATATGAAAAACACCTGAAATTATGCTAATGTTAAGTGATGTGGAATGGTGATGACTGCAACCTCATGAGGGAAAATGTTACTGATTGTCAGGAAAAATCACAGGACTATGAATCTTCTACTCTAGTATAGTCACCTCTGGGATGAAACTGCACAGGAATCCAACCATCAGTGTGGACAAAGGAAATGCCAAATAACTAAAAGAGTTGCCAGGAGTTGGTACATAATTATTAAAGCAGAAAAACTTGCCTACTTTTCCTGGCTAGGTCCAAGTTCCCTATAAATACTTGGGGCTTTAAGGTTCATCTATGATTTTCCATTCCAACTGGACAAGTGGAACAGCTTTCATTAGCAAGAATAAAAACCGTAACTGAAACATCCATAGTCTGCAATTTGCTTGTAAGATACTAAATAAAGCTACTATATGCCAGGCAGTGTGCTAGGCACCTGCATATCTACTGTCCCATTCAGCCATTAAAACCGAAGAAAAAGGTGGAACATTTACAGAAGACACAGAAGTGAACACACCTAAAGTGATCAGTAAAACTGCTAAGCATCTCCAAATGGACTTACCTGAGCAAAACACTCCATAGACCCAATCAAGAAAATCAAGTCTTTCACCAGGTCTGACACCCTCATACGAAACTCTCCAAAATCATCAGTTTCCTCAGGAACTCCCTCCTGAAATTTCAAGTCAGATAACATTTATTTTAAATTCACTAAGGCTTTCACTGACCTCTAGAAAATTGAGAATAAAGAAAAAGCCATTCAGCAGTTCAGTACCAATGAACAAGAGATAAGTTGCCTAAATCAGAGGGTATTTTACTATACAGGGTGTCCTAAACTTTTAGGTATGTCAAGTCAATACAAGCTATCTTTTACCTTTACTATGAGAAACTGTTCTCCCTTTTTTGCTCCCCATTTCCAAGTCATACCTTGCTCTGTTGTTGGAAAAATTTGGAGTGGTCAGAGTGGGAAGTGATCTGGAAGAGGTGGTAATTTTAAGAGCTTTTAAGTTTATCTAGACAAGGTCCAGTTTTTTAGCACTGAAGAAGCCTCTGAAGCTTCATGGTTCAAAATTTACCAAAATCAGGGTGCCTGGGTGGCTCAGTCAGTTAAGTGTCTCACTTGATTTTGGCTCAGGTCATAATCCCAGGGTCATGGGATCAAGCCCCACAATGGGCTCCAGGCTGAGCATGGACTCTGCTCAAGATTCTTTCTTTCACCCTCTGCCCTTCTCCCCAGCTCGCGTATACTGTCTCTTTCAAATAATAATAATTAAAAAAAAAGATTCACAAAAATCATTATAACAACTAGATGCAAAACAGAATTAGACTTTAAGAAGAATTTTATGTAGGTAGACAGATACTATACTATAGATAGATACAGTATAGTAAAATATTAATGGTAGAATTTAGATAATAGGTATAGATATTCACTGTAAAATGTTCATCTTTGCCAAACATTTGAAATTTTTCATTAAAAAATAGATCATTTTTATTTCATGCTTCCAATTGTGAGATGGTTAAGGGCATGTATAAGAATCTTTATCCATGACTATCTGGAAAAAAAACCTTAGTACTATTGAGAATTGCTGGTCGAGTCCAACCTCCTTGCTTTAAGATAATGTAGTTGGAAGATAAGATTCCTCAATTAAAAAACTAAAGAATGGTGCCTGGGTGGCTCAGTAAGTTGGGCGTCCAACTTTGGCTCAGGTCATGATCTTGCAGTTCGTGAGTTCGAGCCCCTCGTCAGGTTCTGTGCTGACAGCTCAGAGCCTGGAGCCTGCTTTGGATTGTGTCTCCCTCTCTCTCTGCCCCACCCCGCTCGCATTCTGTCTCTTTTTCTCTGTCTCAGAAATAAACATTAAAAAAACAAAAAAAAAACAAAAAAAACAAAAAAACACTAAAGAAAGAAAGATTGAAAACCACCAGACTACATCATCATGAAGATTCTTGGAGATGGAAAATACCATGACTCAAACAACAATGTTAACACTAAAATAAAGAGAACAAAGGCAGTTACAGTTTTCATGTCAGATTTAATTGTAAGCAATGGAAAAAAACCTCTCCAAATCCTAGGTTAAGGGACAGGAATTAAACCAAGTAACCAACCAACCAAAAGGATGAAATAAATGCTGTAAGATTTGAATAAACTAAGCAAGAAGGGGGTAAAGAGTTTTCCAATGGACTATTTTATTACTATAAATTTATTACTATAAATTTATTACTAAAATTCTAGTATATATTCTTCTAGGCAAGTAGATTATTCCTATATTTTAAGTTATAAAATCAGTATAAAGAAAAATGTGTATTTTGTGGGGGGGGGGGGGGGGGGAATCATATATAACTCTCCACCTCCTCCAATACTTTACTTTTGTGTTAGTTTTAAACCAACCATTATACTATTTAATTATACTATTACACTATTAAACATTATACACTATACTATTATACTATTAAAAATACAGCATATAAAGTTTTACATTCTGATTTTTTTCATTTAGCAAACCAACTCCTACTACTTCAGAAGTCACTACATTCAACTGTTGCATAATTGTCCATCAAGTTGCTGCATCATAATTTACGTAACTCTTCTTAATACTGTTGTACATGAGTTCACCGTTTTTTTATTTTACAGATAATGCTTTGTACACAAAATAGCCATTTTTTTTTTTCTTTAAAATTATTTAAGGTAAATTCCCAGGAGAAGGATTCCTGGCTCAGCAGAATTGATTTCTTTCTATATAAGCTTTATATTCTTCATTATACTGGTATTGATTCCTTCAGTGTAAGCTACAGTGATAAAAAACCTGCGGATTCCTTTTTTCAGTTCATTTTCAAATTAGCAATGAAAAGTGTAGGAAACTAAGAGTTGAAGAAGTGGAGAAGGAAACTTACATGGTCTGGTTCTAGCTGGCAGTGTCGAGCCAAGGCATGGAGCAGCCTCTGAATGTAAGCTTTGAAGATTCCATGAATAACTTCATCATTAGTTTTGTACAAATGTTCCCCAAGTCGGTACCAAAAGTTAAAGGAAATTTCTACTACCTGTCAAATTAGAGAAAAAGAAAAGATTTATTTGAATCAGAAAAGGAATGGAATATGAAGACAATTTTATTACCAGAGCCTTATGGGAAAGAATATATACTTTAAAATATTATGAGTAGAAGTTAAGAAGGCACCTGTTTTCTCTAGCAGATTTATTATTATCCTCCCAAACTATCTTCCCATGTTAGGACCCAAACTCTATTTAGGATGACTGGCTATGCAGTCCCTATATTTAGCTGATAACTTCTCAACAGTAGATTCTGAATTTAGAGAAACAGATACAGAAATGGAAGTCTCTTTTAAAGTATTTTTTCTCAAATCTATAACCCTTTCATTTATTTATTTTTTTTTAAATAGGATTCACGCCTAGAGCAGAGCCCAATGTGGGGCTTGAACTCATGACCCTGAGATCAAGACCTGAGCTAAGATCAAGATTCGGACACTTAACTGACTGAGCCACCCAGGTGCCCCTAAAATCCTTTCGTTTTGAGATTAACACACCTTTTGCCAGACAAACCATCTGCAAATCCCTGATAATACCAACCTTATGTCATTTTTACTCCCCTAGTTTCTTAAGTGGGACAGAAAGGGAAGAGTCTGGGACTTTATCCACAGTTCATCTTCCTCAGGAACTATTTAAAAGAGTGATAACTATTACATAGTGCTGTACTTCCTCCCCAAAATGTTTTGCGTTTCATCCAAATCTAGATATCCTCATGAGATCAAGCCAAACAAATAAACATTATTTTTTATGTAATAAGAGACAAAGGGATGAGAATCACAGCACTCCTGTGCTTCTCCCTAAGAGGGGCCTTACCACCCTTTTCCCATCAAGGATCCAAAACAGATCTATTTAAAACAATATCCAATTTGGGAGTTCCTTCTCACTTCTTACACTATTAAGAGGAGGCAAAATTTCTTGAATAAACAAGATTTTTAAAAATCTAGCCAACTCTTTTAAGAGGCAGGGTATTGTAGAGATTTTGGAATATAGACTTTTAAATCTTTTCAATCCCTCCCCCCACCTTTTTAAAGTTTATTTATTTTGAGAGAGAGAAAGAGCACGCATGTGCACAAGTGGGAGAGGGGCAGAGAGAGGGAAGGAGTGAGAGGATCCCAAGTAGGCTCCATGCTGTCAGCGCAGAGGGGGCTTGATCTTATGAACTGTGAGATCATGACCTGAGATAAAACCAAGAGTTAACACTTAACCAGCTGAGCCACCCAGGCACTCCTCAGTCTCTTTCTCATTCCCACCCACAATTTGGAGAAAAACTTTGGATGTTAAAACTTATAGATGCAGAGTGAAGATTTTATATGAGCTGTAAAGCTCTAAAAAGAATAACTGGAAGTAGAGAAGGGACTCAGGAAAAAAGTACTACACTTTCTTTCTAATGGGTTCCCTAAGGTGCCCAGGGCAGTCAGCCCAGCTAACCAGGTAAGAAAACAGAAAAGAATTCAAAGCAGAAACCCAAATATAATTTAAAAAGAATAAGCTCCAATACAGAGGAAATTCCTATATCACATTTATCAAAAATAAGACTACAGTTTCCCACAAATAAAAAGCGGGACGAGTGGCAATGGAATATAGGTAATATGCAACATACAGCTTGGGAGAATAGTGGCTTTAGCATAATATAGACACTACCTCATATTGAGGATGTCCCGCACAAATGAGCAGCAGCTCCAGAGTTCGTAGGTCCCCGAGACCTTGTCCTGGAGTACAAACAATTTTTTCAAGAAAAGTTTCACACAGTTCAGTGAAAATACGGCAGTAATTCAGAACTCTGTAGATGAAAGAGTAATGAGAACACCACGTCAGAAATCTGTGTATTATACGTACAGACTCAGTTAATTAAATCAACAAAAGGATCCTTACCCTAAGGGACATGTGGTGATTATTTGCTATGTTGTATCCAAATCTCCCTAACAGCTACCTTTTTTTTATATTTTATACAGATAAGCAAATGACTCTTAAGTCAGTTCAAATTCTCAATTACTAAATCCTTATCAAATCATACTTGATACTCCAAAGTTCACCCCTAATTCTTGGAGCCTTATCCTTTGTGAGGATCCCTTCCATGATTACAATCTCTTTTTTTGCATCCAATTTACCACTCTAGGTTCAGTTGAGAATAGTAGACCATCTTTAGGATGTGGTGTCTTTATTTACAAATAAAGTCATAAAGAATCACGAAGGATGGAACCCAGGGCTACTGCCTGAAAGAATTACTCACTTGTCTAAATCTTCACGTGCCACAGCCATATGATATGCAGTCTCCAATGTCAGGACTCCTTGAAAAAGTTGCATGGCTAACGGCAAGTTAGTCTCCACATTCTCAATGGCATAGAGAGCTGAGCACACACAATCTGAAGCAGCTTCATGTAGGTTGGATGAAGTCTTATCTTGTTGCTGGGAGATAGCAGGAATGGGGAAGTATGAAGTATGATCACTGGGCCGTAATCCAAGTACTAGCAAAACAATTACAGCCTGTTTCTGAACATGTACTTTAAATGTATAGCCTAACAGTCATGGCCTTCAATCAGACAATATTCATCAATCTTCCCTGTCCTATTTCTATTTCCCTATAAGCCAAGCAAATCAGCCTTTTTGTACCTTAATCACAGTCACATGACTTCTAAAATTCCATGTTTTTTCTCCCCCATACCAGTTCCTTCAAACAGAATGCCATGTGTTCCCCACCCCCTGTTTTAGTCTGTGGAAATCTTTTCCATCTTTTTTTTTCTTCTGATATTCAAGTACTACCTAAAATAAAAGCATCCAACAAGTCTCAAACACCCATACCTAACACATTATCATACTATTTCAGAATATCAAGGTTCAACGGAGGTTCTTGTAACTTCTGGGGATGAGAGGAGAAGGTAACTTTGAAAGGAGCAAAGATCAGTTATTCAGCTTCTCATTGGCAATGATGCCTGCGAGTATACAAGAGAGAAAGGCCTGGGAAATCTTGAAGGGAAAAAATACTGAACCTAGAACTCTATATCTAGTTAAACCACCAACCAAGAACGAAAGCAAAATAAAAATGTTTCCCAGGAATGCAAAAATCCAAAGTTTATTTCCCACATATCCTTCTGAGGAAGGTATTTAAGGAGGTTCAAGAAACAACCCAATCCAGAAGCATAGTAGAGAGAAGTTCCAAGATGACAGCTGGAGAGCAGATCTAAAGAGCAACTGATACAAATTAGAGCAGATCAGAAGAAGGTTCAAAGAGCGAGACCTCTAGGGTTTCTATTCAGGAGAATACAGTTGAGAGGATGGATAAATTTAGTAAAGGCATATTAGTCTTCTGTGAATAATAAAATACAAGGACATTTAGAATCTCCAGAGCTGTACTAGCAAGGTCAGGAGAACACACAGATATATGTAAATCATTCATTAGATTATTCTTAGGTTAAGAGGTAGATTCATAAATATTTCTGATTATTACTACATTGTAAAAATTAAATGTTCAAATTTATTCTTTTGTAATGTTATACGAAGTATCATATTTGTAAAAGCTTTTTAAAAAAGAACTATGGGAGAAAAGGCTGTATTTATAATAAAGTTGTGGTTAAACTATAAAGCAAACTGAAATATGCCATGATTTTGAACCACAATGAATCTAAGAAGAATGAGAATATATTTGACCCTGACCCTAAAATCACTCTTCTTTTAAGTGGCAGAGAAGTCCTGACACCGGATCAGTAGAGAAGATGGTATCATGCTGGCACACTACTGAGCTCATTCCTTACCCCAGTCTTAATTCCCAGAAGTAACACTGTCTTGAGTTTGAAGTGGATTCTAGACTGTGCTCCTTTCATATGTAATCAATCATAATCATAAATTTTTCAGCCAACAGTGGGATTTTAATTTTATACTGACTACTCTTCACACAACTTGGTGACATGAGAACACAAATTACCATTACTAAGGTAGGGCATCAATAGACATGATAGCAAAATAATTATTAGCATCCTAACTTTCCTGAGTCTTAGCTCCTGATGCAAGAATGCAGCATAAATACACGGACAACAATGAAACACAAAAATGTCTCCTTGAATATGCCTTCCTTTTTTTCCTTTTCTTTTCACAGCAGTATCAATCCAGTATCATGCTACCATCTTCTAAATAGTAGTGCACCAGCACACAACCAGTATCCACAGAGCTTCCATACTAATGACTTCACGGAAGGTAACTATCCAGGAAAACGGGACAAAGTCACTCCCATCTCCAAAGACCTGTTCAATACGTCCTTGAGATATTGCTGTTCCTTGTGTTAAAAAGTAGTCTTATTCCACATGCTTGCTTAGTCCTATCTACCAAGACAAAGGAATGTATTAGGAGGCATTATCACTTTCAAAGTTTATGGAAGACATGCATAAATATATAAAAAGATACTACTGTTTATTCCATGAATCTCAAAAGCCCTAAATCTACCCTATGCTTAAGTGAACCCTGATGCTTAAGTGAACTATCTCAATTGCGAAGATAATATTCTCACCTATAACTGTCTGAGACCCAATGACCATTATTATATTTTTAAAACAGGTAAAAAGAGACCAATGGTTTTTTGTTACTTAGAGCTTAATATGTAAATCACGGATCCTATGTATAAGACCGCTTTCCTATTAAATCTAACTACATTCTATTCTGAGTATTAATACTAATACCTTAATTTGGTACTTGGTAACAAGGAAGGGACACTGCTGCTTTCTTACTATACACCTTCCAATCACCGTGCAGAAATCTGAAAACACGATGTCCCAGAAGGTTAGTTATTACCGAAAGCGACTATGTGGTAGAAATACTTTCATAAACAAAGCCATTCCTTACCAAAACCTCAAAAAGGAGTGCTAGTAACTTATTGTTAGCCATGAAGTTACTGTCCAAAACTCCTAAGTTAAACCAACTTCCCAAACAGCGGAAGACCTTCATAAGCATCTTCTCATCTGTTCCTGCTTTTTCTACACAGGTCATCTGAAAAAAAGGAAAAAAAAAAGTTAAATAATGCCCAACTTTATATTTAAACCACTAGGTCCAATCACCTTATAGGTGTAATAATGAGAAGGATAATAATAACAGCTAACAGTCAAAAGTGCTTTGTAAGTGTCGGATGCTGCTCTCAACACTCTTCATTAATCCCCACTAAAGCTACAGGCAGGCACTATTATCTCCACTTTGTCAACTGGGAAGCTGAGATAGATTACAGACTTCCCTCAAAATAGCTGTGTTTCAGAAATAACTGTTTCTTAGATCCCACTTCTTCATTAATGTAATCTCATCAAAAAATTGTCTATAAGGGCAACTAGGTGGCTCAGTCGGTTAAGCGTCCGACTCCTGATTTCAGCTCAGGTCATGATCTCACAGTTCATGGGATCAAGTCCCCTGTCAGGCTATGCACTGACAGCGTGGAGCCTGCTTGGGATTCTCTCTCCCTTTTTCTCTGCCCCTTTCCCCGCTCATGCACGCTCTCTTTTTCTCAAAATAAGCATTTTTTAAAAAGTGTCTTTAAAATAGTACTCGTCTATGCAGTTGATTTTACAGAATAAAAATAAGCTAGCCCGACTAATGTACATCCCCACATGAAAAGCTGATGTTTCAGCTTCAGCACTTGAACATTCTAGCAAATACGCCATTCCACATAAAGTGACTCTACTATAAATATGGTGGGTTGATAAAAGAGATAAAATGAAAACTCAGACTAAAACTCACCACTGTTTCTCTCTGCAAACTGTTTTTGTGATGTACATTTTTTTCCAAAATTAAGTGTAATGTAACCTTTTCTGGATTAAAAAAATGTTTCAAAATAACTTTTACAAGTAATGGATTAGAAATATAATTGCCATGGGGTTTGGGGGGCATGTGTTGGGGTACAGAATCCCACAGTGGTCTAAATGTTGACCCTTGTACTTCTAGGTAGCCACAGTCCCCTTATGTTTGCAGTATCATCAGGCAATTATAATTCATACTTCCCAATTAGTATCAATTGTACTGAACTGAATTGAAATCAAAGAAGAAAAACAGAAATGATTCAAGTTAAGTTCACTGCAACCACACATAAACTTGAATTGATGAAGCTCTTGATGTAAAGTCATTACAGAACCATTTGGCCTTTACAACACTTCCTGAATGACATTTCAATTTACTAAGACAGGATGTTTACAAATGGAATGTATAGAATGACTATACATTCTAACTTCTGACTCAAAAACAGAATTTTGGAAAAACCCTACATCTAAATCTAGTTGCTTTGAAGGGAAAAAAAATCTGTTAATTGAATCAAACACACACCATAACGCTTCAGAACTAAGTTACCCTGGGTTCCTCTTTAAGAACTATATTATTGGGGTGCCTGGGTGGCTCAGTTGGTTAAGCGTGTGACTTCGGCTCCAGTCATGATCCCACAGTTTGTGAGCTCGAGCCCCGCACTGGGTGCTGTGCTGACAGCTCAGAGCCTGGAGCCTGCTTCGAATTCTCTGTCTCCCTCTCTCTCTCTGCTCCTCCCCCGCTCATGCTCTGTCTCTGTCTGTCTGTCTCTCTGTCTCTCCTCCAAAAATAAATAAGAACATTAAAAAAATTTTTTTTGAAGAACTATATTATTGAGAACTCTGTCTCTGAATAAAAAACAAAACAAAACAGAACTGTCTCTTAAAGCAAAGCCTCAAAAGCTGAAAGGTAAATGCCAGAAGAGTTCACCAGTAAAAATATAGCAGAGGTAAGAATTGATCTTGGATTAACAAAATGAAGCATAAATGAAGGGAAAAAAATATATTAGAGGACAGGCTCAGTTCAACTGTAAGAAAAAAAGAATAATATTTGAAATTTTTAAAAGTTCAACACAATGTTTAGGAATGGCTCCCCCTGAATAGAAGACAAAAGTATAATACTGACAAAATGAGATGGAATAGAACGAATAAGGGAATGTGGGGGAAACCATGAAAAAGGTTTTAAGAGGTCTTTGGTACCTTGGATTACAGCCAGCCTATTTTTCCTGGCAATTATGGACTAATTTCATTTTCTAGATTCTGTAACATGACAAGCGACATGACACAATTATAGACCTTATTAAGTTTATTAAGTACCACAGGGAAAAATTTTTCAGATGTCATCACAACAAATCAAGCTATTGTCTGTTGTCAATTACGAGGAAGTGTTAGTCAAGCATATGACTGGAGAGTCCAAGTGGCTGCTGCACTTGACCACTGTCCCAGTAATGATGACTGTAAGGACTGTAGTGTCAAGTGGATTCTTTTGACTTCACTTAAGTGCTTACAAAAAGAAAATGACAGGGGTGCCTGGGTGGCTCAGTCAGTTAAGCATCCAACTCCAGCTCAGGTCATGATCTCACAGTTCATGGGTTTGAGCCCTGAGTCAGGTTCTCTGCTGTCAGTGTAGAGCCTGCTTCGGATGCTCAGTCCCTCTCTCTCTCTGCCCCTCCCCGGCTAGTTCTCTCTCTCATTCTCTCTCTCTCTCTCTCAAAAATAAATAAACTTTAAGAAAGAAAAAAAATGAAACAAAGAAAATGACAAGCTCGGGTCCCTTAACTCAATTTAACCCACAGTCTGAGAACCAAAGCTTCCACAACCACTGTAAATGAGGCCCTTATTTTGTGTAGCTACAGGGCTAATATTTATACACAAAATTGTGTGGCTTGCTGAATTACAAACAACAGCTGAAATCACAATCTCATAATATTTCTCATGTGGAAAGTAGGAAATTGTAAGGCATGGGATTCTGAAACTTGGAATGGAGACATCTGGTTGGACCCTAATGAAACAATCTTGAACTCCGAGATTACCACATCTCATCTCCCTTACTAGAAGTAGTCTGCCTTCCAGTGTCTGAGAAGATGCCTTCTTCAGCTGGAAAGCCCTGTAATAACCTTATCTAAGATAGGTGCTTTCAAAGGGATGCCTATTCTCTTCAAGACCTACCACAACCATTTCCTGCGCCACCCATAATTATGGCCAAATCTTAGCACGTTCCAGGGGACAGGTACCCACAGAGGAAATAACTTACTAAGAGAACTCTGTAACTTTGCTACCATGTATATGAAGAAACCTAGAGAACATATGCGGAAGTGATTCTAAGGGTGTTAGACCAAGAGACACTGGAATATACCACTAAACTGAGGTAAACTCATTGATATGAATGTACTTCCTAGAGAGTCTGGATTTAATAAGTATATGGCACCCCTGAGAAGTACCAATAGGAAGGAAAATCACAGTACAAATATCTAGGATTTGGGAGTAAACCTATACCTTCTCTTTTGAGAAACAAGCTTCTGGCTTGCTACTGATTCTTGGCAGAGATTAAACATATGCCTGAGGTTCCCATCATGAACTGAGTATTGTGTGAATTACCTAAACATAAGGTTGGGTATGCATAACAGCAACCTGTCATTGAACAGATATGGAATATAAGAGACTGAGTTCAAAAGGGTGTAAGAAAGTTGCAAAAGCAGGTAGATCAGATTCCTCTGACACCAACTCTTCTTGCATTGATTCATCTCCCTCAATCCATGCCTGTTGCTTCCTGCCTCTAGTGATGCTCCTTAAAATTAGATAACTAAAGAAAAAAACTCAAGCTTGGATTACAGATGATCTGTCCAACATCATGCTGGTATCACCTAAAGGTGGACAGCTGCAGAATTACAGGCCCACATAGGGGCTGTAGTGAAGGACAGTGAGTGGTTGAAGAAAAATTCTTATGGGCAGAACTTCAAGCAATAGAATTCATTGTTCACCACATGTGAAGTAAGAGATGACTGAAAATATGGATCTACAATATGGGGCACCTGGGTGGCTCAGTCGATTAAGTGTCCAACTTCAGCTCAGGTCATGATCTCACAGTTCGTGGGTTTGAGCCCCTTGTCGGGCTCTGTGCTGACAGCTCGGAGCCTGGAGCCTACTTCAGATGCTGTCTCCCTCTTTCTCTGCCCCTCCCCTGTTTGCACTCTGTCTCTCTCTCTCTCTCAAAAATAAATAAATATTAAGGAAAAAAAAAAGAAAATATGGATCTACATGCATTTATGGACAATTTTCAGTGCTATGGATGATCAGGGATTTGGAAGAAGCATGGTCAGAAGATTGGTGACAAGAAGTCTGAGGCAGAAGTACATATGAATGGTATACAAATAGGCACAGACTGTGGAGTGATTTCTGTCCTGTGTGAATACAGAGGAATCTTTCAATGACAGAGGGACAAAATGACAAACTCCATAATATCAGTCTCTTTCCCCAGCCACCCAGTGCTTACTCAATGGCCTCATAAACAAAGTGGCCACAGTAGCAGGGATGGAGGCTACACTAGAATTAACATGGACTTCCACTAAGTTAAAACTACTGATGAGTATCAAACCTGCCAACAGCAGAGACCAACACTGAGTCCCTAAAATGGCACCATCAGCCATAGGAACCAGATTGACTGATTATGTTGCACTTCTATCACAAAGGAAGCAGAGATTTGAAGGACAAGACTCATAGGAAGAAAGGAAGGAAGAGACTCATATTCTGGATATGGATATGCCTTCCCTGCTTGCAATGCTTCTGTCGGCAATGTATCATTTATGGATTCACCGAATGCCATATCCAACCATCATGGAATCCTGTCTAATCAAGGAACTCATATCAGGGTAAAGGATGTATAGTAAACAGTGAATCTGAGCTCTGTTGGTTTTGAGATCTTGGTCCCCAAGGAAGGAATGCTTCCACCAGGAAAACACAAACATGATTCCAGTAAATTGGAATAAAGTCCACCACCTGGACAATTTGGGCTTCTTATGCCACTGAACCAATAGGGAAAAAAAGGGCAGGGGGTTAATCTGTAGGCTGGAGTGACTGATCCCAAAAACCAAGGAAAAACTGAGTTCCTTCTACACAATGGAAGCAAGAAGTTCTTGGTCTGGAACCCAGAGAATTTTCTAGAGAGTTTCTTAGTAATTCATGCTCAATAGTAAAGATTAATGTAAAACCACAGAAGCAACAACAAAAAACAGCAGGATTGCTGATGGCTCAGATTCTTTGGGAATGAAGGTGTGGGTCACAATACTGATATTGAATTAGAAAATAACAACCATGGCTTTTTGCCTCTAGGGAGCAACTTAGTATTTTAAGCTTCCTCACCAATAGAGATACAACTGTACTCGAGTAGAAAGCCAAATCTTCTATAATTTCTGTGCGCCGGTTAGCTCCAATTCGTAAGGAACGGCTATGTACTTCTTCAGGTAACACTGTAAGGATCTCCAGCAAAAAAGGCAGAGAAGTTACATCATTGCTGTATCTGGAAAAGAAAAGGGGAGAGACAGAAGTTATTTAAAGTCAGAAAATAATCACATAAGATAACAACAGGCCTCAGAATAACCTACAAAAGCAGCATTTTTACTACTGCTAAAGTGGAAAAGATATATACGTAATTTTTTGGAGAGGTATCTGGAGATCAAAATTTCAACTTGTATAATCTTTGTCCTAGCAATTCCACTTCCAGAAATTTCTCTCTCAGAAAAATCTCACATACACATGCAAAGTATACAAAAATATGCACTGTGGTATTTTTATAATAACAAAAAACTGGGAAAATATAAAGGTCCTCCATAGTTAGGATAAAAAAGGTTACAGACAGTCATACAATGGAACATACACAGCCATTATACTGAATGAAATATCTATGTCCTAACATGAAAAGATGTCCACAATGTATTAAGTAAAAAAAAGTATATGGAATATATTACATATGAACAAATGAATACACAGTACATTAAAATGTATATGCACTTATTTTAAAATGCTTAAAAGTCTGGAAGGCTATACAGCCAATCATTAATAGTGATTACTCATGAAATATAGGAATAGGGAGACAGAAAGGCTTTTACCCTGAAACCTTCCATACTATTAGAATTTTTTCAAGAAGCATGTGTTAATTTTCTTAGTAAACATTTTCTTAAAACAAAAAAAATAAATTATCCATATAAAGGCCTTAATGATGCACTGTAGTAAAAAGGACATCCACTTTGTTCAAAAATAATTTTCTTAACCAAAATGCAAGCAAATACCAAGATTATCTTGCCAAGACCATGAGGAAATGCTTTTATTCAAAGTAGCAGGCTCTGTGTATCTAAAAATGATACTGTCCTTTTGAACAGATAAGAAACAAACCCCAATTAATAAGAACTTTTATGCATAATGACTTTTAAAAAATTTTTTAATGTTCATTTTTATTTCTGAGAGAGAGACAGAGAGAGAGATGAAAACACGCATGGGGGAGGGGCAGAGAGAGGGAGACAGAGGATCCCAAGTGGGCTCCACACTGACAGCAGAGAGCCCAATGTGGTGCTCGAACTCACAAACTGTGAGATCATGACCTGAGCCAAAGTCGGACGCTTAACTAACTGAGCCACCCAGGGCCTCATATGACTTTCAATTTAATAATCTTAAAACATTCTGACAATGTTTTTATAGAACTGCTGACATGTCAGTTAGTGGGAGTGACCCACAAGACCGCGAAAGACTTTGTTGCAGTTAATTCAAGGAACATGTGTGTGTAATTTTAAGGGCCTTTTATGTCCCACTCAACATACTTCTGTAATACTTAAATTTTAAATGATTTTCTTTTAATCCAACAAAAGTTAATAATAAATAATTCTACATTAAGGGTTTGGGAAAATACTCCAAATGTCTAGCTAATGCTAACAAATTTCTCTTTGTAGCTTAATAGTTATTCCAAATGCTAGTATACAGTCAGTACAACTTACTTTTCCACCAATGTTTGCACACATCCCTTCCAGGAAGGCATCTGTAGTGCAAGATCTGCTATTGCTAAAGCCAGCTGAATAAGAGAGAATAAATAAATGAATCGATGAACAGATACAGGGTTACCATCAACACTAGTTGGCAAGCAAAGAAACTAAACTTTTTCCAAACAATATGACAACGAAGACTGACACCCCCCTACCTCTCCTCACCTCCACAACTACATATCCATGTAAACTCTTCTGGGCTGGCTACCAATTGCTAGGATTTAAAAAGTTAACCTCTAAAAATGAAAAAACCAAAACAACAAAAAGAAGCCAGAAAGAACACACTATAGATTTTCCTCAGAATACATTAATACTTACTTTTATTTGGCAATACCATAGAACTTCACGGACAGATAAATTATACTTTGCCAAAAGGCCAAAGCTACTGACAAAGTCAGCCCTTTGACTCACTTCTCAAGTAATGGAATGCCATTTCCCTTCTCTTTCCATTTCTCATCTTGAAGCCTTAGGCAAAAGCCTCCTTCCTCTTCAAGGGCACTTCTACGCCAGGCAGAGAACACATGTGAGTATGTATTCACTAAAGCTTCCACTTTTCCTTTCCAATGTATTTCCCAGTCTAAGGGGAAAAGGTCAGATGGTTCACTATTTCATTCATGAGAATTTTACCAGCCAATTGATCCAGAAAGGATTTTTTTTTAAAGCAACTATGTAGACTTCTGACCCAGAACAGTAAACAGTACTTTTATCATCTGCAATTTTAACAGTGGGGTGGGGGGAAGGGCACATTCCTGCCTGTGAAAACTTCTACTCACCTCCCCCACTTCTGGTATTTAAATTGGTTTTAAATCAAATGAACTCTAAGATCAATATAGAAGATTTACATTTTCACTTTCTATCCACTTAAGAATATAGCAATGAGTCTGTAATAAAGTTGTTAACATTACTTAACATGGCCTAGCAATGTCAATCAAAATTAATTTGATGAATCCAAATGACCTTACAAATTTCCCTAATGAGAAGCACAGGATTTACCTGCGTTACAATGACAGGTGACAAGTCTTTCAAGTTCTGGATATGGGTTAGTAATGAGTCCCGTAAAGAGGCATGAGAGTCTGTGGGGAGCTCATAAAATGAGGTCTGAATCTTCATTTTCATGGTCTGTGCAGCAAAATAGCATGATTCCACATCCTGTCGGATCTGTAACAATTGGTCTGAAATCTCCCATGCATGAACCTGAAAGCAGACCAAACAAAAATGTCTTAAAGATTATTTTACTAAATAATTTTAATGTATCTCAATACACATAAAAACACATATAGACCAAAGTATAACAAAAATCTGACAAGCTAAATCACCCACTAATTCAGCCAATACCTCAAACTATGTATTTATAGGCCCTGTTCAACAAAAGTATTACCTAAATTCTTCTGACTCATTCTGGGAAGGCATGAGAGTTATCAATCAGGTCAACAGATCTAATCTTGCTGATCAGAATCATTAATTGTGTAGGGGGGAGAGTATGAAGAAAAAAAGTCCCAAAAGCTCCTACTAAAACTGGCACTGTGTAACTTCCAAACCTATCTATACGTTGGATGTTTCTTTTCCACCTGAATAAACTTTTGTTCACTCTGAGAATGGAGTCTAGAAACCATTTTAATATACCTATAAATAGGAGAATATATTTCATATTGGTCTCAATAAGCCTACCTTTCAGTCTTTAGTTCCTGAATAAGACAGCAAAAAAATTATCTCACCCCAAGTGAATATTTCTCATACTTCTATTATTTTCTGATGTATTTATGTTTGGCATAGTACTACACATAATGCTAAAATCATTTTCACAGGAGAAAATAAACATATCTATTAAAATAATAATGGAACAAAAGCACAGGAATTGGTCTCTAATAGCCAGGCACAGTTCTAAAAGAGAGTTCTATTTTGAAAGATAACTTTGAGAACAAAGTCCAGTACTACACAGTAGACAACTAATTAACAACTGATAAAATTCTAATCTAATTCTACTAAACTGCCTCTTCTTGGGAGAAGGCTAAAATGTCTGGCAATAGGAACTGAAGAAAAAGTTTCAATCTTAGTTCAGGAGTAAAGGCAATTGTGAAAAGAGATCACATAGATCTGCCTAGTCAATTTCTTATGATGCTAGAGTACTTCACAAGTAATAATAATGATTCTTCAAGATCTTTCCAAAGATAAACAAAAGTTAAGGAAGAGAAACAGGTAGAATAAATGGTCTGCACAAATTCCCAAAGTAAACTGAAAACAGAGAGACCCTGAAATTCATGACAGGTTTATTAACATAAAACTGAGCTTTCGGGGCACCTGGGTAGCTCAGTCAGTTAAGCGTCCAACTCTTGGTTTCGGCTCATGTCATGATCTCATGGGGTTTGTGAGTTTGAGCCCGGCATCGGGCTCTGCACTAATAGTGCTCACTGAGACTGCTTAGGATTCTCTCTCCCTCCCTGCCCCCCCCCCCCCTCATGTTCTCTCTCTCTCCCTCTCTCTCTCTCTCAAAATAAATAAACTTAAAAAAAATTCTTAAAAAAAAAAACCAAACCTTTAGCATTCAAATAAGATGGTGGAAAATAAGCATGAAACATTGTATCACAAAAAATCTTCCAGTCACCTAAGTTTTTAGCTATTCAGTATCTAACCAGTAACTCAAGCACACCTGTAGTTTAATGACATCAAAATATATTTTGCTCAAACTGATATTTTATAGTCGAGTCTTTTTTTTTTTATTATTTTTAAAAAAAATTTTTTAAGTTTATTTATTTTTGACAGAGACAGAATACAAACATGAGCGGGGGAGGTGCAGAGAGAGAGAGGGAGACACAGAATCTGAAGTAGGCTCCAGGCTCCCTCCAAGCTGTCAACACAGAGCCTGACACGGGGCTCGAACTCAGGAACTGTGAGATCATGACCTAGGCCGAAGTTGGACGCTTAACCGACTGAGCCACCCAGGCGTCCAGTCTTTTTTTTTTTTTTTTTTAATGGTTATTTTTGAGAAAGAGAGTGCAAGCAGGGGAGGAGCAGAGAGAGAGAGGGAGACACAGAATCCAAAGCAGGCTCCAGGTTCCGCTTAACTGAGCCACCCAGGGGCCCCTAATCTTTTCTTTTTCTTTTTTTTAAAGTAAGCTCTATGGCCAACATGGGGCTTGAAATGATGACCCTGAGATCAAGAGCTGCATGCTCTACTGACTGAGCCAGCCAGGCACCCCTCAAACCGACATTAAAAAAAAAAAATAATTGCAGAAAGATTCTATGAAGCCTTGTAATCTCCATAAATGCCCTCATAAAAACACACCAATTAACGAACAAAATTAAAGCACTATGGACATTTAAAACAAAACCGGATATTATTTAGTTATCTCTAAGAACCCCAAAATAAAAGTTGCTGGAGACAAACCAGTAACATCTATAAGACCCGTGTAGTTTCAGCTTCAGTAAAAGCAGAAGCAGAGGAAAACAACAGGGTATCTAATGGATCTAAGAGCAGAGGAAAACCTATAGAGCCAAAAGATATTCAATGGAAAGAAAGAACAGAGAGACAATTTGAGAACTGAAAGTGGAAGAGTTTTGTCTAATCCAAAAGCAGCTGAGTAGAAGAGGCCTACATAAAATCTAAGGAGATGGTGCAGTCTAGCTTCTATAAACTCTTGTAATTGGAAGGACAGGATAGGACTCCAAACTGAGGACAAGTGCTGTGAACTGAATCAAAATAATGCAGGACAAGTAAAATGAGACAAAGGAAGAAAAGGAGAAGGTAACAAAGCTAAGAAATCTTAGGAATCAAACTACCATATTTGTAAATACTATCAGAAAACAACAGAAAACGAAGTTCTTTGAAGATGAAAATACTACCCTTAACCACACCTCCTAAAGTTCAGAAAGACTAATTTCACACACAAAAAAACAACTGAGGTCAAATGCTATATAGCTACAGGAGGAAAAAGAAAATAATGAACAGAATAACATCTTTACAAGGAAAGTAGGCCAGAAAAACATTAAAAAAATTTTTTTTAACGTTTATTTTTGAGACAGAGACAAACAGAATATGAGCGGGGTACAGGCAGAGTGAGAGGGAGACACAGAATCTGAAGCAGGCTCCAGGCTCTGAGCTGTCAGCACAGAGCCCAACGTGGGGCTCGAACCCACGAGCTGTGAGATCATGACCTGAGCCAAAGTCAGATGCTCACCCGACTGAGCCACCCAGGCACCCCTAGAAAAACATTTTTAAAACTAGCCTAAAGTCCAAAGGACATAGAAGCCAACATGAAAGGGCTCAATGGCCAAAGATAAAAAACCTAGCGTAAGAAAGTAGATTATTACGATCGTGTTGGGTTGTAACTCAAAAACAAAACAAATACCCATGAGTCCACAATGATGTGAATAATGATCAAATAAATAACTGCAGAGAAGTTATCTGTAAGATGTAAGACATCTTTTTTTTTTTACAGAAGAATGCTTAGTTAATAAATGTAAGAAGGAATGAGAAAAATAGACAATCACTATTTCAATACCACAGTAATAATTGCTACAGCAAGATTCATGGATGGGGGATAAAATCAGTGCACTTTAAAAAGAAACAGGGTATATCAAAGCATCCCCCCAAAATATTTATTGGTCTTAATACATGTCCACAAATTCTTGGACAATTACTATGTAAGAACTCGGACTACTCTGCTGGAGAGACAATGTAAAGACACCTAAAACTACATGTAAACAAGAGGAACCCAGCTAAGTCCAGCCTTCCAGCCATTTCTACCAGAGTGTCAGGCATGTAAACAAAGTCATCTTAGAACCTCCAGACCAGCCCATCCACCAAACTTCATGGAACAGAATTATCATCTACAGAGCCCTGCTAGAATATGTGACCTACAAAATTAAGAGATACAATAAAAGGATTTTTGTTTTAAGTCAATAAGTTTTAGGGTAATTTGCTTCACAGTAGATCACAAGAACAAACCACCAAATATTATGTGCATCTTGATAAAAGAGGATACCAGAATGACAAGAGGATCAAATCTGTATGTCACCAAGTCTCTGGATCCCCTGGCAATTTGCAGGAAATACAGAGGAGACTAGAACTGACTCATAAGTATACAACTGGCAAAATCCACACTTAGGAAATTCAACAGGTCAAATGGCCCAGATTCTTCAACAGTTAAATAATCTATATATAAAGAGAACCTACAGGGGCGCCTGGGTGGCGCAGTCGGTTAAGCGTCCGACTTCAGCCAGGTCACGATCTCGCGGTCCGTGAGTTCGAGCCCCGCGTCAGGCTCTGGGCTGATGGCTCAGAGCCTGGAGCCTGTTTCCGATTCTGTGTCTCCCTCTCTCTCTGCCCCTCCCCCGTTCATGCTCTGTCTCTCTCTGTCCCCAAAAAAATAAACATTGAAAAAAAAAATTTTAAAAAGAGAACCTACAGATTAAAAGACACTCAAAACACATATTCTTAAAAACAGCAGCAAGGGGCTCCTGGGTGGCTAAGTTGATTAACCATTTGACTTCGGCTCTGGTCATGATCTCACGGTTCTTGAGTTCAAGCCCAGCATAGAGTTCTGTGCTAACAGCACAGAGCCTGCTTTGGATCCTCTGTCTCCCTCTCTGTGCTCCTCCCCAGCTCATGCATGCACAAACACTCTCTCTCAAAAATAAATATTAAGGGGCACCTGGGTGGTTCAGTAGGTTAAGTGTCTGAGTTCAGTTCGGGTCATGATCTCATGGTCCGTGAGTTCGAGCCCCACGTCGGGCTCTGTGCTAACAGCTCAGATCCTGGAGCCTGCTTCAGATTCTGGGTCTCCCTCTCTTTCTGCTCCTTCCCAACTCACGCTCTATCTCTCTGTCTCTCAAAAATAAATAAACGTTAAAAACTTAAAAAAAAAATATTAAAACAACAACAGGGGTGCATGGGCAGCTCAGTCAGTTGATTGTTGGACTCTTGATTTCAGCTCAGGTCACCATCTCATGCTTCATGGGTTCGAGCCCCCCCATCAGGCTCCACGCTGACAATACAGAGCCTGCTTGTGATTCCCCGTACACTCGCTCATAAAAATAAATAAAAAATAAACTTAAAAAACAACAACAACACAGCAAGACTAAAAACTATAAAGAAATACAAAGAAAGAATTACTATCAAAGGACAGCGGTTACCTTTAGGGAGAAGGAAGCAGTTATGTCAAACAAAGCACAAGGAAAACTTCTGGAATGGCCAGTAGAGTTCTATTTCTTGACTTGGGTGGTAACTATATGGATACCCACATTCAGTAATTTACCAGGTTATACATTCGTCCCATGCTGTTTTCTGTATCTGTGTTTAAAAACCAAACTGGAGCGACAAAACAAACTAAAAACTTCAATGTAAAAGTTCATTACTGGGATAAGCATCGACTTCAGCTCAGCTCATGATCTCGAGGTTCATGAGTTCGAGCCCCACATTAGGTTCGGTGCTGACAGCTCAGGGCCTGGAACCTGCTTCAGATCCTGTGTCTCTCCCTCTCTCTGCCCCTCCCCCACTCATGCTCTGTCTCTCTCAAAAATAAACATTAAAAAAAAATTACAAAAAAAGGAAAAGTTCATTAATTGTACAATGAATGCCATACTGTGCTTTAATCTGAATGGCAGAAACCAGTAAAACTTCCAATTGTATCATTCTGGGTTATCTATATTTCTAACTTACATCTTTCTACCTCTTTAAAAGTAGAGATCTTGGGGAGCCTGGGTGGCACAGTTGGTTAGGCATCTGACTCTTGGTTTCAGCTCACGTCATGATCTCACAGTTCATGGGTTTGAGCCCCACATCAGGCTCCGTGGTGTTGGCGCAGAGCCTGCTAGAGATTCTCTCACTCCCTCTCTCTCTCTGCCCCTCTTCTACTCGTTCTCTCTCTCAAAATAAATGTTTCAAAATAAATAAAACAAACATAGAGATCTCAAAAGGAAGGGCAGAATCAAAAGTCAAAACAAAACAAAACACTACTTCCTTGTGGACTGTTAAACTTGGGGGTAGGAGTGCAAAGATTTATTTTTCAAGCATCTTTTTTAGACTTTTTTTAAAAGTAACCTCTACACCCAATATCTCACGAACCCAAGATCAAGAATAGCATGCTCTTCTGACTGAGCCAGCCACATGGCCCAAAAATAACACATACTAAAAACAACCAATGGGACAAGAAGGGAAATTGAAAATATCTTAAAAGAAACTGGAAACACAACATACCAAAATTTTTTTTTATTAATTTTTTTTTTTTAACGTTTATTTATTTTTGAGACAGAGAGAGACAGAGCATGAACAGGGGAGGGGCAGAGAGAGGGAGACACAGAATCTGAAACAGGCTCCAAGCTCCTAGCTGTCAGCACAGAGCCCGACGCGGGGCTCAAACTCACGTACCACAAGATCATGACCTGAGCCGAAGTCGGCCGCTCAACTGACTGAGCCACCCAGGCGCCCCTCAAAATTTTTGAGATGCAGCAACAACAGCCCCAAGAGGAAAATTTATAGTTACACACATTTATGTTAGAAAAAAAAAAAAATCTCAGATCGACAACCTAACCTTATACCTTAAGGAACTAGAAAAAGAACATACTTAGCCCAAAGCTAGCAAAAAATAAATATTGGAAGAATAAAAGTTGGAGCAAAGATAAACAAAATAGAGAATAGAAAAACAAAGATTTGATTCTCTGAAAAGATCCAAAAAATGGACAAACCTTTATCTATGTTAACTAAGAAAAAAGAAATAAAATTAAAATGGGGACATTACCACCAATTTTACAGAAATTAAAAAAAAGATTTTAAGAGGGGTGACTGGGTGGCTCAGTAGCTTAACCGTCTGACTCCGGCTCAGGTCAAGATCTCAAGGTTCATGGGTGCAAGTCCCGCATCGGGTTCTGTGATGACAGCTTGGAGCCTGGAGCCTGTTTCGGATTCTGTCTCTGTCTCCCCCATGCTCGCGTGCTCTCTCTCTCTCTCAAAAATAAACATTAAAAAAAATTTTTTTTTAAGATTTTAAGGGTTACTATGAAGAACTATATACCAACAAACTGGATAGTCTAGATGAAATGGATAAACTGCCAGAAACATACAATGCACCAAGACTGAATCCAGAAGGAATAGAAAATCTAAATAGACTATATTACTATAATAAAAAGATTGAATCAGTCATCAAAAATCTTCCAATAAAAAAAAAAAATCTTCCAATAAAGAAAAGCCCAGGGCCAGATGGCTTTACTGGTATATTCTACCAAACATTTAAGGAAAATCAACTTTTCTCAAACTCTTCCAAAATATTGAAGAGAAGAGGAAATACTTCCTAATTTATTCTATGAAGAGAGCACTACTCTGATACTAAAGCCAAAGATATTACAAGAAAACTAGACTGGGCACCTGGGCGGCTCAATCGTTTAAATGTCCAACTTTGGCTCATGACATGATCTCTATGGTTTGTGAGTTCGAGTCTCACGCTGGGCTGTCTGCTGTCAGCACAGAGCCCACTTCAGAAGCTCTATTCCTTTCTCTCTCTGCCCCTCTCCCACTTGCACAGTCTCTGTCTCTCAAAAATAAACATTAAAAAAAAAAAAAAAAAACTACAGACCAATATCCCTTACAAATATTCATGCAAAAAACCTCAGGAATATGCTAACAAACCAAATTCAACAGTACATTAAAGGATTATCCACCACGACCAAGTGGGATTTATTCAAGGAATGCAAGGTGGTTCAACATACAAAAATCAAAGAATGAAGGAGAAAAAGACATAAACATCTCAATTGATGCAGAAAAAGCATCTGTCAAAACTTAACACTCAACAAACTAGGAAAAGAAGGAAACTATCTCAACATAGAAAAGAACCATATATGAAAAACCCACAATGAACATCTTACTCAATGGTCACTGACAGCTTTTCAAAACTCTTAGACCAGAAACAAGACAAGGATCCCCACTTTTGCCATGTAAATTCAACACAGCATTGTGTTGGAAGTTCCAGCCAAAGCAATTAAGCAAGAAAAAGAAATAAAAGGTATTCAAATTAGGCAGGATGGGGTAAAATGATGGTTACTCACATATGGCATGATCTTCTACGTAGAAAACCCTGAAGCTTCCTCAAAAACCTGTTAGAACTAATAAATGAAGTCAGCGAAGTTGGAAACTACAAAATCAACACCCCAAAATCAGTTTTTATACATTAACAATGAACAAGTTGAAAAGGAAATTAAGAAAATTGCATTTACAATAGCATTGAAAAGAACTGAATACTCAGGAATGGAGAAAGAAGGCAAAGAGACTTGTTTTGTACATTGAAAACTACAAAACACTGCTGAAAGAAATTAAAGACATCATCAATAAATGGAAAGACATCCTGTGTGCAAGGACTGGAAGACTTACTATTATTGTCAATACTATCCAAAGCCATCTACAGATTCAATGTAATCCCTATCAAAATCCCAATTATGTTTTTTAGCAGAAATGAAAAATCCATCAGAAAATCTACATGGAATCTCGAAGGACCCCCAGAGGGCCCAAACAGTCTTGAAAAAGAACAAAGTTGGAGGTCTCACATTTCCCAATTTCAAAAGTTATTATAAAACCAGAATACTCAAAACAGTATGGTCCTGGCATAAAGACACAGATAAACCAATGGAATAAACAAAGAGCCTAGAAATAACCCCCCACAAATATAGTCAAATTATCTTCGACAAGGGTGCCAAAACTGCACAGTGGGGAAAGGAGAATCTCTTCAACAAGCAGACTTGGGAAAAGTAGACATCCATATGCAAAAGGAAGAAGGTGGACCCATGTACAAAATTAACTCAAAATACATTAAATTAAGACCTAAATATAAGACCTGAAAACTGTAACTCCCCAAAGAAAACATAAGGGGGAAAACTTCATGACAATTATTTTGATGAGGATTTCACGGATATAACACTAAAAGCAAAGGAAACAAAAGTAAAAATAGACAAAAGAGACTATATCACACTTTGAAGCTTGTGCATAGCAAAAGAAATAATCAACAAAGTGAAAAAGCAACCTATGGAATGGGAGAGACTATTTGCAAACCATATATCTGATAAAGGGTTAATGTCAGGAATATATAAAGAACTTCTACAACCCCAAACAAATAAACCAAATAACCCAATTTTAAAATGGACTTGAAAAGGCATTTCTTTAAAGACAATATAAAAATGACCAGCAAACACATGAAAAGATGCTCAACATCACTAGTAATCAGGGAAATGTAAATCCAAACTACAATTAGATATCACTTCACACCTGTTAAATGGCCACTATCAAAAGAAAAAAAAACACAAACAGAAAATAAGTGTTGGTGAAGATGTGGAGATACTAGAACTCTTTGTGCACTGTTATAAAACAGTAAATGTAAATAAAACAGCACAGATGCTATGGAAAACAATATGGAGGTTACTCAAAAATTAAAAATAGAATTACTATATGATCCAACACTCCACTTCTGGATATATATCTTAGAAAGATATTTACACACCCATGTACACTGCAGCATTGTTCACAATAGCCAAAAGTTGAAAACAACTCAAATGTTAATTGACAGATGAATGGATAAATAAAATGTGGTATATACTTAGCAATGACATATTATTCAGTCTTAAAAAAATAAGGAAGTACCATTACATGCTATAACATGAATAAACCTTGAGGACATTATGTTAAACAAGTAAGTCACAAAAAGGCAAATGCTGCATTATTCCACTTATATGAGGTATCTAAAGCAGTCAAAATTAGGGCCAGAAGGAGGGTGAGGTGGGGTATTTTTCAGTATGTCTAGAATTTCAGTCAGGCAGAATGGGAGTGGGGCTCAAGGGATCTATTATACAACAATGTATATGTGGTTGACAATATTATACCACATACCTGGAAACTGCTGGGAGGGTAAATTCATGTTATGTGTTTTTGGCCACAATTAAAAAAAGTATGGTATTGGGGGCACCTAGGTGGCTCAGTTGGTTGAGCATCTGACTCTTGGTTTCAGCTCAGGCGTGATCTCACGGTTTGTGGGTCTGAGCCCCGCACTGGGCTCTGCACTGACATTGTGGAGGCTGCTTGGGACACTCTCTCCCTCTCTCTGCCCCTCCCCTGCTTGCGTGCTCTCTCAAAATAAACAAACATTAAAAAAAAAAAAAAAAGTGTAGTACTGGCATATGACAGACACAAGACCAACAGAATAGAGAACCCAGAAATAAATCCTTGCATATCTGGTCAAATGATTTTCAACAAGGACAACAGGACCCTTATTTTACATCATATACAAAAACTAACCCCAAAAGGATCACAAACTAAATATTTTTATAAAACTATAAAACTCTTACAAGAAAACATAGGGGAAAAGCTTCATGAATATTGGATTCGGCAATGATTCTCAGATCAAAAGCACATACAGCAAAAGTAAAAGATAAACTGGACTATATCAAAATTTAAAATTTCTACTTATCACCAAAAGACAGGATAAATATGAAAAGGCCACACACAAGTGGGAGAAAATATATGCAAATGATAAATTTCATAAGACGTTCATATCCAGAATCTATAAAGAATCCCTACAACAAAAACCCTCAAACAACCCAATTAAAAAATGGGCAAAGGCCTGAATAGACACTTCTCCAAAAAGACACACAAATGACCAATAACCACATAAAAAAATGTTCAACATCACTATTCATTAGGGAAATGTAAATCAAAACCACAATGAGATACTTCATTCTCATTAGGATAGCTACTATCAAGAAAACAAAATGGTATTGGATGTGGAGAAACTGGCAAACTGTGCGTTGCTGGTGAGAATTTAAAATAGTACAGCCACTATGGAAAACAGCATGGCGGTTCCTCAAAAACTTAAAATTACCATATGATCCAGCAATTCTGCTTCTGAGTATATGCCCCAAACAATGGGAAGTAGGGACTCAGATATTAACACACCAATGTTCGTAGTAGCATATTTCAATTTATTTTTTGAGACAGAAAGTGAGGGAGGGGCAGAGAGAGAGAGGGACAAATGATCCAAAGCGGGCTCTGCACTGACAGGCTGACTGCAGCAAGCCCGACGTGGGGCTCAAACTCACAAACCACGAGATCATGACCTGAGCCAAAGTCGGAGGGTCAACAGACTGAGCCACTCAGGCATCCCATAGCAGCATATTTCAAAATAGCCAACATTGAAAACTCAAATGCTAACTGACAGATGAACAGATGAACAAAATGTGGCATATATATACAATGGATTATTATTCAGCCTTAAAAAGGAAGTACCATTAAAAGCTACAGACACAAAAGGACCAATATTGTAAGATTCCACTTATATGAAGTACCTAGAGTAGTCAAATTCATAGACAAAGTTAGAATTTTGATTGCCAGGCATTGAAAGGAGAAGATAATGAGAGTTACTGTTCAGTACAGTTTCAGTTGAAGAAGATGAAAAGTTCTGGAGATGGATTGTGGTGATGGTAATACGTTGATGTGAATGTATTTAATGCCGCTGAATGTGTACTTTAGAAGTTAAAATGGTGCTAAGTGAAATTAGAGAAAGACAAATATCATAGGACTTCACTCATATGAGGACTTTAAGATACAAAATAGATGAACATAAGGGAAGGGAAGTAAAAATAATATAAAAACAGGGAGGGGGACAAAACAGAAGAGACTCATAAATATGGAGAACAAACTGAGGGTTACCGGAGGTGTTGTGGGAGGGGGGATGGGCTAAATGGGTAAAGGGGCACTAAGGAATCTACTCCTGAAATCACTGTTGCCCTATATGCTAACTTGGATGTAAATTTTAAAAATAAATTAAACAAAACAACCTGTATGCACCATTAAAAAAAATGTGAGATGAGAACTCACTCAACTTGTGGAAATTATATAGAAATATAGAATGCAGTTTGTGTACAAAGGAAAAAAAAAATAAATAGTTAAAATGGTAAATTTTGTTACCCACTGAAAGAAAGAAAGAAACAAACAAACAAACACAGTTTAGAATCTGCTCAATCTCTTCTTAAAGGGATTTGGCCCTACTATAAAGATCCACCAGAAGCAAAAGAACTCATGTCAAGTGGAAAACATCATTTATGATCTGTTAAACTTTTCATAAACAATATATCCACTATCAAATAAAAGCAAAACTAGTAATAACAACAAAAGAAAAAGAAACAGACAATAGAAAATAACATATCTAGATGGACTAAAACAACTAGGATGCCTTAAACGAAGTGGTAAAATTTAATATCACCAATAATGGAACAGATTTTATGCTACTCCTGATGTGATTCACTGGAAACAATAAATTATCATCCATGTAGTATTCCTCCAAAAATTGTTTCACCTGAATGCAACCATGAGAAAATGATGACACAAATCCAAATAGCAGGGCACATTAAAACCAAAGACAAAATGAGCCTGGATTGGTTTTTTAATGCCATTATCATAAGACAAACAAAAATACCCCAAAGAACTAAAAAGACCAACTACAAGCAATGCATTTTCCTTGAATGAATCCTAGATTAGAAAAATAAACACTTTAGAACTACCCTACGACCCAGCAATTGCACTACTAGGCATTTATCCAAGGGATACAGGTGTGCTGTTTCAAAGGGACACATGTACCTCCATGTTTACAGCAGCACTATCAACAGTAGCCAAAGTATGGAAAGAGCCCAAATGTCCATCGATGGATGAATGGATAAAGATGTGGTGTATATATACAATGGAGTATTACTCGGCAATCAAAAAGGACGAAATCTTGCCATTTACAACTATGTGGATGGAATTGGAGGGTATTATGCTAAGTGAAATTAGTCAGAGAAAGACAAAAATCCTATGACTTGACTCATATGAGGACTTTAAGAGACAAAACAGATGAACATAAGGGAAGGGAAACAAAAATAATATAAAAACAGGGAGAGGGACAAAACAGAAGAGACTCATAAATATGGAGAACAAACTGAGGGTTACGGGAGGGGTTGTGGGAGGGGGGATGGGCTAAATGGGTAAAGGGCACTAAGGAATCTACTCCTGAAATCATTGTTGCACTATATGTTAACTAATCTGGATATAAACTTTAAAAAATAAAAAAATAAAATTAAAAAAAAGAAAGAAAAAGAAACACTTTAAAAGCAACTGGGAAATTTTAATATAGACTACATATTAGATAATACCATTATATCAAAGTTAAATTTCTAGAGCATAACAATGGTTTCAGTTTAGTTTAGAAAAATGTCCTTGTTCTGACAAGATAAATGTCACTGTTTAGGGGAACGGCATTATAAGGTCTTCAATTTACTTATGAAAGATTAAAAAGATACATACACAGAAGGACAGAGAGAAGCAAATGGAGCACTGTCAAATTGAGGAAAAGGGTTTATCCGTGTTCACTGTACAATTCTTTCAAGTTATGAACTTGTCAAAATAAATAGTTTGGGGGGATGCCTGGGTGGCTCAGTCAGTTAAGTGTTTGAGTTCAACTCAGGTTATAATCTCATACTTCACAAGTTTGAGTCCCACCCTGGGCTCTGTGCTCTCAGCTGACAGCTCAGAGCCTGGAGCCTGCTTCTGTGTCTTGCTCTCTCTCTACCCCTCCCCAGATCTCACTCTCTCTCTCAAAATTAAAAAACCATTTAAAAAATTAAAAATAAATCGTTTGAAAAAAATTAAGTAGCTAATTAATATACTCAAGGAATTAGAAGACAAATTGGAAAATTTCCATTAAGAAATGAAATCTATAAAAAATAATCAAATAGGGGAGCCTAGATGGCTCAGTCAGTTAAGCTTCCAACTTCGGCTCAGGTCATGATCTCATGGTTTATGAGTTTGAGCCCCAGGTAGGGCTCTGTGCTGATGGCTGAGAGCCTGGAGCTGCTTTGGATTCTGTGTCTCCCTCTCTCTCTGCCCCTCCCCTGCTCTCTCTCTCTCAAAAATAAATAAACATAAAAAAAAAAAAAAAAGAAATTCTAAAACTGAAAAATACAATAACCAAAACTAAAAACCAAATGGAAGGGTTAAAATAGCAATCAGAGAACTGAAGAAAAGATTACTATGCTAGAAATAGATCAAGAGAAAATAACGAGACGGAAGCACAAAGTCAAAAAAGATGAACAGTAAAAAATGGGAAGAATCCGAGTGACATGTGAGACACAGTGAAAAAGTTTAACATACATGTAATTGAAATCCTACAAGGAAAAGAAAAAATGGGGCAGAAGTACTAAAGATAATGGCTAAGAAATTTCCAAAGTGACAGAGACACCAACCCACAGACTTAAGAAGCTCTATAAACCCTAATGACAGAAAAACCAGACCTATGCACATCTTAACACTCCTAAAAAGCCAAAGAGGAAAATCTAAAGGGCAGAAAAAAAGATGTATTACCTTTAAAAGAACAATTAGACTGATAACTGACTTATCAACATGAACAATGGGAACCAAGTATCTTCAAAGTACTGAAAGAAAATAACCGCCCATCAGTTATTCTGTACCCAGCAAAAAACTCCAAAATGCAACAAAATTAAGATAAAAGGGGAGCCTGACTGACTTAGTTGGTAAAGCATGTGATTCTTGATCTCCAGGCTGTGAATTTAAGCCTGATGTTGGGCCTACTGCTTAATCGCTTATTTGCTTGCTTCCTTTCTTACTTACTAAATAACTAACTAAAATAAATTAATTTTTTTAAAAAAATAAAGGAGAAGAAGACAGTTTATAACCAAAAATAAAGGAGAAGAAGACAGTTTATAACCAAAAGCCCCAAAAAGAAGAAAATACTAAAGGGTGTTCTTCAAGGAATAGGAAAATAATTCTGGATGTAAACATGGAAATAGAAGAAATGAAAAGTAAGGGGAAAGGTTAAGTAGGAGAGTAAATCTTTATGGACACTGACTATATAAAGCATATCATCTTGTGAGGTTTAAAACATATGAATACAAATACCGGAGAGGAGTTCTATACCCATGTAAGAAGTAGAAAGTCAGAGAGAACACTGCTTTTGCATTAACAGTAAACGAAAGCAAATAAACTACAAAATAACTTTTCTTAAAATGCATCAGAAAGCTGAGATCCCAAGGCAACCAAGTAGACTGAAATCTAAAGACAGACCTCTCCAAGGAGACAGGAGGCAAGCACTGAATCATCTGTGGCAGAACATATGAGGAAAACACTCAGGGCACCAGATAACCAAGTAATAAAAATTCTGCTAAAATTATGAACAAATTGATGAATGCTGAGTGTGGGCTAATGTGAACATACGAAATCCCTAGGGCTCACAGGCACAAGGGTCACAACCACCTACAGGCTCCTCTGCACAGACCTCTCCCAGAAACTCAGAACAGACTGGGCAGTAGGGCAAAAGACCGGTGAGAACTCCTTTGGCAGGATGATCCTGGACAGGAACAGCCTTAGCCGCAGAAAAGGCACAAAAAGCTGACTAGACAGACCCTCCCTCTCCCCTACTGAATAAACGCCTCGGACTCCGTGGGGACAGCAAATCCTGTCACCCTCAGGGCACAGGCTAAGACCTATCGCTGATGCAGAACCGTGGAGGTCTCCTACGACTGAGGGAGGGGCAAAAAAATGCATCCTGCACAAGACCTGCCAGATGCAAGGCAGAGACAGACTTCCACAGGTGAGGCCAGGATCACTGAGACAACCCACCACTGAAAAGGGCAGCACTGCAACTGTCTAAGACTATGGTACGCTGGGGCAACAGAGAACATTCCCGTCCCCTGTTCCCCCACACAAATAAACACTGAACACATCACATTCAAACTCCTGAAACACAGAGATAAGGAAAAAACACTGGAGGCAGAAATCCATTTACATTGGCTCTGTAACAGCTCAACTGTAGAACTTTGTACTGTAATTACTTAGGCCACTGTTCATCTTTTCTAATAGGCTGTAAGCTCTTCAAAGGTAAAGAAAGACCTTAACTGTATCTACATCCTCAGAATCCTCTGGCCCTAAGAGGTACTTTAAATAAAGTATGTATTAAATTTTTAAATATAAAGTGAAATGACACAACACCATCATCTCCTAAGTCCTTAACACCTCTTTGTTTTCCCAAATGAAAAAGCCCATCCTTTTACTAGGTAGCTAGATACTTACTGGATTGGCAGTCAGCTCTAAGAACAGAATCCAAAATGTTTAGAAAGAAAGAGCAACAGAGAACAAGCAAATCAGTTCTTTACAGATAAAGAAAACAAAGACCCTGAGAGGATGAGATGTTTTTCATTCAGAATCTTCACTTGTACAACTTCACTTGCCTTTCCCAGATGGAGCCTTGGTTTTGTTTTGTTTTAAACATGTATTTTGTTTTAGCAATGAAAAGAAGGTCAATAATTTCCTAGCTAAAATCTGAAGATTTAGAATTTTCAGAAAAACGTCAGTGAAGAGAACCTTAAAATCTCCCTAAAATGGGAGTCTTCTGGAATAAGTGTACTTTAAAATATTACCAGTATTTCTGAAATAGGAAAAAAGAGAACAGTATTAAAGCAACTAAATCAAATATAAAACTTAGATCTTTTCATGCTCATTATGTAATTATCTTGGGGTTTTTTTTGTATTTTAACTAAAATATAGATGGCAGCTATATGAATTTCCTAGGACACTTCTATGAGAAACTGGTCTTCGAAAAATTCCCAAATTGCTCTTTGTGCAAATACATCTGGTAGAACCAAAGCAAAAGAGCTGTCTTCTCATTTCAACCACTCTTATCGTCAAGCTGCTTCACCCACTGGTCAAATGTGCCTCTCTTTTCAACTATTTGTCTTTGGGAATAAGAATAAAATACAAGAGTGATCTCTAAAGAAACCTGGCAAACTTAAATATCATGGCTACTGAGTAAACTATCAATGAAAAATTACCTGGGATGATACTGTCAGTACTATAGATTAAGGGGTCATAATTTATCACTATCTTTTGAATTCTAGGAGTTTCAGCATTGTTGGCATCCCCAAAAGCAATCTTGTTTTGGTCACTGAATCATAAAGAAAATGCATCTAAATCCTGATATCCTAGACACTATAGTGCACTGCTCATTGTACTTCCCCTCTGCTAAGGCTGAAGAAGGAAGAGAAGGAAGGAAGGAAGGAAGGAAAGAAAAGGGATTCTTGACAAGGAGAGAATAAAGCACTTACACTTCATGGGACTTTCTAGCCACAGATGCCAGGTGCTACCCACTGAAATCCAGGCTTGGACTAAGCTCCACATTTCTGAAAGGACCATCTCAACCGAAGCCTGGGGCTCAGAGTCAGCAGGAGGAAGCTGCAGCTCCCACCAGCAGCACATTTCAAAGAGGCTGCAACAAGAGAACATTTTCCATTTAAGCATCTAATTCCAATCTTCCATTTCACATAGCAGTAGCAGAACAGGCCTGTGTATCAGTCTTTTCAAAGATATTTCCATGACTATGTGATGAATATGAATGAAGCAGGCTATGGCCCAGCAATCCTTTCACTAACATACTCTAAGTCTTTCATTACGCTTCACAGCAGATCCTAATAGTACTTGCCCTTTCCTTTCTTTAATGATGCTCTGTTGCTCCAAGACTCACTTCTATACCAACAGTTCTAAAACTGCCGAGAATCCACCTAAACCACTGAGCTGGCGGGCGGTCAACAATGCAAGCACACACCCAGATGGAAGCCTAAGGATTCCTTAGCTGCCAAGAATTAGAAGTGGATTAGAGCTGCTAGTTAATCCTACAAAAAACTCCTCAAATTAAGCAGAATTACTTAAAATACTTCACTGAGGACAGAAGAGCCCTGGCAAATGGAAAATGAAATTCTGTAAATACAAATATTTCAGTGAAATTTGAAAAGTAACATAAAAGTGTCAGGTTGCTGTACTTTTTTAAGCATTTCAATTAGTGAATAATATATTTATTAAATAAAGACTTTTAAAGATTTACAGTATAGTGGGGGGGGGACTAAGAGTAGAGTGAAAAGAACAAAACAAAAACAAAAAAACCTATCAAAGAACACATTTTAGGCACATGTCCTATAGCAATGTGCATAGAGCTAGAAAACCAGAATTTCCCAGATCAAGAAAAAAAAATCATTCTCATGAGACAGGTAAAAAAAAAGAATAAGTCTAATTTACCTGAAACAGAGAAAATAACTTTTTAACTTGGTCAACTATCTTAAGTTTTTGTACCTAATCTTTTATGAGAATTTTACAAATTTAGGACAAACTGCTGGGTCTGTCACAAGATACCTTCTGATGGTTTTCTAAGACAGCAGGGAAAGAAAATGGTTTGAAGGGGGTATTATGAAAACACAAACTATGGGCTAAAAAGATTACTACCTAAAAATTATATTTTTCAAAATAACTTGTTTTGTAAGACGGCTTGAAATGCAAAGCCCGTGATGAAATGAACTTAGCTAATACCTTCGTCACAGCAGTGATGAGTACACAACCCCCAGCTCCAAAAGGAGTGTAAATGAAAAATAGTCATATAAAGCCCCTAGCAAGCTCCCAGGCCCACAGAATACTCTTGTGTGCATAAATAACTTTTCTAGAAGCAAAAAGGTTCATTTAGAGACAAATTCAGCCAACTTACATTTTGACAGCCATCTCTGTAATGACTGAGTAAATAATTAAAAGAGAGATATTATTTCTCTTATGGGAGGGAAGAGATTCCAAGCTAAAAATAATTCTTTAAAAGATCATAAGCAAAAAACAACAAAAACAAACAAACAAAAACATAAGCTATTCAAATTCCGTAAGAAATACCCACTTTTAAGTCAGCTTTTAGACTAGCACCCATATGCACTGTTCCATCTTGATTTCAATGAAAGGAATCCGTAAGATCAAATGACAAGACTGCACCCTGTGGTCTCCTCCATTTCAGATGATATCCCCGTGTTTCTGGGACAAGCATTTTCAAACAATCCTCAGTCGTAATAAACTCTGCCAAATGAAACTTGGCTCAAATTTGTGCTACTGTGGCTGTCAGTCATGTATAATATGGTACTGAGAAATCTTGCCGAGATGTTTTCATGACAAGAGTAAAAAATCCCTATCCAACTTTAAAATCCTTAATAACCTATGTATGTGAAATTTAACCTCAAGAAGGGCCCTGAAAAAAGATAAATCTGGATCCATAAAATCACCTTGGGTTGGGAGTGACCGAAGTATGCATTGGTAATCACCTTGCTGTGGGCCTTACTAATTATACCAGGCAGCCCCTACATTAAAAGTAGAAAATGCCAAGCTTGAAACCATTTGAAGCAAAGCCGATGTCAGTACTTCCTGAAAGCCAAAAATAGAAAAAGTGTACTTCCTTTCATCGCTGGTCCCTATTGCTGCCCATCTGAACAAGTTTTATAACAACTCATCTAAACCAGAAGAATGAGAATATCATCAGACATATTAAGCATATATGTTAACAACGTGCTTAAGATTCAACTTTTTCAAACTTACAGGAATAAGAAATGTCTAGCTTAAAGTACTGTTTAAAAAAAATGCACTGGAGTGTTAAAAAACTCTGAATCCTTATATAAAAAACATGTATATTTTCAGGTCTCATTCCAAGTATATTCTTCTGTTTGGGGGCTACTTGAATAGGATTATACTATGGCTGAGACAAAATACAAGGAAATGATGAACACAGAGGAAAAACTGAAAAGAAATGGGCTATGGGCTTGAGGAAAAAAAATAGGTAAAAAAACAATGTAAACTCCATTAACAGAAAATTTCTCACCAAAGGAAAATAATATATGTTTCATAATATTGTCATTTTAGAAACTCTACAAGAAAGGAAAATTAAGTCAGTATTTTTAAGTGACTTTTCTCTTTTTTTATGTTTATTTATTATTTTTGAGAGAGAGAGAGAGCACGAGTGAGGGAGGGGCAGAAAGAGAGGGGAGACACAGAATCTGAAGCAGGCTCCAGGCTCTGACTTGTCAGCACAGAGCCTGACGAGGCGCGGGGCTCAAACCCACAAACCTCAAGATCATGACCTGAGCCGAAGTCCGAGGCTTGACTGAGCCACCCAGGTGCCCCTAAGTCAGTATTTTTAAGGAGTTCTGCACGTCAAACACTACAAAATTATCCCCTTTAGCCACACTATGAATTTCCAATTAAAGACAAATAAAGCTTCTGAGACTTCACTTGTACAGCAGTAAAACACTCTGGTAGTATTTCAGTACCTGAGTGCAAGCTAGAAAAATACAGGAGTGATAATCTGGGCAACCTCAACTTCCTATGAATTAAATGCTTATAAATTCAACAGAGCTTAAAATTCTATAAAATCTGGAAAACAGTATGGCGGTTCCTCAAAAACAAACAAACAAACAAACCCACTCGCAATAGCCAAAAGGTGGAAGCAACCCAGTTTTCATGGATAGATAAGTGGATAAACAAAATGTGGTACATACGTTATTACACAGTCTTAAAAGAGGATGATACATTATTATACAAACTTAAAAGAGGATGAAATTCTGACACATGATACACCACGGATGAACCCTGAGGAGACTATGCTAAGTGAATAAGTCAGTCACAAAAGTTCAAATACTGTATGATTCCATTCATATGAAGTACCTAGAGTAGTGAAATTCAGAGACAGAAAGCAGGTTGCTAGAAGCTAGGGGTGGAGGGAGGGGAAAATTGGCAGTTAACTTTAATAACCAGAGTTTCAGTTTTACAAGAGGAAAAAGTCTAGAGATGGATGTTGGTGATGGATGCACAACATTAATATACTTAAACCCACTGAACTGTACACTTTAAAATGGTTAAACGGTAGGGGCGCCTGGGTGGGTCAGTCGGTTGGGCGTCCGACTTCGGTTTAGGTCATGATCTCACAGCTTGTGAGTTCAAGCCGCGCATAGGGCTCTGGGCTGATGGCTCAGAGCCTGGAGCCTGCTTTGGATTCTGTGTCTCCCTCTCTCTCTCTCTGCTCCTCCCCCATTCATGCCCTGTCTCTCTCAAAAATAAATAAATGTCAAAAAAAATTTTTTTAATAAACAAATAAAATGGTTAAACAGTGGATCTTATGTTACGTATATTTCACTGCAATTTGAAAAAAAGGAATGAAACTCTGACACAACCTACAACCAGAACAAACATTAAAGATATTATGTGAAGTGAAATAAACAAAACACAAAAAGTACAACAGTGTAAGATTCTACTTATATAATAAGGTACCTGAAATAGTCGAATTCATGGAAGACAAAAAGAATGGTGTTGCCAGGGGCTGGAGTTAAGAGGGAATGGAGAATTACAGTTTATAGATAGAGTTTTAGTCTAGGAAGATGAAAAGTTCTAGAGATGGGTGGTGGTAACAGCTGCACAACAGGAAAGTACTTAATGCCACCAAACTTTATACTTAAAAATGGTTATTTATGCTATGACTATTTTACAATAAAAAAAATCTATACCATCTATTTTCCATTTCCCTTATAAACATCAGTGCAAACAACGTGAAAAAAAATGCTGAAGGAATATCTGGAAAGCTTTGGAAGAAACCTGTGTTATAATTAGAATATACAGCACTGCCCTGATAATTTTACATCCTGAATCACACCACCAACTCTAGTGCAAGGCCTGGGAAGACAAAAATTAAACTAATCCAAACATGGACGAATGCCACCAGATAACAGACTACCATGCCAACATAAATACCATCACAAATACTCATTCACAGGCTCCAGTGCACCAAAGACATGAAATGTCTATATCTGCAAGGTCCAAGACTTGGAATGTGGCAAATAAGGAACTGATTTTAACTTTTATTTAATTTTAAGTAGCCATAGTAGCCATCTGGCTAATGGCTACCATATTAGATGACACAGCCAGATTGGTCAACTCTGGAATAAAGGTCTCTAGTTTTTATCATTTATGTTTTTCTAGTTTCCAGCAAGGCAAGGCAGAGAGTAGTCCTATGTTCATTGAATTAACTGATGCATAGAATTTGTAGATGAACATTTTCTCTTTTCTAGAAGGTTTTTCTTTCAAAAGCATGTTACAAGAGTCACTTAATTGGAGGATGAGAACAAAAGCATTAAAAAAAAACCCAGATTTTTAGGTGTCAGCTCAATAACTGCAACTGCTAAAAGGAAAACCAAAACACTGGTTTTTTGAACTAGGCTAAACAATCAACAAATTCCAAAAACGAAAACTAAGAAATTTGAAACTGAAATTCCATGAACCCTGACTTTCCTGATATGATATGTAGAAGAAAATTCCCAAGGATATGTGATAAACCAAACATGACAATGTCAACACAGTCCATCAGAGCATGATTTGACTTATGCTTTTTATGATTTTGTCATTCTTTTTCAGTTTCCAGACTAAAATTTTTGAGGTAACCTCTGACCCACAGATTGTATTTGTAAAAGTAGTCTACAATCTAAATTACAAACTTAAAACAAATGCATAGCATCATTCATTAGCCATATAAAGAGATGGTCTTTCCTTCCATTGCTTTCTACACTGTCTACTGATTTGGGTTACCAGAGGTAAACAAAGTGTTCAGAACAGTTCACTGATAAGATAGGCTTCCTTTAAAATCTGTCTCAAAATAACCTTTTTAAAAATACACTGGAGGGGCACCTGGGTGGCTCAGTTGGTTGAGCGTCCCACTCTTGATTTTGGCTCAGGTCATGACCTCTCGGTTCATGAGATCGAGTCCCACAACAGGCTCTGCACTGACAGCCTGGAGCCTGCTCTGGATTCTCTCTCTGCCACTCCCGTCCCGACCACACTCTCTCTCCAAATAAATATTTAAGAAATAAATAAATAACAATTAATAAATGAGGGTGATACAAATTTATCTCACAAAGAAAGATTTGTTTTTTAAATAAAGGATGAAAAGACTGAAAGCAGAGCATCATAGGACACTGAATAATAATGTTTATTTTCAATTACCCATAGGTATGGTAGAGAGGCAGCAAAAATAAACAAAATTCATAAAGACAAATTTCAGATATCCAACTATCCCTTTGGAGATGCCTACAAGCAGCTATTCATTCAACACACATTTTTAAGAATCTGTCAGTCATCTTGATCACTGCTTACTTAATAACCATTAAGTTATTCCCTCAACTGGGGCGCCTGAGTGGCTCAGTCGGTTAAGCTTCCGACTTCGGCTCAGGTCATGATCTCACACTCCATGAGTTCGAGCCCCACATATGGCTCTGTGCTGACAGCTCAGAGCCTGGAGCCTGCTTCAGATTCTGTGTTTCCTTCTCTCTCTGCCTCTCCCCTGCTCACACTCTCTCTCTGTCTCTCAAAAATGAGTAAACATTTGGGGCACCTGGATGGCTCAGTCGGTTAAGCATCTGACCTCAGCTCAGATCTCACGGTTCTTAAGTTCGAGCCCCATGTCAGGCTCTGTGCTGACAGCTCAGAGCCTGGAGCCTGCTTCATTCAGATTCTGTGTCTCCCTCTCAGTCTGACCCTCCCCAACTAATGCTCTTTCTCTCTCTCAAATAAATAAATAAAATAAACATTAAAAAAAATTTTTTTTAATGAATAAATGTTAAAAGTTATTTCTTCAACTGTATCATATAAACAATTCTACAGTCTAGCAGGGAGAAGAAAACAGATTTCCAAAAGGTAAAGAAAATTATACAGATTGTAAATGTAATTAGATAAAGTGCTCTAGGTGCTCAGTGGAGGCAGAAATGACTTCCAGTTGAAGAGAATCAACTAAGACTTCAAGGAAAATCGGGCACCTGGGTGGCTCAGTCAGGTAAGTGTCTGACTATTGATTTTGGTTGAGGTCATGATCTCAGGGTCATGAGATCAAGCTCCATGTTGGGCTCCACACTGAGCAAAGAGCCTTGCTTAAAATTCTCTCTCCCCCTGGCCCTCCCCTATGCATGCGGGTGCATGTTCTCTGTCCCTCAAAAAAATAAAAGGTGGGGAGACACCTGGTGACTCAGTCGGTTAAGTGTCCAATGCTTGGTTTCGGCTCAGGTCCTGATCTCATGATTCCTGAGTTCAAGCCCCCACATCGGGCTCTGCGTGGACAGGGTGCCTCCCCACACGCTCCACCCTCTCTCAAAATAAACTTTAAAAAAAAAAAAAAAACTTAAAAAAAAAAAAGACTTCAAGGAGAAAGAATTTAGGCTGGGGTTTGAAAAGATAGGTTAGTTTCTTCATTTGAAGACAAGATTGCGAGGGTGCCTGGCTGGCTCGGTTGGTAGAACATGCGACTCTTGATTTTGGAGTTGTAAATTCAAGCCCCATCATGGGTGTGGACATTACTTAAAAAAAAAATAAAATAAAATCTTAAAAAAATAAGTAAAATAAAATAAGACAAGATTGGGAAAGAGTAACAGCATAGACGTAGTAAAAGAATCAAAGAAATCACAAAATTGGACAAAGGTAGCATTCTCTACCACCACCCCCTCAAAACCATTTGCTTACTATTGGAAATATTACAGCTGTATGAATGCTGATGGGAAGGGCCCAGTAAAGAGGGAGTCGGAACGAAGATGCAAGTGAGAGGGTAACCAAAAGATCAAGGTTCCTAAGAATTCAGAAAATGAGATGCAGAGCACCTAGAGCTGACAGGAAAAGGGAGAAGCAGTTGATTACAACTATGCTAAAGTTTTACCAAAAATGAGAAGTGAAGAATTGCTATTATAGTATATTTAAGAAAATGACTAGAATGATAGACCCTGTAATCCAAATTAGATAGAAGTAAAGACAAGACCTAATAAAGAAAAAGTAGGAGCCAGTCAACTGAATAAGGTTTTGATGAAATTCAAGAACCAATGCAGGGATTTGTTTAACATTATTAAGTTGACTGAACACATCTGTTTGCCCATAGGTCCCTTCCAAAAATCCATTAAAATCAGTGTAAACAGATTATTTTAAAGAGGGTGGGGGTAATGCTACAAGGACAAAAATGGATTTGTCCATTGATTGTTAATCAATCATTTGATTGATAAACAAAACAAAACTAGAAAGCTAATGGAGGAGTTAATTGTCTTAGCAGGTCTGAAAAAGTTGAAACTTTTTCAGAGGAAGGACAGGATGAAAATGGGGAAGCCAAGGGGCAAAATGATTCATGTTGCAAAATCCTAATCAGGCTCAGGAATTACAAGTACCAGGTACATCTGAAGGCAGATGCACAGGTGGAACAAAAAACAAAGTGGGTTCAAAATCTGCATAAGCAGTTAGACCAAGATTTTCTCCCTAACACAGTGGCAAGGCTACTATCCTCCCACCATCACAGAAGACTCAAGAGTTACTTTGCAAAGACTGACGCAGAGGGACTCTGGACTCTTAGTAGACTCACCTAAGGACAGGAATATCATACTGAAAACCAGTTAAATTAAAGTCAACATACTTAGTGGTAAGATCCATCCCTGGCTCATTCTCCCACCTGCCACCAGCAGCCTCATTTATATCCAGAGGCTTGATCTCAGGATAAAAGTGGTCCAAGAAAAAAAGACCAACAGAAATACAACAAGAAAGAAGGAGTGAAGGTTCTCAATTACCCATCAAATGAGGGAGTATTCCAAGAAAAGATCATGGGATCCAGGATTCAGTGCATCCATACAACACAAGAAAGAGAAGGGAATTCCCTAGGAGTGTTAAAGAGATCCCAAGACAATAATTATGCAACAGACTTGGAGAACAACAAGGCCAGACTGGAGGAGAGAGATAGAGAGCTCTCAGAAGAGGTTTCCTTCCACTAAAAAAGGAAACAGATTACCAATTTGAACATACTAAGAGGATATTTACATACTAACATAGAATTTGGGACGAATTACTGCAGATACACAGAAAATGAAGCAAATGTGAAAGAAAGAAAAGGTAAGGACTATCACCAGGAGGAAAAAAAAAGGTTGCACAAAAAGAGAAACATTACCACATTACATATGCTACGTGGTGCACAATGTGTATTTATTTAACCAAAACTATGTTAGATACAATGGAAGAGAAAGTAGAGGGAGCCCAAATCCTCATCTTTCATAGAGGAAAGTCTACACATAACTTCTCTTTTACATCCTAGGCCTTTTTCTTGTAAAGTTTCCATTTTATAACTTTTTAAAGTTTTAAAAATTTTTAAATTTTAAGTTTTAAAAATATAGATTTCAAAAAATAAAATTATATGAGATTACTTAAATCCTTAAGCCAACAAACTGGAAGAGTGGGTTGTGATCAGAGCAAATGTCTGAGTTAGTGATGTGGGGGGACTGGTGACTTTTTTTCTTTTACATGTTAAGTTCTACATACGACATAGGTCTTGAACTCACCATCCCAAGATCAAGAGCCACATGCTCTACCAACGGAATCAGCCAGGGACTCAGGGTGGTAACTTTTTAATAATGACAAGATCCAGGGTTTGACTGTGTGACCATGTGGCTGAGTTAGTGACTTGAGAGGTTGGTGACTTCTTAGTAATGACAAGATCCAAGATGTGACAATATGACCACATGGTTGAGAAAAAGAGGTAAAGGAATTAAGGAGCTAAAATGCTAGCTGTGTTGTGAATCCAGATGCCTAAAAATGATACCGTGGGACTGTGCTAGACGTTTTCCAGTTCTATTCTTCTACCCTCGCCTACCATGCTTTTTGCCTCAGTATGCTGATCTCTATGGACTGTATCAACAGGTTCTTGCGTCCCCTAACTTCTGGTTGGGTTTGCCCAAAGAAGAATCCCAGGAGGTTAGGAGAATAAGGTCAAGACATTTATTCCTCCAGCACCCTCCCTGAAAAAAATCACCTCATGATGGTTGTGTCCCTTCAACTGCCATTCCTCTCAAGGCAGCCAACTCCATAGTTTCCTTAATAGTTCAAGTAACCACTCTTCTACTCTTTCTGGCCTAGAGATGTTAACAATTTGGCAACAGGTTACTACACTATTGCCACATTATACCAACATCTTTGGAAACAATACTTTTATAAAATAAACCCTTTTTGAATTACTCCATTTCAAGCTTGCCATCTTTTCCAGTTGGGGCCCTTACTGCAAATAGCAATAATGATGATAATGTAAGGTTGTAACAGAGCATAGCGGAAAGTAAGAATAGTGACTACCATTTAAATAATACTTACTAACTTAAAAAAATTTTTTTTTAATATTTATTTATTTTTGGGAGACAGAGTGCAAGCAGGGGAGGGACAGAGACAGAGAGAGACACATAATCTAAAGCAGGCTCCAGGCTCCAAGCTGTCAACACAGAGCCCGATGCGGGATCATAACCTGGGCAGAAGTCAGGATGCTTAACAGACTGAGCCACCCAGACGCCCCTAATTACTAACATACTTTAAGCTCTAGGTTCCAAGAGTTTTTCTAAGCTCTTTGTAGATATTAACTCAATCACCACAAATCTATGTGGCAGAGATTTTTGTCTGGATCATTTCCATATACCATCCCCTAGCACAATTTCTAATATAGGGTAAGCACTCATTATTTAAAATACACACAACAATAAGCAGGTTTAGTAGGGAAGAGATGACTTTTGGTATGGCGTATGAGACTTGTGACTCCCCAAAAACCAAACACTAAATAAGACCATATATGAGTGATTTTCTTGTGTAGCCTACAGTGAGTCTAATTCCTTTATCTTCCCATGAGGTTATCCAGAACTTGAGGTCCCAAATTTTTTAATGTAACATTTAAAGCCAAAGTTGAGAAATTTTAAATATTATGCACCTGAAACCCAGAGGCTCATTTAAGAGGGCAGAGCACCTCTAAGTACCAGTTACAAGTTTTTTAAACAAAGGGAAGACTTTTAAAAATATGCTTGGGAATATAAAACGCAAAAATAAGAAAGGTAGAGTCAGCAAAATCATTAAGTATACACACACTCTCTCTCTAACACAACACACACACAGAAATAAAGCATAAAGCACAGAAAATGTGAGTATAAAAATTAGAGGAATGATAAGACATGTGAATCAAAGAATGCAGAAATACAGTAAGTATAATAGGTTGAAATTAAACCCCTCACTGCATGTTCACACAATCATATGGAATAATCAAGGCAGCTGTGATAAAGAATCTAAAGTCAGAGAAAAAACAAGATTAGAGACCAAATATGCAGCAAAATGTTAACTGTAAAGATCTTCTGAAACCAGAATTGATATTTTTTTCCCTTCACATCACATTGCACTCGAAAACACGGCAGAAATTCACGTGTATAAGAATCTAGAAGCCTGAGAATTTCGGGAATAATAGACTCAAACTAGAGTGAAAAATCAGCAAGGAACAGTGAGGTGAAAGCTACGACTGAAAGCTACGAAGGAACTGCCAGGTGCTACACTGGTACACCGAGAAGAGACGGATAAAAAAAGCATCCCTAAGTGGAAGATGGAGAAAGACTGGTATTGGATTCAGTTGAAAGACTAAACGGAAAAGCAGAACTGAAGAAGCATGAAGCGAGCTTAAAACTTAAACAGGACCAAATCGATGCCAAGAGCGAGTACAGGACCTACAAATCAGATTCTACGGGGTGGGGTAAGGGCCAGTCCGCGACCGACCAGCTGCGACTAGTTTCCGAAAAGCGGCGTAAATGTAGCTTCGCAGCCCCACCCCGCGGCAGAGCAGCTCCTCCCTAAGGAGCATCACACGAGGCCAACCGCCCGGCTCAGGCTCCAGTTCGAGCCTAGGTCCCACCCCGCCCTTGCCCCGCGGCGCAGAACGGCCTCTCTCTGGGCCCCTCACCGAACGCTGCAGCTCCCCAAGCCAAAACGAGGCGCGCTCCTTTCCGCTAGGATCTGGGTCGTGGTAAAGCGCCTGCACTGCCTGGTACACGAGCTGCAAAGTCGGCTTTGCCCCTTCCATGGTGGTGGCAGTGGTAACGGCAGCGACGGCTCTGGCGGTTCTCCCGAGGGTTCTCCAGTTGCTCCGCCTTCAGGCTTCCTCACTGTGTCGGCCACGGCCGCTCCCTGACTGGCGCCATCTCCTCTTTGGCCGTTACCAGGGCAGAGGGGTTCCCGTGGAAGTTGCCCCCTCGGAAACAGAGGTTAGATTGTATTCGGGTTCCTGGCCTTTTTTCTTATCCTCCCCCTAGACGCCAGACTTCTAATTTCAGCCGCCGTGCTCGCCTCTTTACCCACCGACTTGTCCTCAAAACTCTGTCCCAGCGCGACACAAACCACGCAGCGTACCTAAGCCTCGTTAACCCGGACCGGAAGCCGCAGCACCGATACCTTTGGTACACTTCCGCCTGGTGCAGCGCAAACGGCCTCCTTCCCGGCACGCCTCCTCCTGTCTCCCCGCCCCCTCCCGGAAGTGGCCCTGCCAGGCCAGGAGCCGGGAAGCGGCAGTCGGTAGTGGATGTCTCGATTACTCGCGTACGACTGGAGCAATAGGACCGATGTGTGTTCCATACGTGAGCCGCGCATCCCTGCTTGGCAGCGGATCCGAGGTCTTTCCAACCTCTTTCGGATTTCTCTATACCCGTGGACAGGGCGCCTCAATTCAACTATCCCAGCAATGTCCACCGGACTGGAAGTGCAAAGATGACCAAAGACGGGGTTTCTGTACTGATTCTAGTGGATGAAACAGACACGTCATCAAATAATGTACAAAACTGAAATATGTGCCACATTGAGATGAATCCAAAATGCCTTCAATCCCTGTTCAGCCCCCCTTTCCACTAAGTTCTCACCAAAAAGGATATTTCATTCAATTGCCAGGACGCTGAACTCCGGAGTATTTATTTGCATACATCTTTAGGGTCATTTCCATATAGAATTGAATTTTTGTGTATGCCTCGCTTTCCGAATCAAAAATCAGCGGTGTAACAATTCTCAATTCACAAAAGAAAATAGGATTCTTGGAATCTGTTCTCTGAAGAAATTTTGGACATAAGGTAGCATGTGAAAGGATTTCCCAACATTGCTGCTAGTCCTTTGCAATAATAAATGCCACTATCTGATGAATGCTTACAGTGTGTTAAGCACTGTAGTTAAAATATCTGATTTGATGCTTTTAACAACTATACCAACTAAATCCCCATTTTGTAGACTAGGTAGGTAATGTACTTTGCCCAAGGTTACACAGTTCTTAAATGAAAGTCAGGATTTGAATCCAAATCAGTTTCACTACCTCAAAGCCTGTTAAATAATACAATTCCTAGTGTCTTGTGAATTAATTTCTGAATTGTTATTGTCAACAGATTAGAACAGAAAACATCACAATGAAAACTGTGTTAATGCACAGAATTGATATAATTTCACACAAAAGAAAAGAAACGATATTAAGGCTACCTAACTCACCCATTCATTAAGAAGAAATTTAAGGACATCTGGATGGCCCTGTGGATTGAGTGCCCCACTCTTGATTTTGGCTCAGATTATGATCCCAGCCCTGTGTCAGTTTCCACACTGAGCATGGAGCCTATTTGAGATCCTCTTCCTCTCCCTTTGCACCTTTCCCCTGCTCATGCTCTCTCTAAAAAAAATTTAAAAAAGAAAAAGAAAAAATTGAATAAGGCCATTTTGGTGTCTGCCCTCATGGAGTTTACAGTCTAATTACAAAGAAAGACAAGCAATTCAATACAGTTTAAAAGTTCTGGGGGCACCTGGGTGGCTCAGTCGGTTAAGCACCAGACTTCAGCTCAGGTCATGATCTCACAGTTCGTGGGTTTGAGCCACGCGTTGGGCTCTGTGCTGACAGCTCAGAGCCTGGATCCTGGAGCCTGCTTCAGATTCTGTGTCTCCCTCTCTCTCTGCCCCTCCCCAACATACACTCTCTCTCTCTCTCTAAAATAAATAAACATTAAAAGAACAATTTTTTTCAAGTTCTGTAAACATTCACAAGCTAAAAAAAAATGACATTGGACCCACCTTGCACATATACAATAATTAATTAATTAAAACTATAAAACTCTTGGAAGAAAATAGGACTATATCTTCATGATCTTGGATTAGGCACAGTTTCTTAGATACAATAACAAAAGTACAACAACAAAAATAAAGATAAATTGGACTTAATCAACACTAAAAACCTGTGTGTCAAAGGACATCATTAAGAAAGTGAAATGACAATCCACAAAATGAAAGAAAAGGGGTATACCTCAGGGGTAGAGCATCTGACTGCACAAAATGAAAGAAAAATTTTGCAAACATCTAAAGGATTAGCACCCAGTTCAGCACTCACAGTTCAACAATGAAAAGACAATTCAGTTTTTCAAATAGGCAAAGGATTGGAACAGATATTTCCTCAAAGAAGATATGCAAATTAACATGCAACTATGCTCCACAGCCTTAATCATCAGGGAAATGCAAATTAAAACCGTAATGAGATACCACTGCACACTCAGCAGAATGGCTAAAATTAAAAAAAAAGACATTGAGTGTTGGTAGGGTGTGGAAAGACTGAAACCCGTACACCATTGTAGGATTGTAGATTGTAAATTGTAAATTTATAGGATTGTAGGACTGTAAACTGGTGCAGCTGCTTTGGAAAACAATCGCTATTCTTCAAAAGGTTAAACAGAGTTACGATATGAGCCAGCAGCGGTAGATGAATGTTCATAGCAGCATTATTTGTTAATAGCCAAAATGTGAAAAAAAACATAAAACAGAAACGGATAAACAAAATGTGATGTATCTGGATGATGGAATATTAAATATTAAAGGAAGGAAGTACCGACTGCAGGTCAAAGAGAGAATGACCTCAGGAGAACTTAATCCACCAACATGTTGATCTGGGACTTTCAGTCTTCAGAACTGCGAGAAAATCAACTTGCGTCAATTAGTTACAAAAATAAAGGAATGAAGTGCTGATACATGCTACAAGTTGATAAACCTCAAAAACATACTAAATGAAAGCAGCCAGACCCACCCCCTCCCCCCCAGAAAAGGCCACATGTTATAAGGTTTCATTAATTTGAAATAGAAGAATAGGCAAATCTCTAGAAACAGAAAATAGATTAGTGGTTGCCAGGGACAGAGAAAGTGGAGAGAGATGGAATATTCTGGAACTAGACAGTGATGATGGTTGCACAACTTTGTGAATATACTAAAAACCATTTAATGCATCTTTAGGATGAATGTTATGGTATGTGAATTCTATTTCAATAAAATCATTATTTTAAAAAGCTTTGTGAGGGGCGCCTGGGTGGTTCAGTTGGTGAAGCATCCAGCTTCAGCTCAGGTCGTGATCTTGTGCTTCATGAGTTTGAGCCCAGTATCCGGCTCTCTGCTGTCAGCGCAGAGCCTGCTTCAGATCCTCTGACTCTCTCCCTCTCTCTCTCTCTCTCTCTCTCTCTCTCTCTCTCTGTCCATTCCCTGTGCTCTCTGTCTCAAAAATAAACAAACATTTTTTAAAAGTTTTGTGACTAAAATTTTTTAAATGCCATGTAGATGTTTGGCCAACATTTGCAAAAACAAACCAACCATCCCCCCCCCCCGCCCCCACACGCACACATAGTGTCCTACTCATCTTTGTGTCCTCAAACCATTGTCTAACATATAGTGGGTATATACTAAAGGTTTTAAGCCTGTCTCTTAGCACTTTACTCAGAAAAATCAATCTAGTTGCAACACTAAATGGCCTTAGGGGGGCGCCTGGGGGGCGCAGTCGGTTAAGCGTCCCACTTCAGCCAGGTCACGATCTCGCGGTCCGTGAGTTCGAGCCCCGCGTCGGGCTCTGGGCTGATGGCTCAGAGCCTGGAGCCTGTTTCCGATTCTGTGTCTCCCTCTCTCTCTCTGCCCCTCCCCCGTTCATGCTCTGTCTCTCTCTGTCCCCAAAATAAATAAACGTTGGGAAAAAAAAAAAGGCCTTAGGGAGGGGCGGGGGAGGTTGTGGGAAGGACAGAAATAAAGGAATTTTTAATACCCCTGGTGAGATGTGGTGGGGCCCTAGAGTGACACAGCAGTGCTGATGGAGATATGGATATTCAAGATGAAATCAGGAAGAAGAATTTTGATATGGTGATTGAGCTGTAGGGCATGATGATAAGGAAGAGAAACAAGGCTTCTGAGTACGGAACCCAGAAGAAACAGCTTTGGTGGCAGTGGGGAGGGGTGCAAGGGTGAAGACGGTGAGCTTAGTCTTAGCTATGTTGAGCATGGAGGTGTTTGTGAAAGGGCCAAGGCCGGAAGACCATAGCAGGTGTGAGGCTGAAGCCAGGGACTGGTTGAAGATACAGAGTTGAGAGTCATCAGTATATACTGGTGGGGGGTGAAGACAAGGAAATGGTTGAGATGAGCTAGAGAGAAGAGGGACGGAGGCAGGGCCTTGCAGATAAACACTAAAGGATTAGCAAGGAAGCGGAAGATAGGAAGGCGTAGCCAGAGGGGAAGATGGGGAATCAGGAGCATGTACTGCAAAGGGATCATCTCTGAAGCAGCATCAAATGCTCCAGAAGGGTCAAATACTGTGAGAATAATAAATCTGAAAGAAAATTTTAGAAATGTTTTAAATACCTGGGGTGCCTGGCTGGCTCAGTTGGTAGAGCATGTGGCTCTTGATCTCGGGGTTGTAAGTTCCAGCCCCATGTTGAGTGTAGAGATTCCTTAAAATCTTGAAAGAAAGAAAGAAAGAAAGAAAGAAAGAAAGAAAGAAAGAAAGGAAGGAAGGAAGGAAGGAAGGAAGGAAGGAAGGAAGGAAGGAAGGAAGGAAGGAAGGAAGGAAGAAAGATATTTGAAATACCAAAAGCTCTATGATGACTTTTGTCCTAAGGCACAATGGCCACTCTGGGAACATTGAATTCTGGTGCAAAGTTTAATGTGACCGACCCCACTCCCAACAAAAAGGTCCCCACTTCTTCCTTCCGAAAAACAAGAAGTATATTCTATTTAAGAAAGAATGTTTTTCTGTAGGAAAGAAGAAAGAGAGGGTGTTTCTTTTACTCACTAGTGGTGAGCTTACCCAAAGGTTGAATATCATACTTCAATAAATAAGTTTCTCTCCAGTTCCAGGCAGGTGCTGCCGTGGGGAACTTCCATAAAAGCTTAGGTCTGCCATGGTGTGGTACTTCTGACTTGTGGTGAACTTCAGGTTACATTAAGCATAGATCATGGCCCCACAGAGTTCTCTGTGATTCCTTCTCTCATCCCCTGACCCCTACTCCAAGCCCCAGGGTGAAATGAGCCACGGCACTTTGGGGATGAGTTGCAAAAGCAGTGATAGGGGAAAACCTGTTATGAGATGGCCGACAGGACGGATAGGGAAATACCAGTTCCTGCCTGAAGTCTCCCCTTCCAGGTTTTTCTTCCCACCCCACTTACTGCACCCAAACAGACTATATATTGTCCCCTCTGCTTATGCTTGGGACTCAGACCTCTGGAAAGTTATTTCCTCTGAGCCCTCCGGTGGAAAATAAACCTCCTGCCTTCCAAGACCTTTGAGTGCTGCTTGATTCGTCTGCTGTGGGATCCAGACCAGCTTCCATAACAGCAGCATGGCAGAGTCAATAGCTTACCCCCAATACCGATACCTATTCTTTTTTTAATTTTTTTTTAAATTTTTATTATTTGTTTAAATTTACATCTAAGTTAGCAAATAGTGCAACAATGATTTCAGGAGTAGGTTCCTTAATGCCCCCTACCATTTAGCCCATCCGCCCTCCCACAACCCCTCCAGTAACCGTCTGTTTGTTCTCCATATTTATGAGTCTGTTTATGTTTTGTCCCCCTCCCTGTTTTTATATTATTTTTTGCTTCCCTTCCCTTATGTTCATCTGGTTTTGTATCTTAAAGTCCTCATATGAGTGAAGTCATGTGATTTTTGTCTTTTTCTGACTAATTTTGCTTAGCATAATACCCTCTAGTTCCATCCATGTAGTTGCAAATGGCAAGATTTCATTCTTTTTGATTGCAGAGTAATACTCCATTGTGTATATATACCATATCTTCTTTATCCATTCATCCATCATTGGACATTTGGGTTCTTTCCTTACCTTGGCTACTGTTGATAGTGCTGCTATAAACATTCAGGTGCATGTGCCCCTTCAAAACAGCATCCCTGTATCTCTTGGATAAATACCTAGTAGTGCAATTGCTAGGTCATAGGGTAGTTCTATTTTTTATTTTTTGAGGAACCTCCATACTGTTTTCTAGAGTAGCTGCACCAGTTTGCATTCCCACCAGCAGTGCAAAAGAGATCCTCTTTCTCTGCATCCTTGCCAATATCTGTCGTTGCCTGAGTTGTTAACGTTAGCCATTCTGACAGGTGTGAGGTGATATCTCATTGTGGTTTTGATGATGAGTGATGTTGAGCATTTTTTCATTGTCAGTTGGCCATCTGAATGTCTCCTTTGGAGAAGTGTCTATTCATGTCTTTTGCCCATTTCTTCACTGGATTATTTGTTTTTTGGGTGTTGAGTTTGGTAAGTTCTTTATAGATTTTGGATACTAACCCTTTATCTGATGTGTCATTTGCGAATATCTTCTCCCGTTCCGTTGGTTGCCTTTTAGTTTTGCTGATTGTTTCCTTTGTCGTGCAGAAGCCTTATATTTTGATGAGGTCCCAATAGTTCATTTTTGTTTTGTTTCCCTTGCCTCTGGAGATGTGTTGAGTAAGAAGTTGCTGCAGCCAAGGTCAAAGAGGTTTTTGCCTGCTTTCTCCTCTAGGATTTTGATGACTTCCTGTCTTACATTTTTGTCTTTCATCCATTTTGTGTACGGTGTAAGAAAGTGGTCCAGGTTCGTTTCTCTGCATGTTGCTGTCCAGTTTTCCCAACACCACTTGCTGAAGATACTGTCTTTACTCCATTGGACATTCTTTCCTGCTTTGTCAAAGATTGGTTGGCCATATGTTTGTGGGTCCATTTCTGGGTTCTCTATTCTGTTCCATTGACCTGAGTGTCTGTTCTTGTGCCAGTACCGTACTGTCTTAATGATTAGAGCTTTGTAATACAGCTTGAAGTCTGCCCAATACCTATTCTTGTTTGGGTTGTTCAACCCTTCCTAGAGTTCCCTCTAGGAAGAATACAATACTTCGTTTCCTAATTCAAATTGAGTTTCTGTTACCTGTCATCAAAAGAGTTTTGATTTAAAAACTCTGCTGTCTTACTTTAGGCTACCATAACAAAGTATCATGGACTGGGTGGCTTAAATGACAGAAGTTTATGTTCTTACGGTTCTGGAGGCTCGAACTTCAAGATCAGGGTGCCACCATGGCTGGGTTCTGGTGAGAGCTCTCTTCCTGGCTTACAGATGGCCAATTCTCACTGTGTGCTTACATGGCAGAGGAAAAGACAGTGATCTCTCTCTCTCTTCCTCTTCTTATAAGGCCACAGTCCTATCTGAATAGGGCATCACCCTTATAACCTCATTTAATCTAAATTACCTCCTAAAGATCTTATCTGCAGTGCAGTCATCACATCAGGATTAGGGCTTCAACTTTTGAATTTGGCAGGAAAGCAATTCAGTCCATAGCATCTTCTGTTACCTCCACTTGGCCTTGGATAGCTAGGAGAAGGCCCTTATATTCACCCAAAGGAACCAAACAACATCAGATTTCTTCGGCACACAGATGATACTAAAAACTCAAGCACGGCTGTGCTGACTCTCAAGGACAGAGATACACCAGCTAGAGACACAAATCCTTGGATTTCACTGCTTCCTGCTAGGAACAAACAGCCACAGTTTTCTCAAGTAGTAAAAGGATACTTGTAGGGTTGAAAGGTGCACACATAGGAAGGTTCATCCCAGTGTGGTTTGCCTGGTGAAAAATGAAAATATCCTGCATGTCCATCAATAAGGAACTGAACATTAGGGTGCATGCCTACATTAGATACTAGGCAGCCCTTGAAAATCAAGTCAGAAGTATTGTTACTCTGTTACATAGGGATGAGGGATAGAAGCAGGAAAATACTCACCTTTGGCCCAAAAGGCTGACCTATAGCCTACATAGTTCTGATAAAGATCAAATATATGCTGGTTGCTACATTCTCAAAGGGCCTCATGACTGCCTGTACATGTCACTGATAATTAATATCAAGCTGAATGAGAAGCACCAGAGAAATCTTGTGAAAGTACTTTTAAAAGTAGAAATTCAAAGAAGACATTATGATCTAATACTCCCTGCAGGTCCCCTCCCCCTTGAGCACTAAGCATAAAGCCACCAGCTTCATACAGCAAAAGTGCAGCTCTGTTTGCCCACAGGTCCTGTCCCCATGCTATAATAAAAGCACCTTTTTGCACTAAGACCATCTCAAGAATTCTTTCTGGACTGTTCTTTCTTGACCTCACATCACATATGATAGTGGTATTTTGGTTATATAGAAAAATGTTCTTATATGTCTATTTTTTTTTAATGTTTTATTTATTTCTGCAAGAGAGAGAGAGAGGAATGAGCAGGAAGGGGCAGAGGGAGAGGGAGACACAGAATCCAAAGCAGGCTCCAGGTCCTGAGCAGTCAGCACAGAGCCTGACACGGGGCTCGAACCCATGAACTGTGAGATCATGAGCTGAGCTGAAGTCCGGTGCTTAACCGACTGAGCCACCCAGGCTCCCCTATATGTCTATTTTTTTTAAGCGTTCTTAAAAAAAAAAAAAAATTAAAAGCTTATTTATTTTGAGAGAGAGAGAGTAGGAGAGGAGGAGGGGGAAGGGCAGAGAGAGAGAGAGAGAGAGGGAGAGACAGAATCCCAAGCAGGCTCAGGGCTGTCAACACAGAGACAACTTGCTTTGGGGCTCCGATCTCACTAACCATGAGATCATGGCCTGCAGTAGGAAGCCTAGCCAACTGAGCCACCCAGGCACGCCTGTCCTTATATATATGTACTGAAGTATTTACAAGTGATATGGTATAAAAAAAGAATATATCAGGTCTTTGTCCCCAGTTCCTAGCAAAGTGCTTCAAAAACTCTTGGAATTTCCTGAGTGATAAGAACGTCTTTGTTATTGTAATGACGGTGGTGGGTCCCTAGATGGTCCAGGATGCAGGTGGGTCACCGGAAAGACCAATTCAGGAGTTGTAACTTTGGACCTGACTGATCTCTTAGGAGGGAAAAGGAGCTGGAGATTGGTTTCAATCACATGATCACAGATTTAATCAAGCATGCTTAGTAATGAAACCCTGATCAAAACCCTGGACACTGTGCCTCAGTGGAGCTTCCTGGTTGATGAAGAAATTGATGTGCCAGGAGGGTATCACACCCTGAGTCCATCAAGAGAGGGCATGGGAGCTCTGCCTTCCTCTCAGACCTCACCCTAGATATAGCCTTTTAAAATAGAACTTTAACCATAAGTGTAGCACTTCCTTGAGTTCTGTCAGTTGTTCTAGCAAATTACTGACCCTGTGGGGGCTGTGGGAACCCCTGAATTTGTAGCCAGTTGGTCAGGAGTGCAGGTGGCCTGGGGATCCCTGAAGTAAAGCTGACATCTGAAATGAAGGTGGTCTTGTTCTCCAACAAGACTCAAGACTGCGGAGTCCGATACTAATTCCAGGTAGTTATGTCAGAATCAAATTATAATTCATCCAATTGGGGTGGAAACAGAAGAGGTGTTCATGGGGCGCCTGGGTGGCTCAGTCAGTTAAGCGCCAGACTTCGGCTCAGGTCATGATCTCACGGTTTGTGGGTTCGAGCCCCACATCAGGCTCTGTGCTGACAGCTCAGAGCCTGGATCCTTTTTTGGATTCTGTGTCTCCCTCTCTCTCTTGCCCCTCCCCTGCTTGTGTTCTCTCTCTCTCTCAAAAAATAAATAAACATGAAAAAAATTAAAAAAAAAAAAGAGGTGTTCATGAAGTCTATAATTTAGTCTAACAGACATAAGCCACTCCCCACCCCCCATAGATGAAGCAAATATGAGAAAATGTTAATAATTGTTAAATGGGGATTAGTAAAGTGTCGTATCATTCTACTTTTCCTTTTTTTTTAAAGTTTATTTATCTATTTTGAGAGAGAGAGAGAGAGTAGGCAGAAGGAGCAGAGAGAGAGGGAGAGAGAGAGAGAATCTCAAGCAGGCTCTGCACCTATAGTGAGTTTTACTTTCCTTTACTATAGTGCAGAGCCTGATGTAGGGCTTGAACTTATGAACTGTGAGATCATGACCTGAGTTGAAACCGAGTCAGACGCTCAACTGACTGAACCACCCAGGTGTCCCTTTTCTCTCTGCTTTTCTATATGTTAGAAATTTTCCAAATTAGACACAGGGCCAACATGGAGGAGAAGTAGGGGGATCCAAAGTTCCCTCATCGCACAAACAAAGCAGGGTTGAATCTAAAGTACCTTGAACTCTGAGAGTCTGGGAGGAAAAGAAACAGTCGCTTCCAGGGACTCACCGGGACAACCTGACGGGCCATGGGGCTACTTCAACGAACAAATCAAAGCACACCTAGTGGAGTGTTCAAAACATCACTACGAGTAGGGAGATAAAGTAACCAAATTCACAAAAACAGAGAGCAAGTAACACTCTCCAAAAAACACCTGCTGAAGGGCCAGGCCGTGGACAGTGTATGACCCCTCTTTAATATGGTAGTGCTCCCAGGTACGGGACACATCACAAGCTTTTAAAACACACAAGGGACAGAAAACTAGCCAAAATGATGAAACGGAAGAAGTCTCCTCCAATGAAATTTTCCAAGTTAAAAAAAAAAAAAAAAAAAGTCAAAACCAGGGGGAGAATCATGTCAATTTTTATTTATTCACATGACAAGATGTCAGAAAATATTATTAGAAACATAAACAGGTTGTGCCCAGCCTATGAAAATACCCATTGATATAAAATTATATCTATATTTGTACATAAGCAAGGAGAGGTGTCTGTGAGGCTATTCACCAAAATGTTAACAATGGTTATTTCTAGTGATGGGATTTTGAGTGGCTTATGCTTTCTTATCACTACTTGACATATTCCATATTTCTTTTATTTTTTGGCTACTCCTCCATTAACACGTAGGCTGTATGTAGACAGGGGCTCTATTTTGGTCACTATTCTATCCCCAGTGCCTTGAAAGGTGCCTGGCAAATGGCAGGTACAAAATAATTATTTGTTGTATGCATTAATGGTATATAAATAATAATGATTATATAACTTGAATTTTCTTGATAATGATGATTTACATTTTTGACAAACATATTTGATCAAAAACAATACAGCTGGGATGCCTGGCTGGCTCAGTCAGTAGAGTGTGGGACCCTTTTTTTTCTTTTTTTAAGTTTATTTTAAGAGTGAGAGTGCAAGCACATATGCATGGGAGAGGGGCAGAGAGAGAGGGAGAGATTCCAAAGTAGGCTCTATGCTGCCTGGATGCAGGGCTTGATCTCACGACCCTGAGATCATGACCTGAGCCAAAATCAAGAGTCGGACTTAAGTCACTTAACTGACAGCTGCCTCTCGACTCTTCATCTCAGGTTCGTGAGCTCAAGCCCCACTTTGGGCGTGGAGCCTACTTAAAAAATAAATAAAAAGATAAAAAACCAACAGCTGTTTTTTTCCCAAATGATACTATAAACGCAAAAAAGTCATAACCATCGGGGAACCAGTGTTTACTAAATCTTGGTGGCTAGTTGCCAAGAAAAGGCTGCACAGCCCAAGTCCCTCCTGGCCCTTCTCCTGACTACTCAGCCCTTGGGACACACGTTCTAGACCAAATGCTTTCCAGCTTCACAATCCGAGACAGCTATAAACCCAGCATCGAACAAATCTCTCCTTCCCTCAATTAAATCCACATGCAGGGCTCATGCGCTGAGGACAGCGTCTGCTTTTGCCCAGCTCTCCCCTCAGAAGTGCCCTCAGTCCTGGCCAACCTTTCACCCGATTTTACTTACAAAGCAAATTCAAACTGGTGGAAGAGGCTGGGGGGGGGTGGGGGGGGTGGTGAATAGAGATCATGCCTTTCTTTTTAACTTTTTTAAGATCACGAATGTCTGTGGAATAATGAAAGCACAAATTAACTGCTTACAGTCCAAAGAAGACTTGTTTAAAGATGTTCTGAGGGACAATTCTGATACATTGGGTGGGAAAGCACTGAATCAGTTTGAATTGTTCTCAACGTTAACAAAGTGGGAGGTTTTATTTTATTTTATTTTATTTTATTTTATTTTATTTTATTTTATTTTATTTTAATCATTATCTTGTGCCTGGTATCCTGCAGTTCAGAGACCAAAAAAGGGAGATACGTTTTAGCAAAGGAAATACATTCCTGCACAGAGAACCCAGGGGCAATGGAGAAAAAACACACCGTTCAGCAAAGGGTCCACCAAGCTGCCCCTGAATCCTCCTCTTTTGTTTCCTACAAAGTCTTCCTCTGTTGAGCTCTTCTCTTCGGAAGCCAGACATTGGGGTAGAGGGAGGAGCTTTCTCTCAACAAGATTACTTTTTGTAAGACATATTATATCTACGTTTCTTGACACTTAGCCCAGTTTTCTTTCAGGTTTTTAAGCAATGCATTGGGACTGGTGTGATTCAAACTGTTGCCCAGTCAGGCACTTCCAGAAGAATGCACTTCCTCGCGAATGCAGAAGGCCTCACTCTCTCTCTCTCTGTCTGTCTCTCTCGCACGGCTTGGTAGAAAGAGGGCTGTCTTGAAATCAGACCCCCTGGTGCCCATCCCAACGCCATTTTTTTCTAGCCACGTGACTCTAGCTGAGTAACTATTTTCCTTAGCTGGCCTCTCCGGCCTAAAGGGGTCATGATAGTTACCTACCACACATAAAGAGGACCACGTAAGATAATGTGAGAGCGCCTTGGAATTGGCCTAGCGGAAACGACTGTTAAAGTAGTTAAATACCATTTTACACATATGTGAAGTCCAACAGTCACTTCTGGTCTTGTTGAGAGACTTAGAAATCACAAGTTTTGGGGCGCCTGGGTGGCGCAGTCGGTTAAGCGTCCGGCTTCAGCCAGGTCACGATCTCGCGGTCCGGGAGGTTCGAGCCCCGCGTCAGGCTCTGGGCTGATGGCTCAGAGCCTGGAGCCTGTTTCCGATTCTGTGTCTCCCTCTCTCTCTGCCCCTCCCCCGTTCATGCTCTGTCTCTCTCTGTCCCCAAAATAAATAAACGTTGAAAAAAAAATTAAAAAAAAAGAAATCACAAGTTTTTACCCTCATCAAAAGGCTTTTCAAATACTGGAGGAACAGTGTATTTAATGAACTTCCCAGGCAGTAAACAAACCAAAGGCTTGGTTCATCCACGAGCCAAGCACCTGGCACACCTGGCACACTGCCTGCATCTCCCCGCTTCTCTGCGCTTATCCGCCAGTTCTTGCTTCCTGAAGAATTTAGGTATTTAGATCCACTTCTGACTCTCACCTTCCCTCCACTCTGCCTAGTGACCACTGAGCACATACCTGCTTTCGTTCCAAGCTGCTGGATCTCAACTGCAGGACTTCTTTCCATGAACAAACCCCAAGCCCTCATCATCCCCCAGCCTTCTAGATCTCTCTACAACCTCAGACATTCCAACTTCCCTCTTCCCCTAACGTCCAAATAATTCGCCTTTCAGGACTCCAACTTCCATGGTCGACCCCTCTCTACTTGTTACTTTGGTTCTTCCTGGTCCTATCCACCCAGCTGCACGCTAAAATCACCTGGGAGAACTTTAATTTTGGCCTCGAGTACCTCCTTAGACCAGTTAAATCAGAAACCCTGGGGCTAGGGCTGGAGGTCCAATCTGGGTACTTTAGAGCTTTCAGGTGATTCTAATATGCAACTAGGTTAAAGGTCATGCCTTCGTTTTTGTTACAAAAGTTTCTCAGCAGGAGAACTACTGGCACTTGGGGCACAATTCTTCCTTGTGTAGTTTTGACTCAAGCATCACAGAATGTTGCTAGCACACTCCAGACATGGTGACAACCAAAAATGCACCAAACATCTCCAAATACCCCCAGTTGGGAGTCTCACCACCTCCTCTTTCTTTTTTGCACCCTCCCTTCTCCCCGCTGAAGGCCCTTCCCTTCCTGCCTCGGCCTTCAGTTCTCAGGTGACCAACTGTAGCTTGCTCAGGACGAAGGGGTTTCCCAGGACGTGAGACTTTCAGCACAAAAGTAGGAAAGTCCCAGCTAAATCATGATGGTTAGTCACCCTAGATTTTCTTCTGTCACCTCCCATAAAGGATACTCATTGTTTTTTCTCCCCTTCTGAACCCCAACCTTCCTCCTTTCAAAGGTTATATTGAGAGCAACCTTGAGGAGGTTGCTAACACAAACCAGGCCACCTGAGTTTCTCCCTCAGACTCTGCAATTGGAACTGGATGCTAGTCTCAATTTGGCTAGTGCTAAAAAAAGAAAAAAAATTAAATTTGGGAATCGTTGGTGGCCATTTTCTACCATGAAAACTACAGTGGGCTGTGGGGAGAATGGGGAGTGTGGAGAGTCTGTCTGTAGCAACAGAGAGACATATGACTGGAAAGAACAGAGGTGAGGTAGAATCTTCCTGGCTTCCCCACAGTGCTCAAGTAATTTTCAAACTTGAGACTGTACCAGTATCCATCACCCGAGGGTTCCTTAGAACACAGATTATTGGGCCCCATGCCCAGAGTTTTCAATTCAGTAGGGCTGGGTGTGGCCCAGAGATCTGATTTTCTAAGAAGTTCTCTCGTGGTGTTGATGTTGGAAGTTAGAGACTCCTGCTCTGGGCCAGAGTCCTCAAAGAGCCTTTTGAGAGCCCAAAAGACACAGCCCTGCCCTAGAGTTATATGAGTCTTGATCTTTCCAATAAATTTTTCCCCCCTTTAGCTTTACAGAGATATAATTCACATACCATGCAATTCACCCCTTTAAAGTATATAATTCAGAGATGCCTGGGTGGCTCAGTTGGTTAAGCATCCGAGTCTTGATTTTGGCTCAGATCATGATCTCACAGTCGTGAGACTGAACCCAATGTGGGGCTCGGTGCTGGACTGAGCCATGGAACCTGCTTGGGATTCTCTCTCTCCCTCTGCTCCTCCCTGGTTCACAAGGGCGCACGTGCATGCTCGCATGCTCTTTCTCTAAAAAAAAAAAAAAGATAAATTGTACAATTCAATGATTTTTAGTAGCTTCACAGAATATGCACAACCATCACTAGTCAATCTTAAAACACTTCATCACCTCAGAAGAAATCCCATCCCTTTTATTCCTCTTCTTACCTGTTTCCCTCCCCATCCCAGCTGTAAGCAAACACTTATCTACTTTCTCTACAGAGTTGACCCTTGAACAGGTGGGTGTTAGAGGCACTGACTCCCTGAACAGTTGAAAATCTGCAATTTCACTTTTGATTCCCCGAATACTTACTTAACTATTAATAGCCTATTGTTGACTGGAAGGCTTACCAATAATATAAACAGTTGATTAACACTTACTTCACATGTTATGTATATTATATATGCTCTATTTTTATAATAAAGCTAGAAGAAATGTTAAGAAAATCGTAAGGAAGAGTGCGTGGGATGATGCTCTTACAAAAGAGACCACAGAGCTCCCTAGCGTTTTCTGCCACGTGAAGACACAATGAGAAGAAGGGAGCCCTCACCTGACCATGTTGGGACCCTGATCTCAGACTTCCAGCTTCCACCATTGTGAGAAATAAAATTCTGTTGTCTGTAAGCTGCCCAGTCTGTGGTATTTTCTTACAGCAGCTCCAACGGACAAAGACAGGGTCCTCTGAAGCATTTTTAACTTTGTTGAAGTCCGATTTATCTACTTGTTGTTGTCGCTCATGCTTTTGGTGAGGAATCCCTTGCCAAATCCAAGATCATGAAGATTTACCCTTACATTTTCTTTTCGGAGTTTTATAGCTTCATATTTTACATCCATTTTGAGGTCATCTTTGGATACTTGTGTGTCATCAGTTTTTCCAGCAGCATTTGTTGAAAAGATTATTCTTTCCCCATTAAGTGATCTTGCACCCTTGTTGAAAATCAGTTGACCATAGATGGATGGGTTTACTTCTGGACTCACACATCTATTCTATGGGTCTATAACTATTTTTATGCCGATATCACACTGTGTTGATTGCCATTGCTTTCTTGTAAGTTTTGAAACTGAGAAGTGTGATCCTTCTGCTACTTCTTTTTTCAAGATTGTTTTGGCTTCTCTGTGTCCCTTACTATTCAATATAAATTTTACAATTAGCTTGTTAATTTCTACAGAGAAGTCAGCTCGGACACTGATAGAGATTACACTGAATCAGAACAGTTTGGGAATATCCCCGCCTTAAAAAACTCATGTAAATAAGGGCCACCTGGATGGCTCAGTCAGTTAAGTGTCTGACTTCAGCTCAGGTCATGATCTAGCAGTTTGTGAGTTTGAGCCTCACATCGGGCTCTGTGTTGACAGCTCAGAGCCTAGAGCCTGCTTCAGAATCTGTGTCTCCCTCTCTCTCTGACCCTCCCCTGTTCACACTCTGTCTCTATCTCTCTCAAAAGTAAATAAACATTAGGGGCACCTGGGTGGCTCGGTCGGTTAAGCATCAACTTTGGCTCAGGCCATGATCTCACGGTTCGTGAGTTCGAGCCCTGTGTCGGGCTCTGTGCCATCAGCTCGGAGCCTGGAGCCTGTTTCAGATTCTGTGTCTCCCTCTCTCTTTGCCCTTCACCTGCTCACACTGTCTCTCTCGCTCTCAAAAATAAATAAAAAACATTAATTAAAAAAATTTTTTAAATAAACATTAAAAAAATTCATGTAAATAACATCTTCTATGCCACAAGAGAGTCCTGTTCATTTTAAGATTTAAATAATGATTTTTTTCAAGATAAGCCTTTACTATATGATTCAGCATTTTTATTTCTGGGTATATATCCAAAAGAACTGAAAGTAGGAAGCTGAAAAGTTACCTGTGTTGAACATGAACCCATGTTCATAGCAGCATTATTCATAATAGTCAAGAGGTTAAAGCAATTCAAATGTCCACCAGCAGATGAATGGATTAATAAAATGCAGTGTATCCATACAATGGAATATTACTCTGCCTTAAAGAGGAAGGAAATTCTGACGGGTGCTACAACATGGATAAACCTTGAAGACATTAAACTAAGTGAATTAATCTGATCACAAAAGATAAATACTGTCTGATCCACTTATATATCTAGGGTACTCAAATTCATCAAAACAGGAAGTAGAATGGTGGTTGCCTAGAGCTTGGCAGAATGGGAAGTTGTTGTTTTCTATTTTTTTTTAATGTTTATTTATTTTTGAGAGCTAGAGAGAGACAGGACACAAGCAGGGGAGGGGCAGAGAGAGACACACAGAATGTGAAGCAGGCTCCAGGCTCTGAGCTGTCGGCACAGAGCCCGACTCAGGCCTTGAACTCACGAACCGTGAGATCGTGACCCAAGCCAAAGTCGGACACCTAACCGACTGAGCCACCCAGGCACCCACGGGGCATTGTTGTTTAATGGACATAGACTTTCAGCTTTGCAAGATTAAAAGATGTGGGAGATTGGTTGCACCACATTGTAGATATACTTAACTGCACAGTTCAGTACACTTAAAAATGGTTTAGATGGTAAATTTTATGTAATGCATTATTTACTTATTTTTTATTTTATTTTTTTAATGTTTATTTATTTTTGAGAAAAAGAGAGAGAGAGAGAGACAGGGTGTGAGCAGCAGAGGAGCAAAGAGAGAGGGAGACACAAAATCTGAAGTAGGCTCCAGGCTCTGAGCTGTCAGCACGGCGCCTGACGCGGGGCTTGAACTCACGGATCGTGTGATCATGACCTGAGCTGAAGTCGGAGGCTTAACCGACTGAGCCACCCAGGTGCCCCTATGTAATGCATTTTTTAACACAAAGAAAAGATCATTTAGAAATTTAAAAAATTAAAAGAAGCCCTTATGATTTTATTAAAAGAAGCAATTAGTGTCTAGATTCAGCTAGAGCCAAATACACTTCTTTGGTTTAATTTGTGGAAATGTTTATACAGTCGAATTTTAATTATTCTGTAGGGACTTCTCTGCCCCGAGAATCATCCTAGTCCCCAAGCCAACAATAAACAGAAACTGAGACGGAAGGATAGAACTATATGACTCTCAGTGTGTTTCTGTCATGCCAGGTGGGCCTTTCTGGGTCACCACCTATTGTGTCTCAGGATTTTTTTTAAGTTTATTTATTTATTTTTTGAGAGAGAGAGAGAGAGAGAGAGCAGAGGAAGGGCAGAGAGAGGGGGAGATAGAGAATCCCAAGGAGGCTCCACACCATCCGTGCAGAGACCAATGTGGGGCTTGATTCCACAAACCCACGAGATCACGACCTGAGCCGAAATCAAGATCCAAAGGCTCGACCAACAGAGCCACCCCAGGCACCCCTGTTTCCTAGGATTTAAGATGCATTCTACTATGTCACTCAGCATATGTTAAGGATTAGGCTTTATTAGGTAAGAGGAATTCTTACAAGGCTGGATCAACAAGCAAAGAGAAGTCAGGGGTCCCGCATCTATCCATGACCCGATAGAGTGGTATGCTGGGGTCAGAGTCCTCTGCTGGATCCACAGAACACGTCTATGTTCTGCCGAAGGGACATTGCCTCTCTTTTTTACCTTGTTCTCTCAGTGCTAATGAATCAGGAAAGAACGAGTTGACAAATGTCTGACCAAACAAATGGCTGGAAATACCAGCCTTTGGAGCATCCAGTATACCATTCCCTTCCCCGAGTTCACATAACAAATGTTCAAAGGCTCAGCGCAATAACGTTGCCCCTGCGCTATGTTTGTATTTCTCCTTAATAACAGGATCACCGTGTCCCCCGTGTCTGTATATGCCATGGGGAAAAGCAGCAACAAAGGAAAATCAATCAGAATTTTTAACAAAAGAAGGGCCAGCAGCAATGGACCCTCCCACCAAGAAGAAACCACGGTGAAGTTATTTCCCAGGCAGCTCTAAAGTTCTCTCTCCCCTAGAAACAGCTACCCAGCCAATTTTCGGCACGTCTCCACCCTTGTCCCAAACATAAATGAAAGCAACCACTTACCTATGCTTACCGCGTGCCAGGAACTGATCCAAGCTTCTTACATATATTAACTCATTTAATCATCACACCAACCTGGCGAGGAAAGCACTCATTTTATGCCCATTTCATTTATTTATTAAATTTAAAAAAATGAGTATAATTGATGCACAATGGTGTGTCAGTTTGGGCATACAACACGGTGTTTTTTTTTTTTAATTTTTTTTAATGTTTATTTATTTTTTTTTTAATTTTTTTTTCCAATGTTTATTTATTTTTGGGACAGAGAGAGACAGAGCATGAACGGGGGAGGGGCAGAGAGAGAGGGAGACACAGAATCGGAAACAGGCTCCAGGCTCTGAGCCATCAGCCCAGAGCCTGACGCGGGGCTCGAACTCACGGACCGCGAGATCGTGACCTGGCTGAAGTCGGACGCTTAACCGACTGCGCCACCCAGGCGCCCCAATGTTTATTTATTTTTGAGACAGAGACAGAGCATGAACGGGGGAGGGTCAGAGAGAGAGGGAGACACAGAATCCGAAGCAGGCTCCAGGCTCTGAGCTGTCAGCACAGACCCCGACGCAGGGCTCGAACTCACGGACGGGGAGATCATGACCTGAGCCGAAGTCGGACACTTAACCGACTGAGCCACCCAGGCACCCCAACACGGTGTTTTGACAAGTCTATACAGTATGCTGTGCTCCCCACAAATGTAGTATCTGTCACCATACAACACTATCCCAATTTCATTGACTATATTCCTTATGCTGTGCCTTTATGCCCATTTTATAGATAAGGCAACTAAGGCATATAAAGGTAAATGAACGTGAGTCAGGGTAGAAAAACCAGGACTGGAACCCAAGGAGTTTGTCCCAGAGTCTGTGCTTTTTTTTTTTTTTTTTTTTTTTAATGTTTATTTATTTTTGAGAGAGAGATAGAATCTGAGCAGGGGCGGGTAGAGAGAGGGAGACACAGAATTGGAAGCAGGCTCCAGGCTCTGAGCTGTCAGCACAGAGCCTGACGCGGGCTCAGACTCACCAACAGTGAGATCATGACCTGAGCTGAAGTCAGACGCTTAACTGACTGAGCCACCCGGATGTCCAGACAGAGTCTGTGCTTTTAACCACCAAACTAAATCAGAAGTAAGACGCTGCGCTAAGTTCGGCAGGAGTCTTAAATATGCATCATCCTAGGACCTGGACAGCCTTAGGGAGAAGAACACCAATGAATGTGGCGAGAAAGGGGGTGCACCCTGGAATAGAGCAATGTGGATGGGAGAAATTGGAGAGCATTGGTGAGTGTAGAAGAGCAAAATAAGTTTTAGGGAGTACAGCTGGGAGGGAACTTTCGGGTGAAAACACGCTGACATGACAAAGGTGAAACAGCAGAGTATTGTAAAGTTCTCTGGATTCTTTCAAAATAGTTTTATTGAGGGGCACCTGGCTGGCTCAGTCCGTGGAGTGTGCGGCTCTTGATCTCTGGGTTGTGAGTTTGAGCCCCACGTGGGATGTAGAGATTACTCAAAAATAAAATCTTAAAAAGATAGCTTTATTGAAGGATAATTGACACACAATAAGTTACACCTGTTTAAAGTGTAGAATTTGACAAACTGTGACATATGCATACAACTGTGAAACCACAGCCACGGTCAAGATAACGAAAGTAAACATTATCACCAACAGTTTCCTTGTGCCCTTTTGTAAACCCTCTCTGCACCTCCCTCCAGACTCTCTATCTGGTAGTCCAGAATCTGCTTTCATAACTTTAGATTATTTTACGTTTTCTAGAATTTTTTAAGAAATAGATTATACATTATTTACTCATTTTTTTCCTTTTGGTCTGGTTTCTTTCACTGGGTATGATTATTTGAGACTCATCATGTTGTTGTTTATCAATAGGTTATTCCTCTGATAAGGGACTTATATCTACAAGATGAAAAGAATTCTTATAAGCAGTTAATAAAAGACAAATAATCCAATTAAATAAGGGGCAAAGGACCTGAACAGGCATTTCTCCAAAGAAGATACACAAAAGCACATGGAAAGATGGTCAATAGTCATCAGGGAAACGCAAATCAAAACCATAATGAGATACTACATTACACGCCCTAGGATGGCTGTAATGAAAAAGTCAGATAATAACAAGTGTTAGAGAGTATATAGAGAAATTACAATCCACACACAACTACTGGTAGGAATATAAAATGGTGCAACCACTTTGGAAAACCGTCTTGCAATTCCTCAAAAAGTTACGTATACAGTTACCATTTGACCCAACAATTCCACTCCTAAGCACACACCCAAGAGAAATGAAAACGTATGTACTCACAGCTTACACACAAATGCATACTGCAACATCAGTCATAATAACCAATATGTGGAAACAACCCAAATGCCCACCACGTGAAGAATGGATAAACAAAATGTATATTCCACACAATGGAATAGTATTCAGCACTGAAAGGAATGAAATGGTGTTACATGCTAAAGCATGGATGAATCTTGATAACATTATGCTAAGTGAAAGAAGCCAGACACACTAACACACAAAACATACTGCATGATTCTGTTTTAATGTTAAATGTTGAGAACTGGCAAATGTGTAGAGACAGGAAGTAGATTAGTGGTTGCCTAGGCCTGGGGGTGAGAAATTGAAGGCGATTGCTAAAGAGAACAGGGTTTCTTTGTGCAGTGATGAAAGTGTTCTCAAATTATGGTAACGGTTGCACAACTCTGAATACATGAGAAACCATCAACTTGTACCCTTAAAATGGGTGAATTTCATTATATGTGAATTATATCTCACGAAGGCTGTTATAAAAAATCGTTTCTTTCTTTTTATTGATGAGTAGCATTTCATTGTTTGAATATACTTCAGTTTGCTTACCCACTTATCTGTTGATGGCGATTTGGTTTGTTTCCAGTTTGGGGCTGTTCAAAATAAAGCTGCAGGGTGCGCCTGATGGCTCAGTCAGTTGAGTGTTTAGACTCTTGATTTCGGCTCAGGTCATGACCTCCCGGGTCATGAGATTGAGCCCTGCGTCCAGCTCTGCTCTCACAGTGCAGTCTGCCTGGGATTCTCTCTCCGTCCTTCCCATGCTTGCGTGTGCTCTCTCTCTCTCTCTCTCAAAATAAATAAATAAACTTAAAAAGAAATTAAGCTGCTATGAACATTCATATACAAGTCTTTGTATAGAATATGCTTTCTCTGCTCCTAGGTAAATGCACAGGCGCAGAACGGCCAAATCATATGGTAGGTGTATGGAACTTTTTAAGAAACTATCAAATGGTTTTTTAAAGTGGTCGTACTATTTTACATTCCCACCAGCAGTTTATGAGAGTTCCAGTTCTTCCATATCCTTGTCAACTCTTGGTATAATTGGTCTTTTTAATCAGACATCCTACTAGGTATGTAGCAATATCTCATTGTGACTTTTTTTTTCAAAATAAGCTCCAGGCCCAGTGTGGAACCCAATGCAGGGCTTGAACTCACAACCCTGAGATCAAGACCTGAGTTGAGATCAGGAGTCAAACGGTTAACTGACTGAGCCACCCAGGTGCCCCTCTTGTTGTGACTTTAATTTGCATTTCCTGGGGCACCTGGGTGGCTCAGTAGGTAAAGCATCCAACTCCAGCTCAGGTCATGATCTCACAGATTGTGAGTTCGAACCCCAGATGGGGCTATGTGCTGACAGCTCGGAACCTGGAGCCTGCTTCAGATTCTGCATCTCCCTCTCTCTCTGTCCCTCCCCCACTCACACTCCGTCTCTCTGTCTTTCAAAAATAAATAAACAATAAAAAAATCTTTTTAAATTTGCATTCCCTAATGACTGATGATGTTTAACATCTTCTCATACGCTTATTGGTCATCCATGTATTTTCTTTGGTGAAATGTCTGTTTATCTCTTTTGTCCACTTAAAAAAATTAAGTGATCTGTGTCATTATTGAGTTTTCAAAGTCCTTTATACAGTCTAGACACAATTTCTTTTTTAATTTTTTTTTTTTTAACATTTATTCACTTTTTGAGAGACAGAGACAGAGTGTGAGCAGGGCAGGGGGCAAGAGAGAGAGGGAGACACAGAATCGGAAGCAGGCTCCAGGCTCCGAGCTGTCAGCACAGAGCCTGACACGGGGCTTGAACTCACGAACTGTGAGATCATGACCTGAGATGAAGTCGGACGCTCAACCAACTGAGCCACCCAGGCGCCCCTAGACACAAGTTCTTTGTCAGATAAGTGTTTTGCAAATATTTTTTTCCCAGTCTGTGATTTGTTTTTTCATTCTTCTCACAGAACAGAAGGTTCCTGTTTTTTTTTTTTTTAATGTATTTTTAGAACAGGAGTTTTAATTTTGATAAAGTCCACTTTATCGCATTTTTCTTTTATAGATTGTGCCATATCTACAAAATCTTTGTTTAATTACAGGTCACAAAGATTTTCTCCTCTGTTTTCTTCCAGTAGTTTCATAGTTTTAGATTTTACAGTTCGGTCTATGATCTCTTTTGACTTAATTTTTGCGTGTGGTATAAAGTATGGATTGAAGTTTGTTTTTGCATATAAAGATCCAATTCTTCCAGCCTCATTCATTGAAACAACTATCCTTTCTCTGTTGAATTGCCCTTTTAAAAATCAATTCTTGTCACTATATACATATACATATTTTTTCTCTGTTCACTACCATGGTCTATCTTGAGGTCAGTAGCACACGATCTTAATTACTATTGTTTTATAGGAAGTCTCGAAATCCGGTAATGTTAGTTCTCCAACTTTGTTATTCTCTTTCTTTTTGTTTCTTTGTTTGTTTATTTTGAGAGAGAGAGAGACCAAGTGCATGGTGGGGGAGGGGTAGAGAGGGAGGGAGAGAGGGAAAATCTCAAACCGGCTGGGCTCAGTGCTCAGGGAGGAGCGCAGGGTGGGTCTCCGCCGGACCCCACGATCCTGAGATCAACCTGAGCTGATGTCAAGAGTCGGATGCTTAGCTGACTGAGCCACCCAGGAGCTCGGGTTCGTCTCTTTCAAAGTTGTTTTGGCTATTCTAAATCTTTTTCATTTTCAAATGAATTTTAGACAGTTTGTCAATTTCTACATTTGTTGTTGTTGTTTGGAGAAGACACAGGAATATAGCTTGTTAATGAAGAAAGCAGGGGTCTGAGGTCAGTGTGCTTAGGTTCAAGACCCAGCTTTATCTCTTCATAGCTGTTTGGCTTTGAGCACGTTACCTAACTTCTCTGCAACTCTGCTTCTCATTCATAAAGCTGAGATAACAGCATTAACAATCTCATGGGGCTGTGATGGGGCTTAAGTGAAACAATGCATATAATGCTGAGGGACTGAAAATACAGACAATGGACAGACCATATATGACAACGGAACTCTGACCCACAGCCTCTGCAGCAACTAGTCTAGGAAGCCAGATCACAACCTCTGCACCAATCGGCTGAGAACAGTCAGGACTTGACCAAGTCAGTGAGTGCCAACTTCCCTAATTTTTGCCCGGGCTTCCAACTCAGAGAAATCTGAGGAAGCAAAATATGCTCCCCAAACCAATCACGTAGGATGCCCCATTTCTAGTCAGCCCACCTCCAGCTTTCCCAATGCCCAGAACCTTCCATCGGAGCACACCTGAAGTCTTCCCCATTTTCACTGTAAAGCTTTTCCACTCCCCTGCCTTTGAATCTCTGCCAAATGCAAACGACAGTGGCTACCTCTCCGGCTATAGCCAAGCTTGGAATAAACAGCTTCGGTATCTTCTCATTTGGGGGATCTTCATTTATTTCCACAGTGCTTAATACTGTGTTCTTGGAGTTTAACAGGTGCCCTATAAATTTTATAGAGAGTGGCAGAATTGTTTTTTTTTAATGTTTATTTATTTTCGAGAGAGAGAGAGAGAGACAGAGTGCAAGCAGGGAAGGGGCAGAGAGAGGGAGACACGGCATCCAAAGCAGGCTCCAGGCTCTGAGCTGTCACAGAGCCCCATGCAGGGCTCGAACCCACGAACTGTGAGATCATGACCTGAGCCAAAGTCGGATGCTTAAAGAACTGAGCCACCCAGGTGCCCCAGAATTGTTTTGTCAAGTGAAATTTTAGACAGAATCCCAATGTATAAAACAGATAAAAGTGGCTTTCAATAATTTATCTAAGCCAGCCAGTGCTAACACTGGTGGTGTTCTCAGTAATATTAAAAGGGGATAATGAGTGAAAGTTGTGGACACGGTATTTTTTAAAATCCTGATTCACACCATAAAAGTGGTAAACACTAACAGTTTTTTTTCCCTTTCCTTTAAGCAGATCCCCTTACAATCAATTATTTGCAGAACCCCCAAACACGTGTTCAAAACTCTAGGGCTCTCAGGAATATGGAGTAAAAACTGCAGATGTGAGATCAGGGTGCAGGGTCACGTTGGGCAAGTCACTGACTTCTTCTGTCTCAGTTTTGTTTCTTCCCCTGCAGATTGAGGAGGCTGAAGTGAGTCGGAACCCAAAATTCAGTGTGCATCGACCAGTGTGTAGTGAAGGGGGATGCAGTAGTGTGCTGTGTGCCTGTTTAAAAATGCAAGTTTTCTGGTCCACGTTGTGGGTCTAACTCAGTAAGTCTGGGGTGGCGCCCCGGAATCTACATTGTAAACACGCACCCAGCTGATTTGGATGCTGGTGATCCACGTGCACAACCCAAGAAACCCAGGAGTATTTGGTCTTTTAGGCCCCCTCTGGCTCTGGCATATGTTGCTCAGGCGGAGTTGGTGAGGTCTCAGGAACGGAACAAGGGGAGAGGAAAAGTGGAGGGGAAAATCTCTCAACGGAAAATGTTGATAGGGAGTGTTTTAAAAAGCCTACTGTATCAATATACCCTTTTTGAAAGCCCCCACGACTGTGGTCCAGAGAGAGCTGGATTCCCGGCTTTGGTCTCCAAAGAGACCTTGAGAAGACAATGCACATTTTATTCTCCATTAGTCCCCGGAACAAACCACTCCCAAACTTTCCAACCCCACGCCCCAGATTTGAATACACCAGAGATAAACTGCAATGTGCAAAACGCCTCCCTGCCCTCCTGCTCCCCGATTCCCCCATGGATCACCCGGGGTAGGAGAAGACAAAGGAGGATTTGCACAGTCTGGGGTCGGGTTCTCAAAACTAGATTAAACTCTAGGCCATTGGGCGCTCAGGCCGAATCCACTCAATCCAGCCGTTGACACCCTCGGCGTGGCCATACCGCCCTCTTGTGGCGGAAATCGGGATTCGGCCCGGCGAGGAGAACAAGCGCCAGGGGCAGAAACAGCCCACAAGGACCCAAAGTCCTTCCATTCCAAGGTTGGGTAAGAGAAGGAGAAAAATAAGATACCACCAGAGAGACACTCTCCATTGTCTCTTTCTCCTTTACCTTTCCTTTCTGCCTCCCCAAACCAGTCCTTCCACTTAGCTTTACCCTTGATGAATATGTTTTTTGTAATGCCTTGCAGGTTACAGGGTTCTTCACCAATACCCTCTCATGTGATCCATTCTGACTCCCTTTTCACGTCACCTCTCTTCCCCTTAGAGAATGAGAAGGCAAAACTGAAAAATAACCTACGTAAATGCCTTTCTTGTATTTTGCATAAGGGTAGACGCGCGGACACCCTTATTCTTGGGTTGCAGGATCTTTGAGCTCTCTGTGTTCATGACCTTAACACCTGTAGGAGCCCGTTAACTTTGTTCTGCCTTGTGGTCACAAACAGAACTTGAAACTTGCCAGGGCTTGGTCACTAGGAAAAAAGAAAGCAACTCATAGGACTAAAGCAGTACAAGCCCAGATAAACAATTATGTTTTTTGTTTAAATTTTTAAAGATTAATCAAGTTATAATAAGAATAGAAACATGCTCAAGCCCTAAACGTACAGGTCAATTCATTTTGACAAATTGAGTGCATGTGTAACCTGCATCCGTACCAAGAAACAGAACATTACCAGCAGTCCCCTAATGCCCTCCTCATAACCCCATCCAATCCCAACTCACCTCTAAGGCAACTGCTATTCTGACTTTTCTTTTAAGTTTATTTATTTTGAGAGAGAGAGAGAGAGAGAGAGAGAGAGAGAGAGCAGGTGAGCGACAGAGAGAAAGAGAATCCCAAGCAGGCTCCTAGCTGTCAGAACAGAGTCCAATTTAGGGCTTGATCTCACTACGGTGAAATCATGACCTGAGCCGAAATCAGGAGTCAGATGCTTACCTGACTGAGCCACCCAGGTGCCCCCCGCTATTCTGACTTTTAACACTAGAGATTAGTTTTGTCCGCTTTTGGATTTCATATAGACGGAATCAAACAGTAAGTACTCTTGCATATGACCTTCGCTGAGCATTGTGAAATTAATCTGTGTGGTTGCCCACGACTCATCCTCATTGCTGTGGTATACCACTGTGGAAATATACCACAATTTATCCCTTTTATTGACGGCAGCCATGTCGGGTATTTCCAGTTTGGGGCTACTATAAGGATGCTTCTGTTGGGGCGCCTGGGTGGCTCAGTCCGTGAGTTCAAGCCCCGCGTGGGGCTCTGTGCTGACAGCTCAGAGCCTGGAGCCTGCTTCCGATTCTGTGTCTCCTACTCTCTCTGCCCCTCCCCGGCTCATGCTCTCTCTCTCTCTCTCAAAAATAAATAAACATTAAAAAATTAAAAAAAAAAAGAATGCTTCTGTGAACATTCTTGTACGTAGCTTTTAGGAAATATATGTACACATTTCTTCAATTGGCTGTATAAATGGGAGTGGAATCTCTGGGTCATAACATTGCTTTAATTGATATTGCCAGATTTCCAGAGTGTTGTACTAATTTACACACCCATCAGCGATGTGTGAGAGTTTCCATTGTTTCATATTCTTGACAACGCTGGGATATTGTTTTTCATTTTAGTCATCCCGGTGGGTGGGTAATGGTATTATTACCTTGTAGTTTTCATTTACATTTCCCTGATGACTAATGAAGTTGAGCACCTTTTCATGAGCTTATCAGCGGTTTGGTGTGGATATCTTCTTTTGTCTTGTGCCTAGTTAAGGCTTTAAGGCAAACAACTTAAACCTGCATTACCCCACCATGAACGATAAGAGCATTGTTAAGTGTTCGAGTTAATTCCAAATAAGCTTGTTCTATTATTGGGCTACACTGAGAAATATTCCTTACACTTGTATATACATGATGTCATTTGGTTAATACAACAAGTACTTTGAAAAGTAGAAGGTGGAGGTTTTGCTTGTTTTACAAGGGGAAGCCATCTCCGGGAAATTGAAACATGCTCAAAATAAGTGGCAGAACCAAGATCCTCCAGCAAGATTTTGCTGTTTCCTAGCTAAGTGTTCATTCCACTGCAGGGTTTCTCAAACCTATTTAATTATCCTATCTTTTATAACAAATATTTTGTATCACCCCCCTTTACTACTGTGAAATTAAATTTTGGGATGCCTGGGTGGCTCAGTCAGTTAAGCATCTGACTTCAGCTCAGGTCATGATCTCACTGTTTGTTGGGTTCGAGCCCCGCATCAGGCTCTGTGCGGACAGCTCAGAGCCTGGAGCCTGGTTCGGATCCTGTGTCTCCCTGTCTCTGCCCCTCCCCTGCTCATGCTCTGTCTCTGTCTCTCTCTCAAAAATAAATAAACACTAAAATTTTTTTAAAACATAATCAATATGTCGCCCCTAAGTATAAAGGAGAAATAAAAGAACAGTGATTTATAACCAATAATTACTACAATTACAAATAAAATAATAAATTCTCAGGACAACTATACTAGAACATATAATCAAATAATTGATGCTTACCCCTAAAAGCAGACTCACTATAAATTCAAACAGTCACAAGTAAGACAAATACAATTCATTATACTGACAACCCTAAGCCCACACATGGCTGTTGCTGACATGATTTTCCAAATTGGTGAGCAACTTGAGGTTAAATTCTGAATGAAACAAAGTACAGTCATCCTTAACTTATACCGTAGTTTATTCCTGAGAAGGTCACTGTATTTTTTTTAATTTTTTTTTAATGTTTTATTTATTTTTGAGAGAGAGAGAGAGAGAGAGAGAGAGAGCATGAGCAGGGGAGGGGCAGAGAGAGAGAGGGAGACACAGAATCCAAAGCAGGCTCCAAGCTCTGAGCTGTCAGCACAGAGCCCGACGCTGGGCTCAAACTCACAAACTGTGAGATCATGACCTGAACTAAAGCCGGACACTCAACCGACTGAGCCACCCAGGCACCCCCTGTATTTTTAAACCGTGTAAAAAGTATTTTGTGTTTATATATAAAAAGGAGTTAGGTTTTAGCCCCAGATAATTCTGGACAGTTTTTCACCTTCATGAATATCTGAGAATACGTTTAAAAATTGGACAGGATGCAGGACAATTTTTCATTTTGGTGACTGTCATGCTTGTTGCAGGACAACTTAGCAGTCCTGGCTCATGTCCTCTACATGGCAATAGTGTCCCCCAATCATCAGGACAACCCAAAACTCTTTGGGGGAGTTCTCCTGCGAAAACACTGCTTTGCATGCTCTGTTTAACAAAGTCCCTGCCTCAAATATGGAAGGCGACCTAAAAGCTGGGCTTCGGACTAGAAAAGACCTGGGTTCAGCACTCAGCCCAACTTGCTCTGCGAGACCTTGAGCAAGTCACTTAGCATCTCTAAGTGTCTCCAGTTATGAGGCTGGCTTCTGTATCCCGGGGCAGCAGCAACACTCTTGTTATGTTTCCCTGCACCTGAGGCAGGCTGTGTGGACAGAGCCTCTAGCTCTCACCACCCTGCCCTGCTCCACGTTGGCAGACCTTTGGGAGGTTGACCAGTTACACCCGCACATAGTGCTTTTGCTCTCCCCAGTCCCTGTTAAAAAAACGTGTTCGGCAAGAGAGCACGTGGAAGATATTAGCATGAACTCTCAGAATACAAGTAGCAAAATACAAATCTAGTGCCTTGGTAGAAAATATTCCTTAAGTCCTTAGCCATTGAAAAAATCCACTCTTTGATATGGGCCCAAGTCTGAATGAATTACCACATCATAGCCCAAATCTCAATAAACGTATGACCTTCCCATCAGAATCCCAACTGCAAGCCTTGCTCACACATGCCTTTTTGAACTTGGTGATAATTGATTGCCTGAAAAAAATAGAAATCCAATTAGTGAGTGTGTGGATTTGAATTAGTGGATTCAGAAGTATTAAGAGAGTCTGAATTCAAAGGCACGGGGGTGCACAATACGAACATAACATGATCAAATATAAACTATGCTATAGTTTTTAAGTTCATAACATGAACTTATACAAATATAAAATTAACATGGGTCAAAGACTTTATTCAACTCATTAATTAATGAGGGAACCAAGAAGATGTTACAAGCAGTTCAAATGAGAATTTGATGCATCGGACAATATATTTTTACACTTCTAACAACAGAAGCCATTTGCATTACTATGGACAAGAAGCATTCGTATTGCTATCAATTTTCTCCAATTTAATTTCTACCCCTACAGGTTGTAAAACAACCTGGCATCAGTTTCCTACTGCCGCTGTAACAAATTAGCACAAACTTAGTAGCTTAAAATAACACATTAATTATCTCACAGTTAGCTGGAGTCTTTTACAGTTGGAGGTCAGAGGTCTAAAATGGGTGCCACTTGGCTAAACTCAAGGTGTCCTCACAGCTGTGTGCCTTGTGAAGGCTCAGGGCAAACATAATTTCTTTGCTTTTTCCCCCTTGTAGAGGCCATCGCCATGTCTTGGCACAGGATCACCTCTTTTCATCTTCAAAGTCAGCACTAATTAATGGTCAACTGAGACGTTTTTCACTCTGCAACACCCCAGATTCTTGATTCATTGTCACATCTCCTTCTCTGACTCTCTCCTCTTGCCTGCCTCTTTCATTTATATGGATCCTAGTGATTATATTAGTCCCACCTAGATAATCCAGGATACTCTCTAGATCTACCAGTGGTGCAAACTTCTATAGAATCAGATAATCCCTGCAAAGTCTGAGAGACTACGTACTCTGTAGTCCCCTGAAAGGACACCCAATCAGCTCTTTCGCCCTTTTTCCAGTCTCAGACCATTTTTCCTGACGATGCCAAGGCTTATAACAAGAGTGACTATGCAAAACGCGAGGTCAGGAGCAGCTTTGGGACCACAGTCCCTGAGCAGGGAGGCAGCTGCCCCTTTCATTGGGCCATGGTCACTGTCCCTGCCCCACTGACTTGGCTTGTTTCCCTTGGCCTCTGCTAGCATTTGAATTTTCCAAACCCAGTTACTGATTGACCAAATTCCCTTTCCTCCACCCTGGAGAGATGAAAACAGAGCAGAAACATTTAGTCCATAAACTGGGGAGAAGGAGACAACGAAGGGAAAATAGGGATATGGTAGATCCCAGACAAAGCCGAGCCTTATGATGTCATGTCGACCTGGCATTGTCCCAGAGTCTGGGGCTGGGATTGGGGGCAAAAGAGAGTGGAGGAGATGTCTCTCCACACTGCCCTCTTCCTCCTGTCTGTTTGGCTCTCATGGAATAAGGGGGAGCCAAGAGTTCTCCTGTCACACGTCCAAGTCGGCTTCAGGCTATTAACTAAATGGCCACAGGCATACGGGAAGCAGCTGGCCACTCTTGATCAATACAACAATTTTCAAACTGTTCTTGCTCAAAGTCCTCTTTGACACTGAATTTTCACATGGCTTAGTTACTCATCTCATCTCTCCTAAGCAAATCCTCTTAAATAAATGGCAATTAACCAAGACATAATGAGGAGCTGCCTGACGGAGCCCGGACGGTCACTTCAGTCAAAGCCAATGTAACTCATTCCTTCCCTGAGCAAACCCTGATTTAGCCTCTGCGGAATGCAAAGCACCAGGTCCGTCTCTGATGGAAACATAAGTCCTGCCTTCAAGGAGTTCCAGTCCAGGGGTAGAGAGGCAAGGGTGGAGTCGCATGTTCAAAAGCAAAGAAGGGGAAGAAGAGAATTCCAGACGAATGGGATAGCAGTAGAGAAAACAAAAAGATGTGGATACAGAGGGTGTGTTCTTGGCTGAGAACTTCAGAGAGAAAGAAGTTCAAGGTATGAGCTCAAGCTCAGGACAAATGGCACAATGCCACGCAGATGAGACTGGAGAAGGGGAGAAGGACCAGATTAATACATGTGTGCCTTCAATCTTTGGTTGAGTCCTTTGCTCAATAAGTATTTACTTGGTACTTTTTATGCACCCAAATACTGAGTCGAGCACTGCTAACACAAATAAAAATGAGTAAGAAACGGGTCTATCTTCAATAAGCCACAGTCTAGGGATGTACAAATAAATAAATACTTTCAGTAGAGTGCAGAAAATGTGCTTCAGTGCTGAGCCAGAGACCCATAGAGTTTGCTCGCAGGAACAGGGGAGAGGAAGGAGGGCCACTCAGAAAGTTTTGCAACAACCCCTACAATTAGTAATTCTGCCTGGGTAGCAAGTAGAAGACAGGAGAAGTTATAGAATGACCACTCATAGTCTACACTGAGGGTCTATGACGATAGACACTCCAAAGGCACAAAACTCATCACATCTGGTGTGACTGGGTCCTTGATGGCTTGGTTCCCATTGCATCAAAACAATCTGAGGCTAAATGTAAACCCTGCACAAATTCACTTCTCTTCTGCTCCATTCACTTGCCTCCCACATTACATGCCTTGGACTGGTTGCTCTCTGCCCGCAGCTCTGCAACTTAGCCCAGGATTTGGTTTCTCCCAGCTTTTGACCTTGGACTTACTGTCTGGTTGCAGCTCTTTAAATTGCTGATTCTATGAAAGGCCTCAGGGTCACATCAACTGCCTCTACCAGTTACTCAGTAACTAACTCCCAAACTCTGAGATTCCCAGTCAGGCGAGAAGGAAGAGCTTCCAGGCACTCTGTATTCGCTCTGCTTGGCTAACTTGGCATCGCAAAGAAAGTTTCTCCTTCCAGAGGTGAGTTCCAACTTGTACAGCCAGCAGATCCAACAGTTCTGAGCCTGTGCCATTACCATCCCCCCTCAGTCCTGGCCAAATCCACGGTGTCTCCCCCCGACCCTCCCAACTATGCCAAAGACCCTGCAGTTCCGTGGCATCCTCCTGTTGGCTGCATAATTTTTTGACTCTTTAGGTCCCACGTTTTTTGGACAATGAGTACCATAAAATGATTTCTCTGTTCCTGCCCTACTGGGAATCTTTAAAGGGTTTGTGCCCCTCATGTAGCCAGAAAGATCCTGCACACCATCCACTCTGCTAGGTTGCTCATAGGACCATTTAAAATGAAAAAGACCCTGGCAGGCATTGGCCAGTGGCCACTTTGGCTAAGGAAGGGGTTAGTGAGGCTCTCTCTCATGGAATTCTGCTTCCTGGCTCTCGATTTGACCTGTGTGCAAATTCCCAGGAAGTACTGAACGTAATGAGGCCATCAACCAGCTTGGGATGCTCAAGGAGGTGGCTTTACTGAAACGGTGGCCCTGAAGTTGTGACAGAAAAGTAGGCTGGCTGTCTACACCCCTCCACTAGTCTGGCCGTACCCAGAACGTGCCTGGGGCCTGTACACAGTGTGGAAACCCATGGGGACGACTATAAGCTGTGTGTGTATGACCATAGAGGTAAGTATCATTGATGACGTGTAGGTGGGGCTTGTTGTTAGCAGTTCCAATCCTATTAATACCTTCCTCTTTTTCTTCATGCCTCACTATGTATCTGTAGGAATTCATCCTGCAGGAATTTATCCATGGTTCCAGCCGCAAAAGTTTCTAGGAACTGAGCCACCTTAACGAACAGGGTCAGTCCACTGGGCCCAGATACCAATTCACTCAGACTTCTGGTCTTGGTGAATGTCAATACCAGATGTGCTCTGCTGGGGGTGAGAGGCGAGATGTCATGTGGGATGTCATGTGAGACCCCATGACAGCTGGTCACGGAACTTATGAAGCCACTGACATTTTTATCACCCGCTTGTCGCGGTGATGCTGGCACTTACCTGTTTCAAGATGCCAAGGTAGTGCCGGAGACCTCAAGTGGGAGCCCCTCCTCGGCCCCCTGCTGCTTTCCAAGTCTCATAGTCAAGTGCACGACCACCTCCTCCCCCTGCCCCCAGTGTCACCCCACATCCTGAAACATGCTTTCATCTGACTCATCTCACCACTGGCCAAATACGTGAGGAATAAGTAACCCATGGGGCAGGGACTATGTCGTTACCCTTATGACTACCGGGCTCGTATTTATATAAAATGTTCAGCACAAGGGAGAGCAGTGAGCAGGCCCTTTCTAAACAGTATTTATTTCCATTATCATTATGCTGTATGATGATCCCTAAATATAGTTTTAAAATTCCAGAAACATCTGTCTTTTTTTTTAATGTTTTTATTTCTTTTTGAGACAGAGAGAGACAGAGCATGAGCAGGGGAGAGGCAGAGAGAGACACACACACAGAATCCGAAGCAGGCTCCAGGCTCTGAGCTGTCAGCACAGAGCCTGACACGGGGCTTGAACTCACAGACTGTGAGATCATGACCTGAGCTGAAGTCTGATGCTTAAGCGACTGAACCACCCAGGTGCCCCCAGAAACATCTGTCTTCTAATTGTCAGTTGGATATTCTTCCTTTTATGCCCTGCCATGCCTTCAAATTCAACATGACTACACCTGAACATATTCCCTCCAAATCCAGGTTTTCCTTCCTATTTCTCTATTTCTCTTACCATTCTCTCAGTCTTTGGGATTAAAAACCTGAGAGTCCTCCCTCCAAATCCACACTAACAATGGTCTCTGCTATTTTATCAGTTACCTGATATTTCAGATTCTTTTCAAATGCCTCCCTAACCCGTCAGTTCTCAACCCTGGTTGTACGTTAGAATTATTAGAGGAACAGTCTTAAAATATAGACGTGGGTCATGTCTGGGGCTACCTCCCCCATACAGTTGTGCAGATCGTTCAATGCACGAGGGTAAGAGGGTGGTCAATCCAGTTCATGTTCTGCTTGTTAAGCCCCTGGCCCTGGCATGGAACTACATCTGATGGCAGAAAGGAAGCCTTTTGAACTCATACAAAGGCACTAGATGGACCAAGAAAGCCCTTTGAACTCACACAAAGGCACTGTGCAGACCAAGAAAGCCCTGGCCATCCCTCTGAAATTCTGATTCAGCCAGACTCAGGATCTATGTTTAAAATAATTCTCATGAAATAGAAAAACTTTACCCCTAAAGAGTTGCATTCCTTTCTGTCTCTTTTTCACATTCTTATTGTTAGACATATTACTTCTATGTGTGTTATAAACCCAACCGTACATTGTTATAATTATTACTTTTTAAAGACGCTGAAGAAGGAGAACAAGTATGTATTTATAGTGTTTGTTGTATTAACCTCCCGATTTACCCTTTTCTTCCTATGGATTTGAATTACCATCTGGTATCATTTCCTTTTCTTCAGCACAGATCTGCTCCCACCTGCCTCCTTTGTGCTATTATTGTCAAATAGATTACACTTTTTCATGTTATGGGCCCAACAATGTACTTTTATATTTCTTATTTTATGCCATTGCCTTTTAGAGAAAAGAAATATAACTCAATATCATAAAATTAACCCTCTGATGACTTTTGATGACGAGTACTTATTGGTTATTTGCATATCTTCTGTCTATTCAGAGCCTTTGCCTATTTTTAAAAATATGTTTATTTATTTATTTCTGAGGAGGGGGGAGAGCAGAGAGAGAGAATCCCAAGCAGGCTCAGAACCATCAGCACAGAGCCCAACGTGGGGCTTGAACCCATGAATTGCCAGATTGTGACCTGAGCCAAAACCAAGAGTCAGCTTAACTGGCTGAGCCACCCAGGGCCCCTGAGCCGTTACCGATTTTTAAATTGGGTTGTTAGTCGTTTGATTGTTGGGTTGTAGGAGTTCTCTAAATATTTTATGTACAAGTCCTCTATCAGGTATGTGATTTGCAAATATTGTCTTTCATTCTGTGGATTATCTTTTCACTTTCTGGATGGTGTACTTTAAAGCACAAAAGGTTTTAATTTTATCTATCCTTTTTTTAATGTTTATTAATTTTCTGAGAGAGAGAGAGAGTGCACGCAAGAGAAGGAGGAGGAGAGAGACAGAGGGAGACATAGAATCCAAAGCAGGCTCCAGGCTCTGAGCTGTCAGCACAGAGCCTGACACAGGGCTCGAACCCATGAACTATGAGATCATGACTTGAGTCAAAGCCAGACGCTTAATTAACAAAGCCAACCAGACGCCCCCTCTATTCTTTTTTTTTTTTAATTTTTTTTAATGTCTATTTTTGAGAGAGACAGAGACAAAATGCGAGTGGGTTAGGGGCAGAGAGAGAGGGAGACACAGAATCTGAAGCAGGCTCCAGGCTCTGAGCTGTCAGCACAGAGCCCGACGCGGGCCTCGAACTCACGAACTGTGAGATCGTGACCTGAGCCAAAGTCAGACGCTCAACTGACTGAGCCACTCAGGCGCCCCAACGCCCCTCTATTCTTAATATAAGTAAATTAATCTAGTTTTAATAATCTTATCTATTGTTCTTTCTTGTTGCTTGTGTTTCTGGTGTCATATTTAAGAAATCATTGGATTGCCTGAGCTTATGAAAATTTACCCATGTGTTTTCTTATAAAAGTTTCCTAATTTCAGCCCTTATATTTGATCCATTTTGAGTTAATTTTTTTAAGTTTATTTATTTGTTTTGAGACACAGGGTGTGAGTGAGACTCAGCTGTCAGTGCAGATCCCGGTGTGGGGCTCAAACTAATGAACCGTGAGATCATGATCTGAGCCAAAGTCGGCTGCTCAACCAACTGAGCCACCCAGGTGCCCCTATATTAATTTTCTTTTGAAAAATGTCTCCTGTTGGGACATCTGAGTGGCTCAGTTGGTTGAGTATCTGACTCTTGGTTTCAGCTCAGGTCATGATCCCAGGGATCGAGCCCTGTTTGGTGCCCCATGCTGAGCATGGAGCTTGCTTAAGATTCTCTCTCTCTCTCTCTCTCTCTCTCTCTGCCCCTCTCCCCAGTTCACACACTCTTTCTAAAATGAACATTTTTTGAAGTAAAAAAAAAATCTTTTTAAAAGATATCAGCAGGGTTTATTCCTTCTAGGGGTTTTGAGGGGAAAACTGTCCCATGCCTCTCTCCCAGCTTTTTCTGCCTGCTGGCAGTCCTTGGTGTTCCTTGGCTTATAGAGATTCCAGTCTCTGCCCCCATAGTCACATTGCATTCTCCCTCTGTATCTGGGTCTTCATGGGTCCTTTATTCTTCTTATAAGGACACTAGTCATTGCATTTAGGACCCATCCCAATCCAGTTTGATATCCTAACTAATTGCATCTTCAAAGGCCCTATTTCCAAATAAAACCACATTCTGAGGTTCTGGGTGGACATGAATTTTCGGGGGGAACACTATTCAATCCAGTAAAGTCTACCCTCTGGTCTCCCAAATTCACATCCATCACCTGTGCAAAATACATTCACTTTATCCCAAGATCTCCAAAAATCTTAACCCATCCAGCGTCAATTCTAAGTCCCAAATGTCATCCTAATATCAACTCAAGGGGTGCCTGGGTGGCTCAGTTGGTTGTGTGTCTGACTTTGGCTCAGGTCCTGATCTCACGGTTTGTGAGTTCCAGCCCCATGTCAGGCTCTGTGCTGACAGCCTGCTTCAGATTCTGTGTCTCTCTCTCTCTCTCTCTGCCCCTCCCCCACTTGCACTCTGTCTCTCTCAAAAATGAATAAACATTAAGAAAAATTAAATATCAACTCAAAAAGTCCCACTTGGGGGTGCCTGGGTGACTCAGTCAGTTAAGCATTTGACTCTTGTTCAGCTCAAGTTGTAGTCTCGTGGTTCGTGGGATTGAGCCCCAAGTCAGCTCTGTTCTGACAGTGCAGAGCCTGCTTGGGATTCTCTCTCTCCTCTCTCCGCCTCTCCCCCATCCCTCACACGTGCATGTGCTTCCTCTCTCTGTCTCAAAATAAATAAGCAAACTTAAAAAAAAAGTCCCACTCATCATCTAAATTATCTAAACAAGTATGGGTGAGACTCTGAATATGGTCCACTCCAGGGCACAATTCTTCTCGGTACACAAACCCGTCAAACCTAGAAAATGTGCTATCTGCTTCCAAACTACAATGGTACCATAGGCATAGAACAGACATTTTCTTTCTGAAAGGGAGAAAAATGGAAAGAACAAGAGGGATTATTGATCTAAAGCAAGTTTGCAACCCAAAAGGACAAATTCCATTAAGTTTCAAAACCGAATCCTCTCTGATGTTCCCCAGGGTGAGCCCGGCCTCTCTGGCCTCTGCCTCCATTGCTCTGCCCGCAGATTCATTCTTTCCCCATCTCTTCTCATCTCTGTCCCTTTCAGTCCAGACTGGCAGTGTTTCTGCTGGCATGAAATTTTCAAAAACCTTGTCGCTCTTCTGTGATGTTGAGAAGATCCACGCCATGAGGCCCCATTGCTCACTGTGGAGTCTTCTTGGAAAACCCATTTCTATTCCTTGTGTTTGCCTGAAATGGTGAATGGACTCTAATTCACATGACTACCCTCTTTAGCAAATGGTTGTCTAGGCACTGTTGGTATTCTCTCCAGAGCATGTCTTCTTGCCTTGTGCAATATGGATGGACCAAATCATCAAGCTCTGGTTCCTTTTTGCTTAACGGTTCCTTTTTTAATTTATTTCTTTCCTTTTGTATATTATTAAAAGCAACAAGAAGAAACTAGGCCACACCTTGAATGTGTAGATTAGCGCTTTTCATCAAATTTGAAAAGTTTCAATCATTATTTCCTTGGCTATTTTTTCTGTCTTTCTCCTCTCCTGGTACTACCTACCATTATATATATATATATATATATATATATATATATATATATATATAGACATAGACATGTGTGTGTGCGTGTGTGTGTGTGCACTTAATGACATCCTACATTTCTCTGAGGCTCTGTTCATTTTTATTCACTTTTTTTTCCTCTTTCTTCTTAAAATTGCATAATCCTTACTGATCTATCTTCAAGTTCACGGATTCTTGCTTCTGCCAGATCAACTCTACCGTTGAGTCCCTCTTGTGAATTTTTCATTTTGATTATTTTTCAACTCCAGAATTTCCACTGATTCTTATAATTTCTACCTCTTTATTAGTATTCTATTTCATGAGACATTATCATATCTTCCTTTAAATCTAAGCACGGTTTTCGCTAGCTTTTTGAACACATTTATAATAAATACTTTGGAGTTTTTGTTGGCTAAATGCATCACCTGGGCCCCTCAAGGCAGTTTCTATTACCTGCTTTTTCCCCTGTTTTTTGTTCCATGTCTCGTAATTTTTTATTGAGAAGTAGACAATTTAGATAATATATTGTAGAAACTGTAGATGCTGATTCCGCACCCAGAATCGGGCTATTGTTATTTGCTTTGTCATTTGCCTGTTTAATGACTTAGCGGAAATAATTTTATAGTCTGTTTCCCTTGTGATGTGCAGCCTTTGTTGTCTCTTCTCAGATATTTACCCCTTGTTTTCCTCTTTTAGCCTGGCCACCTACAGGTCACCCTGGGTTGGCATAATCTATTTATTGGTCACAGGTTGTACTTAAGGCTTTTTAGCCAGTTTTATTTTTACATCTTATTGTTGGATGTGTGTGTGGCTTGGAGGCTGCAGTCATAGTTCAGGGAGGTTTTGCTTTTTGTTTTGGGGGTTTGTTTTTTTGTGTGTTTTGGGGGGATTTTGGAGGGTTTTTTCCCCCGATGTTTGTTCAGAACCTAGTGGCTTGGATGTGCCCTCTCTGATTACTCCTGAGAAGCTGCAGCCTTGGGTATGTCCACATGTTGGGCATGTCCCAACTTCCAGGAATGAGTGATTTTACTTTGAAGTCTGATTTCCTAGGAATTGCCCTGTGAGAAGTAAGCGAGATGATTCATTTTCAGAAATACCAACTAAAGGCTGTGCTGTGTAGTTAACAGTAGGCTTACAATCTATTGGAAATATGTATGAAACCCTCCCCCCCCCACCCCCCCCAACATTGGAGTCCCAAACGCTTAGACACTTCACTTCCTGGTGCTTCCCCTCTCCATTTCGTGGGCTTGGTTTTTTTTGCAGGCTTTGTAATAAGCATGAACCAAAGAACTGAGGTCTCTGCGTCACTTCAAGGAATGTACTTTTTGCCTTACATGAGCATAGGAGGTGATTTCCAGGTAAGGCAGTAACCTCTGTAGTATTCAGCCTGTGAGGAATCAGGGAAGGGACTTGCACGCTAGGAGATAAATTGCCTTCTGTAACCACCGTGAGTGTGCTTGTCCATCAGACACCCGCTTTTGCAAGAACATTGATTAAAGCTTCACTTCACTGTGCTCCGTGTCTCCTTGTCTGTCTGCCTTGATTGGGTCAGTGGGTTTATTTCTCACACCCCTGGTCAGAATAGCTTATGGCTCAGTCATTGTTTGGTCAGAGATTGTGTTTAAGCCCCTTGTGCCATGAGGGGTCCTGTGTTAACAGGCCTGTGCGTGCCTTGAGGGGCATTTTCAAGTCTACCCCATGCCCTGCTCTTATTGCCCATGAGCGAGTGCAGCCAGGCACCTGTGCCATAGCCTTCCTGATCCCTAGAGTCGAGTGTGCTTTCAAGAGGTTTCTTCTTGGCTTTCTCTTTCCCTGGTTCCCTATTAAATTTCTAACTGCTCTGCCATTTTGGTATTATCATGGAGCGATCAACCTCTTCTTCACACTCTGTTCCAGTAAAGCCAGGGTCTCAAGCAAAGCTCTAAAGCTCTTCCCCCGCCCCCCCCCCACCCGAGGGAGGGAGAGAGACAAAGAGATAGAGAGAGAGAACACACACGTGAGTGGGGGAGGGGCAGAGAGAAAAGGAGAGAGAGAATCCCAAGTAGGCTCCCTGCAATCAGTGCAGAGCCTGACATAGGGCTCCAATCCCACCAGCCTGAGACCATGACCTGAGCCGAAATCAAGAGTCAGACCTTTAGCCGATTGAGCCGCCCAGGCACCGGAGCTCTAAAGCTCTTTACCCTTACGGGTTGCCTTATGGGCAGAACGCCTGTGCCCCTGCATCAGAGCTGGAGGTGGGGCCCCTCTTCCTAGAGTGCCACCCTGCTCTGTGAGGGGGTGGGGGGTGGAAACCACTGATCTTCTCTACTTCGTCCTCCCAGCCCAGAACCCTCACTCTACAGCCTGGCTTTAGAGAGGGGTGGCATGATGGAACCCCAGGATTCTCAGCCTGCCATCCCTATAATCGGGTTTCTACAGCACAGGACTAGGGGCAGCGGAAACCTCAGCAGTCTGCCTCTGCCAAGATGAGACTGTAGCCACGGACTGGGAGCTGGGAGGACTCTTCTTGTTGAGAATAGAGCTCTTGGGTAGAGCTTCCATAACAAGGAGCTGGGGGAGAAAGGCCAAGGGAATAATGGGTCATGGCTCAAATGCCTAAGATTTAGGCATTCCTTCCTACGATTTAGGTTTTGTTTTTTTGTTCGTTTTTATATTATGTCTCCATTTGCTCTATGACCTCAGAACAATTTCCAGGGATTTTAAATTATTGTGTTGTGTTCTTTATAATTTTTATCAGTTAAATTGTTGTTTTGTTGGCGAGAGGGTCCACCTAACTCCTGACTCTGCCATTCTGGAAGTTCCACCCTCTTTGTACTGTATTTAGAACAGTGCCCATCATGGTAAGTACTCAACAAATGATAACTGTGTTATACTTTTGTTGTTCCCCTTTATCCTTCAAGATTCAGTATTTTCCAACTCTTCATGGAAGCTTTCCTCAAGTGCATAGCTCATGACAGCCAGGCTGGCTCTGAAACCAATAACTTTTATTATGTGCTCCTTTGCCCATTCACTCACCTTCTGTCCACGGGTGCTGCCTCCTTGGCTGGGCCATGAGATGCTCTGCTGCTTTTTTTTTTTTTTTTAATTCCCAACACATCTGATGCTCAGTAAATAGTTGTTGAATGATATGTAACACAGAGCTGTATTCACGAGAGAGGAATAGTTTGGACTGGACAACTATATAAATAATCTATATTTATAACTATATAAATAAATTATATCTATATATAAATAATTAACACATCCACTCAACAGGCTATTTTTTTACATAATTAACATATGATACAATTCACCCATTTAAAGTGTCCAAGTTGAGGGGCACCTGGGTGGCTCAGTCGGTTAAGCATCGAACTTCGGCTCGGGTCATGATCTCAAGGTTCGTGAGTTCAAGCCCCGTGTCAGGCTCTGTGCTGACAGCTCAGAGCCTGGAGCCTGCTTTGGATTCTGTCTCTCTCTGTCTCTCTCTCTGCTCTTCCCCTGCTAATGCTCTGTCTCTCAGTCTCTCAAAAATAAACATTAAAAAAAAAATTTAAATAAATAAAGTGTCCAAGTTGAGGCACCTGGCTGACTCAGTCCGTGGAGCACGCAACTCTTGGTAGTTGTGAGTTCGAGCCCCACATTGAGTATAGAGATTACAAGAAAGAAAGAAAGAAAGAAAGAAAGAAAGCAAGCGAGCCCAGGTCAGTGGTCTTTAGTATAATCACGGAGCTTCACAGCCATCATCGCAATTTTAGAACATTTCCATCACCCTCGTTAGCAGTCATTCCCCATTTCCCCCCACGCTCCCAACCCTGGGCAAATGTGTTGCATCCACACGATTGCTGAAACAGAATGCTACGGGCACCAGTGACAGTCACAACAAAGTTTATTGCAATGAGAGGCAAGGCCAACCGATCGGGACCGACACTCTTGACCAGAGTGTGGTCTCGAAAAGCCGGGAGTACAGAGTTTTTATAGCCGACCACATCATCTTATCATCACCTGGGGACAGAACAAAGAAATAGTTCCCAGATGGGGGTGGAAACAGTTCAGATGTGCCCTTGCCCCAATCCAATCAAACACTAAACCAGTTGATTTTCCTTAAACTTTTGTTCCCTTGATTGATAGGACAAGGCTGTTATCTCTTAATCTACAGTGTTAAAACAAAGCTGTTATTTCTTAAGGCTACAGGTTAGCCCTACACTACAATTTAACCCTTACAAATGTACTTTTTATCTCCATGAATTTGCCTAGTCCAGACATTTCATACAAATGGAATCATTTGTATACAAGAATCATTTCGTACAACCGGAATCATACAGTACGTGATCCTTTGTGATTGGCTTCTTTCACTTAACATAATGTATTCAATGAATCCAAATTGTAGCACATTTCAGTACTTCATTTTTTTATCGCTGAATAGTATTTCACTGTATGGATATACCAGATTGTGCTCATCTGTTCGTCAGTGGATGGACCCTTGAGTTGTTTCTACTTTTTGGCCATTATGAATGATGCTGCCAAGAACACGCATGTGCAAGTGTTTGTGTGGGCACATTTTCATTTCTCTTGGTGATGAGGGAACGTGAGGCAGGCTGAGGGGCAAAGCACAGGCTAGCACGCCACCCCCTCCCCTGGTGAGATCTGGGTGATATTCCCTGGACACTCCCAGCTACCCAAGAACAAAAAAAAGGGGTTTAGGTGCTTGCCAGTGGCAATGTGGGGAACTAAGGCAAATAAACTAAATTCCTTACTGCTTACAGCCCATTGACAAGTCCTTGACCTTCCTTTAGGAGCTCAGCTGCCTCCACAGGACACTTTGCTAGGGGCAAAAGAGAACCTTGGTTTAACATTGTCCTAACCTTGAGGATCCTGTAAATCTACTTCCTTTATCTCAATTGCCCCAGGATATATGCTGACAATCATGCCCCAAGCTTGTGGCCACCTGATATGTATTTGAAGGGTCTCCTGACTGAGTTTTTATTGAATGGTAACAAATGGCATTTCCCTAGCAACAGCTAGCCCCTCAAGGTCCTGGAAACCCTGCTTCCAAAATTCCTTAGAGATTTACTATATGCCTGACCCCCTCCCAACCTGAGGGCAAATAATGAGTTACCCGTCCTGTCCCCATACAGCTTCCTGCCCATGGGTCCTGTCCCACGATTTAATAAAATCACCCTTTTGCACCAAAGACATCTTCAAGAATTCTTTGTCGGTCGTCTGCTCTGAACCACCCCATCATCACCCCAAAGCTTTATCATTGGGAATATACCTAGGAGTGGAATGCTGGGTCAGAGGGTAACTCTATGTTCAAACTTTGGAGGAATTGCCAAATGGTTTTCCAAAGCAACTGCACCATTTTACATTCCCACCAGCAGTGTGTGAAGGTTCCAATTTCTCTACATCTTCACCAACACTTGTTATGATTTGCCTTTTTGGTACAGTCACCTGAGTGAAAGTGAAGTGGGATCTCGTGGTTTTGATTTGTAGTTTCTTGATGGCTATTAATGTATATTTTTTCATGCACCTGTTGGCCATTTTTATGTCTTTTTTGGAGAGATGTCTATTCAAATCCTTTCCCCATATTTAAATTGAGTTATTTGTCTTTTTGTTACCTACAAGTACTTTCTATATTCTAGATACAAGTCTCTTATCACAGATATGATTTGCAAAAAATTTCTCTCCTATTACTGGGTTATCTTTTCACTTTTTTTTTTTTTTTGGATGTTTACTTACTTATTTTTGAGAGACAGAGAGAGAGAATGGGTGGGAGAGGGGCAAAAAGAGGGGGACAGAGAATCTGAAGTGGGCTCTTTGCTGACAGCAGAGAACCCTTTGCAAGGCCCGAACTCATGAACTGTGATATCATGACCTGGGTTGCAGGCGGCTTAACCAATTGAGCCACCCAGGCACCCCATATCTTTTCACTTTCTTGATGATATCTTTTGAAACACAAAACTTTTTTATTTTGATGATCTCCAATTTATGGACTTTTTTTCTTCTCGCTGCTTGTTGCTACTGTTCATCCTTAAAAATAATGAACATCGAGATTGTACAGAGGAAGAACAATGCTTCTGACGAATGTGCTAATTTGTTGAGATATAACATCTACCCAATTCAAATAAATTTTAGCAGAAAGGGACTTTATTGGTCATAAACAAACTCTGGCAAAGGTTGAACAACTAAACCATAGGATGGCCAAGGTCATGGATCAACCTTAGAAAGAACTAGATTGAGAATCTCTAATGATTCTCTTTTTCTTTCTTTTTTTTTTTTTTTTTAATTTAAAACACAACAGGGGAGCCTGGGTGGCTCAGCCGGTTAAGCGTCCAACTTCAGCTCAGGTCATGATCTCACGGTTTGTGAGTTCGAGCCCCGTGTCGGGCTCTGTGCTGACAGCTCAGAGCCTGGAGCCTGTTTGGGATTCTGTGTCTCCCTCTGTCTCTGCCCCTCCCCCGCTCACCTTGTCTCTCTTTCTCAAAAACGAAATAGAAACATACAAAAAATTTTAAAACAGAATAAACCTTTAACGTTTAGAAGGAAAAAATGTGTATAGGAGAAAGATGGGAAAGAATCTTCCAAATGCTAGCAGGAGACAGATGCATTAAGAAGATAGTCATATATGATTGTTTTCTCTTTTTTTTTTTCAATTTTTCCCCACTTTTTGCTAAAGTGATTATATAATTTTATACCAAAGATAATCTTTAAAAAAAAAGGCCAGAGAAAAGCTGAACAAACCCTTCAGGGATGCTTTTAAAAAGCAAAAATTAAATAAATAAATCCATAGTCACTTCCCAGATCAATCATTTTGGGTAAAATCTGGATTTCCATATCTCTGTTTTGCATAAAACAGAGCTGACCCAGAGTCACTCTGCCCTTTTGGTGCTGTGGTTGTGACCTTGCTGGCAAGTGTGTGGGTCAAAGAACTGAGGAAAGAACGTTCTCTGTTGCCCACATAAGCCCCACTCTGGTTCTGGGGTAAGAAGCTGGGAGAGGGTGGTGAGGTTTTAGAAGCCTAGAGATGATGATAAAACTCCTTTATGACAAGAGAAGTGGAGCCAGGAACCACGTCTGTTTGGCTGCTCCCAGTTTTGTCGCTGGACCAGGTCCTCCTGGATTCACTCAGCTACACGAATTTCCTCAGCCACAGCCACGGCTGCAGGGGTGACCTTGGAATGTGCTTCACTGGCTAGCAGATTTCCTTCAGGCTTGGCACTAGCCTTCCTCTCTCTCCTTCCTCCTTTACAGTGGTGTCTCCTTCTATGTGGTCTCCACGAGTCTCCCAACCTGTGTGATGGGACCTGACACAGGTTTCAGGCACTTCCCCCCTCCCATGGGTTTGCCACGGCTTTTACCGGGTCGTCCACCAAATCAACATCAGGGAGCAGAAAGGACAAGGTGACTGAACAAAGGTGACTAAGGGGACCACATTTCTAACCAGCAAGTTTAGGGGCAGACCTGGCAGAGCCAGGCGGGGTAAATGAGGGCCTGGGAGAGACCTGGTTCTTTCCCTTCTCTTTGGCTCCATGACTCAGCAAACAACCCCCCTACCCCGCCCCCCCCCCCCCCCCGCCGCCGCACCCCCCCTCCAACCCCCCCCCCACCCCGGGCCTGTGGGAATGGGGGAGGGACAGTGCATGGGGTAGTTCTGGTTTTCCAATGTTATTTCAAAATTTTTTTTTAATGTTTTATTTATTTTTGACAGAGAGAGAGAGAGAGAGACAGAGCATGAGCGGGGGAGGGGCAGAGAGAGAGGGAGACACAGAATCCAGGCTCTGAGCTGTCGGTACAGAGCCTGACAGAGGGGGGCTGAAACTCACAGACCGCAAGATCATGACTTGAGCTCAAGTCGGATGCTTCAACCACCTGAGCCACCCAGGCGCCCCTCCAATGTTATTTCAGAATTCCAAACTTCAGAGAGACTTCAACATTGCTTACATTATTTGTTTATTCACACTATTACTTTAGCACGGCCGTCATGTTTTATACATCAGTGCAGATTCCTTCCTGGTTTTCCTATACTTGCGTATCAACACCAGCACAGGCCGGCAGAAACCAGAGCTAAGGCTTCCCCTCAAAGAATTAAACTGACTTCCAAGTTTAGGGAACTGGGCTGGTTCCTATTCACAGGAATATTCTCAACCTTGCTGTGGGGAATAGGGTGGGAGGAGATGATTGGCAGAGTACTGGCCTGGGACCAAAAATCAGAGTCTGGCAAACTACTGGAATAGAAAGTTGCCCCCTCCCCGCCTCTTTTTTTATGTTTTATTTTTGAGAGAGAGAGAGAGAGAGACAGAGCGTGAGTGGGGGAGGGTCAGAGAGAGAGAGGGAGACACAGAATCCCAAACAGGCTCCAGGCTCTGAGCTGTCAGCACAGAGCCTGACACAAGGTTCAAACTCACCAACCACAAGATCATGACCTGAGCTGACGTCGAATGCTTAACCGACTGAGCCACCCAGGCGGCCCAAAAGTTGCCCCTTTTTAATGGAGATCTGGAAGCTCCTGCAACTCTTCTGGTATTAATTCAAGTTTGGTTTTACTTAATAAATTTTGGTCCCTTTCTCTGGTCCGGTTTTAAACTCAGGCCATGATGCCCTGGGGCTAGAGGTTGGATTGTAGGACACTCCATAAGGGGCACAGGAATGGTGTGTCGAGGGGCACAGGGCAGGCAAATCTGAATTCTCAGACGGTGCCAAGATTCCACATCCCAGCCTCAGACAGTACAACCACTATACAGAGCCAGGGCCATCTGAGGCTGGGCCAGGATTTTAAGGAGAAAAAGAGGAGATCCCAGAATCAACAAAATAATATTGTGAAATGCAGGGAGGTTGGCAAATGCAATGAGGCCGGTTTTGTTCTGGGTCTTAAAATTGCAGAGCCGATTATGAATAGCTATTGGCTCAGGGGAAGGCCTGATTGGCCAGGCTGCCCTGGTGAGCTCTGACCTCACCAGCACCCGGCCTCCTGTAGGTGATGGGCCAAAAAGAGGCCCTTCCTTAAGGACAAAAATATCTCCCATCATAGGTCTGATGCTGAAACAAGTTTGTTCCTTTAATGGGATTGGATCTGCCAAACTGGATCCAGCGTTCCTGCTAAAATGCAAATATTAAAATGCAAAAATTTGTAAGTCTTAGCGACTACCAGCACTTTAACATGCATTTGTTGGGCAGCAAAGAAAAATTTCCTAAGAAAAGATATGTCATGGGATGAGGAAGGGGCTTTGTTGTTATTAATGGTGGTGGTAGTTCGTTGTTTTGACTGGGAAGCGGGGGGCCACAGCGGAGGGCACAGGTTGAAGGAGGGCTCAGAGCCAAAGCTGTGCGGAGAAAGACAGGAGGCAGTCTGAGGCATCATAGTCCATGCTCGAAAAAAGATACATAATCCAGACACTGGTGAGACAAGATAAACCACTGCCATCTAGTTTATTATTTTTTTTCTTTTTTTAATGTTTATTTATTTTTCAGAGAGAGAGAGAGACAGAGCACGAGCAGGGGCGCAGCAGAGAGAGAGGGAGACACAGAATCCGAAGCAGGCTCCACGCTGTGTCTCAGCTGTCAGCACAGAGCCCGATGCGGGGCTCGAACTCACAACCCGTGAGATCTCGATCTGAGCCGAAGCCAGATGATTAACCGACTGAGCCACCCAGGTGCCCCATAGTTTCTCAAAGTAGTCGTTGGAAATGGAAGCCAGGATATATTAGAGTGTAGTCACACAGAAGGGGCTCATGGAGCTGGGGGATCCATTCGCCTCCCCGCTGGGCAGAAAGTCCTTGCTGAAAGAAAGAGTTGTACAGAGAAGGTTGAAATCAGCAAGAAAAATGGGCTAGTCTCTGTATTGCTTAGTAGGACCTGTGACCCTGGCTGCCAAGCCCTACACAGGCCGCATCTCCAGGGAAATGCCAAGGTTCTACTTCCATTCCAAGAACCAATCTGATATACACTTGTGCTTCATCCCATAGGCCACAAGGTTTCCCGATCTATCAAGCGGCCAGCACTTTGTGAATGTCAGGTACTCACCCTTCACTTACCCAATTAACAACTGCCGATTAGCTACAACTTTGGAAGAGGGCCTTGGAGTCTCTGGGGAGCCAGTCATGCTCAGCTTTAGATCCCACTGTGCTATGGTTCCTGGCACCCCTGGGCAGGGGATCTCCCCTGCACGCCCTAAAATAGCAGCCAGGCTCGTGAAAACGTGCCAACTTGCTTATAAATTCCCCTTTGCAATTTATAATTCCCCAAACCATAAAACCTCAGAGCTTTAAAGGCCTACAGAAAATATCAAGGCCAATCCCCCCTGGAAGCCTCAATGCCACCATTTTACAAAGAAGAAACCGAAGCACAAAGAGATCAAGGAGCTTGTCCAAATCACACAGCTACTTGGTGGCAGATGTGGAACTAGGACCCAGGTTTCAGCTCCCACTCAGTGTTCTTTCCTCTATAATCTAGCCTCTGCCCCTTATTATTTTTGGCAGGAGAGAGAAAGATAATATCTGGGGCTCTAGGAAAGCTTTGCTCTTGGATTGCCTTCTGATTTTCTCCTCTCCGGGCTCACAGAAAGCCATATAAAACATTTTCTGCACTGGAGTTTGGTTTTTTTAAAAAAATACAAACCCGAAGGGAAAAATAGCAACTCTGGTATCCTAATGAGATAATGAATGCACAAGTACTTTGAAAGAGGTATAGCACTTCACTGCTTTTCAAATATAAGGTATCATTATGCTCTTGAAAGAAATGCATAGGCCTTACTGGCGTGGGGGTGGGGTGGGAGCCTCCTAGAGACGGTGAATCACAGACTGTGGGAAGTTTTCTCCAGAAAGCTGACTCATTTCTGGGTTGTCCTGAGCTTGAGGAGCCAAACTTCTAGAGGTTATTCCCTACCTCCTACCTCAGTCAGGAGTTGGCGATGATAAGTTCTTTCTGGGTTCTGGGTGGGTTCTTTCCAGCACCGCAGGAAGTGTGGCCTACAGGATGGGGGTGGGTCATTTGCTTAAGGACTGCCTAAGCCAACCCTGGTGACTGTAGTTAGCTGCGGTTAGCTGTCAGCATAACCAGTCTTTGGGATCCACTTTTATTATTTTTTTAAATGTCTTTTAATGTTTGTTTTTGAGAGAGAGAGAGCGCGCGCGGGGAGCAACAGAGAGAGGGAGACAAAGAATCTGAAGCAGCCTCCAGGCTCTGAGCTGTCAGCACAGAGCCTGATGTGGGGCTCAAACCCACGAACCGTGAGATCATGACCTGAGCTGAAGCCAAATGCTTAACTGACTGAGCCACCCAGGCACCCCTGGGATCTACTTTTAAAAGACCTCTACTGGGGGTGCCTGGGTAGTTCAGTTGGTTAAGTGTCCAACTTCTCATGATCTCACGGTTCATGGGTTTAAGCCCCGCATCAGGCTCTGTGCTGAACACTTGCTCAGAGCCTGGAGCCTGCTTCGGATTCTGTGTCTCCTCACTCTGCCCCTCCTCCACTCACGCTCTGTCTCACTCTGTCTTTCAAAAATAAATAAATGTTAAAAAAAATTAAGGAAAAAAAAGAGCCCTACTGTGCTTCTCTCTGCTGGAGCTGCAGAAAGGAGGTCATCAGGCAATTGCCAGAGGTAAAGAAGTCTAAAGAAAGCGAAGTATAAAAACAGGCATCATAGATCTGGCTACATCATAGTGATCTTGCATAAGGGATGAATTCCTAAGAAAAGGTGACCTTTGTTAATGATCACAGCACACAACAAGATGTAATGATATGCCAGTCAGTACTTGTCTGAGTCCATTTGGCTGCTATAACAAAATACCACAGACTGGGTAGCTTATAAACAACAGATATTTATTTCTCACAAGGGATGTCCAAAATCAAGGCACCCAGCAGATTTGATGTCTGGTGAAAATCTGTTTCCTTGCTTCCTGGTTCCTAGATGGCTGTTTTTTACTGTTATCATATGGCTAAAGAGTGGAGCTAGTTCTCTGGGATCTCTCTCTCTTTTTTTTTAACGTTTATTTATTTTCGAGAGACAGAAAGATAGAGCGTGAGCAGGGGAGGGGAAGAGAGAGAGGGAGACACAGAATCTGAAGCAGGCTCCAGGCTCTGAGCTGTCAGCACAGAGCCCAACGCGGGGCTCAAACCCACAAACCATGAGATCATGACCTGAGCCGAAGTCAGACGCTTAAACCGACTGAACCACCGGGTACCTCTCTGGAGTCTCTTTTGTAAGATTCCACCCTCATGACCTAATCACCTCCTAAAGGCCCCACTTCCTAAAGCATCACATTGGGCATTACATTTCCCCATATGAGTTTGGAGGGGGACACAGATATTCAGTCTATAACAATACTTTTTTGACAAGGTACAAGGTTGCAAGGTGATTAAAATCCATTTTAATCTGAATTAAGCAAAACAAATGAATTTATTGACTCCCATAACTGAAAAGTCTAAGGACAGGGCCGATTTCAGTCACTATTGGATCTTGGGGTTCAAGCAATGTCATCAGGAATTAGTTTCACCTCATCAATCTGAGTGGTGGTTCTCAGTTGCAGCGGGTCACTTGCAATGCTAGGGGTCCCAGCCAAAGAGAGAGGGAATCTCTTCCCCCAACGTTCCTCTCCCCCACCAAATTCCAGAATTCATTCTTTTTTTTTTTTAATTAATTTGTTTAAATGTTTTATTTACTTTTGAGAGAGATAGAGGGCGAGAGGCAGGGTATGAGCAGGGAAGGGGCAGAGAGAGAGGGAGACACAGAATCCCAAGCAGGCTCCAGGTTCTGAGCTGTCAGCACAGAGCCCGCCGCGGGGCTTGAACCCAGGAGCTGTGAGATCATGACCTGAGCTGAAGTCCTACGCTTATCGGACTAAGTCACCCAGGTGCCCCCAGAATTCATTCTGATTGGACCAACTTGGAGCACATGTCTATCCCCGCGTTCTGATTGGCTAGAACAGACACAGCCGCTCCATCTCTGGCTCAAGAATAAACCTCTCCCTTGTACACTTAGCTTGAGAGGGAAGGTGGGGTTTCCCAAAGGAAATCTAGAATGCTGGTAGCAGTGGGGGTGCAGGGTGGGGAAGAGGAATGGATGCTGGGGTTGGAAAAATCACTGATGGGGATTCAGTTCTACTCATTTAAGTGTTTGAAACATTTTCTCCCCCAAAATCAGAGGGACTGAACTTCAAACTCCTAAGATTCTGTCTGAGCTCTATCCTCTTCGATTTCTGGGTAGCTTGAATGGAGGGCATACAAAATAAATGTTTTCATAAATGTATAATATCTGCAGCATGAGGTGTAGTTATCGAGCTGGGTATATCTCCCAAGAATATTTGCATTTTAATAAGCAGCTCAACACCTTAGTCTAAAATGAGATGAGGGGTACCTGGGTGACTCGGCTAAGCGACTGACTTCAGCTCAGGTCATGATCTCATGGTTCGTGATTCCAGCCCCACGTTGGGCTCTGTGCTGACAGCTCAGAGCCTGGAGCCTCCTTCGGATTCTGTGTCTCCCTTTCTCCACCCCTCCCCCATTCATGCTCTGTCTCTCTCTGACTTTCCAAAGCAAATAGACTTGGAAAAATAAATAAATAAATAAATAAATAAATAAAAATAAAAAACAAAATGAGATTAGATTAGGATTCATCTAGAGAAAGGATTCAGGCAAACTGGTAAGGGTGAGAAGTAGGGGAAGGGAAGCTTAATGGAGCCCTTGAAATGACCAAGGGGGAAAAAAAAAAAAAAGGACAGTGCTCTACCCCTATATGGGCGTCAGGCTGCTCCTGGTAGAAAATGTTCCCAACCCTCTTGTTTGCAAGAGTCCCAATTCCACAGAATCATTATGCTTCTTCTGAGGTCACCACTGGGTCGATACGTTACCTCCCTGACCAGAGAGACGTAGGCTACGAAGGCCAATTTTCCTCTAGATGTGCTGCTCATACTCCCCCCATCTACATCTCCTGCATCCAGAGCTGCTGTTCCAGATGTCCTGTGGGCAGAACATCTCCAAGGAATCCAGGGCTCCAGATTCCAAGCCTTATTTGTTTCCCACTCATGCAACCCGAACTCTTCCGGTCTTCTGAAACCCTCTGCAATCAGCCACAAACTTATTTCTTGCTCCTCCTCAATACAATCTGTTCCAGTTTTCAAGGTCCCATTACTTCTTTGGCTCTTCCTCCCTCGAAAAGGCACACACAGTCCTACCTCTGAACCTTTGCCCATGTCGCTCCTCCCTGCTGCCTCACTGAGTTCTACGTGTTGTATCTCCACCCGCTGTGATCTAGAAGGATGATATTGCCAGTGGGAGTTGAGTACAATTGGAATTTTTCACTAGATTCTGACAGATCTCAGTGCTTTTGACTTCTTCACTGAGTGCAAAAGAACTTGAAGCTGCTCTATTCATTTGCTGGATGGTAGTCTCCCTACTGAAAACAGAACGCCAAAATCTTCTGGTGCCTTTTGCCAACTTACATGTCCATCAGGATCATCTTTTTACCATTCCTATAACCTGTTAGGCTTTTTAGATTCCCCTATAATATGTTTCTGTCCTGTTATCCTTACCTCTCACTAGTCTTACCCCATTAATGATGTGCTCCTAATGATTTTGAGTCATTCAAAACTGGCTTCTTATTGGCTATACGTGTCACTCCAGCAGCACAAAATCTATCTCTCTCTCTCCCTGTGTCCTCTCTTCATAATGGGGTCTAGGTATAACACCGAGACTGTAATATTTCATGCTTACTAGGGTCAGGGAGGTAATACAATATTTGAAGCTGACTGAATATATAACGAAGAGTGGGGGAGACGGTGGCTAATTGAGAGGAGTAAGGCAAAGCTAAAGGCATTCAAATTCAAATTTTTCAACATGGTAGGACTAAGGAAATCCACCTGTCGTTCAAAGAGGCGAGTATGCAAACCACTGTTTGGGCTTGTTCTGAAGTTTTTCTGTTTTGCAGGACTCTTTCTGGGCAGTACATTTCCTTCTCACTTGGTGGAGTTTGCTTAAAGCTCTAGAAGAGAATGGCAATAATTAGAAATGGAGACTGAGGAGGGGAGTTATGCAAATATTAGAATATCATTTCTTTGCCATTTTCATTAGTGGTGTATTCTGTAATCATAAGTGAGCTGGATGGAGACTTCAGTACAACCTAGAAATATTACACATTTAACATCAGCTTCCTTTTCCTTCTTCAGAATCTGACTTTTTAAAAATGTTTATTTATTTATTTTGAGAGAAACAGAGAGCACGAGTTGGGGAGGGGCAGAGAGAGAGCCGGAGAAAGAATGCCAAGCAGGTTCCCCACTGACTGTGTGGAGCCTGACACAGGGCTCAGATCCCAAGAACCTTGAGATAACTTGAGGCACCTGGGCAGTTAAATGGGTTGAGTGTCCAATTCTTGATTTCAGCTCAGGTTATGATCCCAAGATCATGGGATTGAGCTCTGTGTCAGGCTCTACGCTGAGCACAGAGCCTGCCTGAGATTCTCTCTCTCTCTCTCTCTCTCTCTCTCTCTCTCTCTCTCTCTCAGCACCTGGGTAGCTCAATCGGTTAAGTATCTGACTCTTGGTTTTAGCTCAGGTCATGATCTCACAGTTCCTGAGTTCTAGCTCCAAGTCAGGCTCTGTGATGGTGCAGAGCCTGCTTGGGATTCTCTCTCTCTTCTTCTCTCTCTGCCCCTCCCCTGCACTCCTCTCTCAAAATAAATAAATAAACTTTAATTTTAAAAAAGTACAATAAATACACTAAAGAGTATCTTTAATGAGTATCTTTAAAGAGTATAAGGAAAACTACATACATATAGTTATATATATTTATAATATGTATAATAAACTTTTTCCCTCATTAACAAATGTATCTATTGCTTCAGATTTAGAGGTATTTCACTGAAAATGTATCTTGGGATTAAAGAAACCAATGTATTATTTGAAAAGCTAAATATGAAAAAAATGATTCAAAAATCATTTTATCCTATGTTTCCTAACTGTTCAGACTCATTGGACTTAGAACAGTGAGTGGCACTTAGTAAATGCCATTACAAATATTATTTTCCTCTGACAGGCTAGGTCCCATTGTCTTTACAGGGAGGGTCCCCTCCTCAGCCTGAACCATTGTCAGGTCCAACATCTCCTCTTTGGAAACTCTTTAATGTTTATTTTATTTTTAAGAGAGAGGCAAAGCACGAGCGGGGGAGGGGCAGAGAGAGAGGGAGACACAGAATCCAAAGCAGGTTCCAGTCTCTGAGCTGTCAGCACAGAGCCTGATGCAGGGCTGGAACTCATGAACGATGAGATCATGACCTGAGCCAAAGTCGGACGCTTAACCGACTGAGCCACCCAGGCGCCCCTCCACTTTGGAAACTCTTAAAGTAGCATGTCTCCAAAGAGCTGTCTGCCTACACTATTCCTTGCTGTTCCTGGACAGTGAAGTGATATGTGTAGAAATAATATTATAGACGTAGCCAAAAGGAGTTAGTGAGCAGGGAATACTGGAAAACACTGATTTTATAAGTAACCAGGAAGGGCTTCATTGTAGCAGATGCATAGAGACTTTAAATCAATGCTGACCAATTTTTTCCCCAATAACTTACCATGTTTGTTTTTTGCATAGGTAATACATTCACATGGTTCACAGTCAAAGGAAGCAAAAGGATATATGGTGAAAACTTTCCCTTCTACATCTGGTCTCCAGCCACCTGTTTTCTTCCTGGGGTTGCTCCTGTCTCCTTCCAGAAATAGTCCATGTATATCCTTCATTCGAAATCCTTGGGGACAAGTGAGTTTCAGAACCCAGAACTTTTCAGATTTTAGGCTGTAACAAGATGTGGATAGTATGCATTCTGTAGCACCCCAGGCTCTGTCTAGGATGACCAGTCATGCTGGTTTGCCCCAGACTGGCCCAGTTTTAGCACTGTAAAGTTGTGTTCTGGGAATCCCCTCAGTGCCAGGCAAACAAGGCCACCTGACTACTTTTAATTTTTTTATTTAAAGTTTTTTTTTTTTTTTAATTTTGGGGAGAGATAGTGCAAGTAGGGAAGAGGGGCAGAGGGAGAGCAGAGAATCTTAAGCAGACTCCACGCTCAGCAAGGAGCCCTACGTGGTGCTTGATCCCATGACCCTGGGATCATGAACTGAGCTGAAATCAAGAGTCAGATGGTTAACTGACTGGGCCACCCAGGCCAACACCCCCCACACCACCCACCTTTTAATTTAACCACGTTTTTATGAATGAAAGCTGCTTTTCCTTTGCTACCTCTTAACATCAATTCAAGATTGTCTTAATGTCACTTTAGTCTTCCTTTTCCTTTGGTTTTCAGACTCAACTTCTCTTTCAAACCACAAGGCAAAATAAACTCCGATAAACATACCAAGTTTGAACAATTTTAACACTCACTAAGAACCTCAAAACAGCTATGTAAGTAAAATGAGCAGAATTGTTAGGGGAAAGTTCAAAAAGCAATTACAGAATTTTTTCTTTTGTTCTTCAAAAAATTCCAGGGGCGCCTGGGTGGCTCAGTCAGCCAAGCGGCCAACTCTTGATTTCTGCTCAGGTCAGGATCTCATGGGTTTGTGAATTTGAGCACCACCTCAGGCTCTGTGCTGACAGTGCGAAGCCAGCTTGAGAGATTCTCTTTCTCTCTGTCTCTCTTCCTCTCTCTGTCTCTCTCTCTCTGCCCCTCCTCACTTGACCTCTCTCTCAAAACAAATAAATAAACTTTTGAAAATTCCAGATATTCTCCATGATGCTCTTTGGGTCTCTGGAAAACATTAATCATCAGACTTATTTTTGTGAAAAATATGTTTTGTATATGTATGTGTGTGTGCCCAGAGAAAACTCTGGAAGCCAGGAGGCTTACAAACGATTTTCTTTTCTTTCTTTCTTTCTTTCTTTCTTTCTTTCTTTCTTTCTTTCTTCTTTTTATTGTTTGTATTTTTTATGAATGTGTCATGATTGTGTAGCAGTGTGAAGTAGTTTTTCTTTTTTTTTTTTAATTTTTTTTAACATTTATTTATTTTTGAAACAGAGAGAGACAGAGCATGAACGGGGGAGGGGCAGAGAGAGAGGGAGACACAGAATCGGAAACAGGCTCCAGGCTCTGAGCCATCAGCCCAGAGCCCGACGCGGGGCTCGAACTCACGGACCGTGAGATCGTGACCGGGGCTGAAGTCGGATGCTTAACCTACTGAGCCACCCAGGCGCCCCTAGTTTTTCTTCTTTTAATTTTTAAATTTATTTTTATTTTTGTATTCTTTTTTTAAAGAGGTGCTGGCACCTTGTTTCTAGAATTATCTTGATTCTTTTCAAATTTATTTTCTATCTACATTGACAAAGCAGAGTCTAATTTCTGTTTTTAAGCTGAACAATTTAGCTAAGCTTGCAGCTAGATTGTGTGCTTTTCAGTTTATGCCCAAGGCTGGGTCTTATTTATACCCTAGTACTTAGCACAATGTCTGAAATATAATGGGTGCCCACAGCATGTTTGCTATGCTGGGTTTGACACTCCTATGAGCATAACTTCATTCTGGATGCAAGGATCCAAATTCTTTTCATAGATTAAATAGTTTAAACCTATTATCACAGGTTTTCATTCATGGTTAGTGCCCACAAAAAGTACCCCAGAAAGCGGTATCCTATTACAAATATATCACCTTGAAACGGTGAGCCACAGCTCTCCTTTAATCAAGGGAACATAACACCCAAGACTGATAGTGGTTGAAATTGCCAGTGGTGATTTCTACCCTAGCAATTGCTGTCACAAATATGTGGGTTTCATAACAGAATGAATGTAGACTATGCAACCCGATTTATATCCAACCTTTCTTTCAAAAAAGAGACAAATCCCATCTGTTTTTACGCAATGAAATCACATCTTCAAAGAACCGATCATACTTTAAATGCAAAATTCAATTGTACTTCAATACTTTTATTTATTGCTTCCATGTCATTCCATTAAGAATTGGCAACAGACTCCCCTTGCCTGATGAACTCAATGGTTTTCCCCTTGCGAGAGAGTGCAGGACCTCCTAAGGACTCATCCCTACTGCTTCTCATTGCTCCTAGACCCGTAAGATTTAAGTTACTGCATACCCCACAGGATGGGGTACAGAATATAACCTGTGAAAAGGTGACATACATACTGGTGGATTGCATTATTTTATATCAACCAACCAATTCCCAGAATGGAGCAAGTTCACAGACCCAGAGCTCCTTGCATGAAGGGGAATTGGGTCTTGAGGAAGGAATCCACTTCACGTAAACATGCTCACTGTAAATCTTCTTCCCAGCCTTCTCTGATAGGAACTGAAACCATTTCCCTGGAAACATTAGGAAAGGAGAAATAAACATTTTAGGGAGAATTAGACGCTGGCTCTGAACTGATACTGATTTCTGAACACCCAAAATGCCACTGTGGTCCACCATATCTGTCAGGTGATCAGTGGAGCTCTGCATCGGGTTTATCTCACAGTGGACCCAGTGGGTTCCCATAGCCACCCTCTGGGTGATTTCTTAATTCTATAATGTATAACTGGCACATTATACATTCTATAATGTATTCTGCTCAGCAACTGGCAGAATCCCCACATTGGCTTCTTAATACATGGAGTGAGGGCTATTATGGTAGGAAAGACCAAGTGGAAGCTTTTAGAGCTGCCTCTATCTATCAATAAAGTAAACTAAAAGCAACACAATATTGGTGAGATTAGTGCCACCATCAAAGACTTGAACAGCGTAGTGGTCACGATTCCTGATAACATCCCAAATCAACCTGCTTATTTGGCCCATGAAAACAAGTGCATCTTAGAGAATGAAAGTAGTTCAATCATGTGGTGACTTTCATGGTAGCTGCTATTCCAGCTATGGTTTCTTTGCTGGCACAAATCAACCTATTTCTAGCACCTGGTAGACAGCTATTGACCTGGTGAATGTTTTTTTCTTTTACACTGGGAATATTTTCTTTTATATTGGGAAAGGCAATCAGAACAGTATACTGCCAGCCGGCAGGACGAATATACACCTTCACTCTCCTACCTCAGGGCTCTATCAGTTATCCAGTGCTATGTCATGATCTAATCTACAAGGACCTCGATCACCTTTCCATTCCACAGAACATCATGCTGGTCCATTACACTGATGACATCACTTTGACTTGACCCAATAAAGAGAAAGTAGGAACTTTGGAGACACATTGGTAATACTCATGAGGGATGGAAATAAATCCCACAAAAATTCCGGAGGCTCCACCTCAGTAAAATTTCTAGAAGCACTTGAGATAACTCTTTCAAAAAAAAAAAAATGAGCAGATGGGGACACCTGGGTGGTTCAGTCAGTTAAGTGCCCAACTACAGTTCAGGTCATGGTCATGGTTTATGAGTTTGAGCCCCTCATCAGGCTCACTGCTCTCAGCACAGAGCCCACTTCAAATCCTCTGTTCCCCTCTCTCTCTGCCCCTCCTCCACTTGTGTCACTCACTCTCTCTCTCAAAAAAAAAAAATAAATAAACATTAAAAAAATTTTTTTTAAATGAACAGATTGTTCCACCCTGATCCTTCCTATCTTTAAGAAGGAAACACAGTACCTTGTGGACCTCTTTAGATTTTGGAGGCAACATATGCCTCATTAGAGAATGCTACTTTTATTTATTGAATGACCTGAAAAGCTGCCATTTTTGAGTGCAGCTCAGGACAAAAGAAGGATCTGCAATGGGTCCAGCCTGCCATGCAAGCTTCTTTGCTGCTTTTCATAAGACCTAGTGAATTCAATGATGTTTGAAGAGTCTATGGCAGATAGAACAGCTGTATGAAGCCTTTGGCAGACCCTCGTAGGTGAATCAAAGCACAGATCCTTAGGACTTTGAGGCAAAGCTGTGCTATCCTCTGCAGATAACCACTCTCCTTTTGAGAAACAGCTCTGCTTTGCTTCTGGGCCTTAGTACATTCTGAATGCTTGCTTGCCCATGATCCACCTGATCTATCCTGAGCTGTCCATCCACCAAGCCATAGAGTTGGGCGTGCATGGCAGTAGTCCATTAGCAAATGGAAGTGGTGTATACAAGATTGGGAGACTGAGATCAAGCAGGTCCTGAAGATACAAGAAATTTACATGAATAAGTAGCACAGACACTCATGCCCGTATTCTTGCCCCCTCTTCCTCCTCCACCTGCATCTACGGCTTCATGGAGAGTTCCTTATGACCAGTTGACTATGGAATAAAGAATTTAGGGTTAGTTTACAAATGGTCTTGTGTGATAGGCTGGCTCTACTCAAAAGTGGGTGGCTATACCTCTACAGCCCCAGGGCAAGGTGGCCCTTAGGCTAGTGGAAAGGAAACTACCCCCTGTGGGCAGAACTCAAGCAGGGTACCTTGTGGTTCATTGTGCCTGAAAAGAGGGATGGCTACAGGTACTTATACAAACTGACTCATGATAGTGACTAATGATATTGCTGGACGGTCAGGGACACAGAAGTAACGTGATTGGAAAATTGATCTAGGGAAGATCTGGGGAAACAGTATGTGGTTAGAAGTATATGAATGGTCCCAGAACGTGAAAAGATATTTCTGTTCCATGTGGAGGCTTACAAAGAGCAACCTCAGTAGAGGAGGATGTTAATAATCAGTTGGGCAAGAAGACCTGTCCCGTGGATACGTTGGCCTCTTTCTCCAGCCATCGCTGTTCTTGCCCAACGAGCTCATGAACAAAGTGGCCACAGTCAGTGACTCAGTAGACAAGGGAAAGGATTACTGTACTGGTTGGGGCGATTGATCCTGATTAATAAGGGGAAATTGAGAAGTTATTACACAATGGAGGTAAGGGGGAGTATGTCTGGAATGCAGGTGGTCTCCTGAGGTATCTCTGAGACACATAGAATCACATATTACTATGTGATTAAAGTCAGTAAAAAACTACCATACAGGCAGGACTGTTAAAGGACCAGACTATTCAGGAATGAAGGTTTGGTGGGTCCCCTATGTGCCTCACTCCGTTGAGCATCTGACTCTCAGTTTCAGCTCAGGTCATGATCTCATGGTTTCATGAGTTCAAGCCCTGCATCAGACTCTGTACTGACAGTGTTTACAGTGCGGAGCCTGCTTGGGGTTCTTTCTCTCTTCCTCTATCTCTGTCCCTCCCCCCACCCCGCCCCATGCTGTCTCTGTCTCTCTCAAAATAAATTAACTTACAAAAAATAGGAATGAATATTTGGTTCTCCCCACATGATCACAGACACTTTTTTCCTCTCAAGGAAGTAGCACATTTATACGTATTACTTTCCCAGAACTTTTGCAGCTAAGGTGGCAAAGTAACCTAGTTCTGGCCAATGAGATATTAGCAGACATTGCTGGTAGAGCATCTGTGACCACTTTGTGAAAGGGACAAATGTGTCTGGCTTGCACCTTTTCTTCTCGCTTCCCCTGCCTGGAGCGTGGACACGATACTTGGATATGCAGTGGCCATGTGACCATGAAAGTTAAAGTTGTACCCTAACAGAAAGGTACCAGAATAATAGAAGGAGATTGGTTCCTTGGGGGACATTATTGAATCACTGAGCACAAAGGACCAGCCCTGGACAGTCTACCGCTGACTTCCTGTCGCCAGAGATAAAAACAAACCCGACCAACCAACCAACCAACCAACCCAAACTGACTTGTTTAAACCACTGTTAGTTGTGTTTTCAGTTACTTGCAGATCTAACGAACAGACCTAACAAAATTTTTTTGTTTTTAATTATTTTAAGGTGTGCTCGCTTCGGCAGCACATATACTAAAATTATTTTTAAGGAGTGCCTGGGTGGCTCAGTCGGTTAAGCGTCTGACTTCAGCTCAGGTCATGATCGTACCGTTCGTGAGTTTGAGCCCCACGTCAGGCTCTGTGCGGACAGCTCGGAGCCTGGAGCCTGCTTCGGATTCTGTGTCTCCCTCTCTCTCTCTGTCCGTCCCCCGCTCACGCTCTGTCTCTCTCAAAAATAAAATAATTTAAAAAATTTATTTAAAACTACAACTCATTTTTTAATTGTACAACTTATGTTCTCACCTAAGAAAAGATACTGGGTCCTTTCGAAAAGTGTCTCAAAGTATGGTCCGTAGACAATCTGCATCATAATTACATAGGCTGCTTGTTTAAGAAGATAAATTTCCCATGTGTTTGGTTGCCTAACCTGCCCTCCCAACTATGAATCAGGATTGATGGGGCTAGATCCTGAGACTCTGCCTTTTTAACAAACTTCCCTGGTGATCCCTGTCTTCAGAAAGTGTAGAGAACCACCCCCCAAATAACCCAAACAGGTTTGAGTCATTTTCTGGGCATCCAGGTAAATATAGTTTAGTGTTGTTGTTATTTGTTTGTTTGTTTTTTCTAGTTCTACATCAATCCTCACACCTTGATAATTTGAATATAATCAAGGAGGGTCCATCCTCCTTCTGGAAAGGGAATAAACTGTCAAGCTTCAAGAAGAATACACAAATTGGGAATGCAAGCTGGTGCAGCCACTCTGGAAAACAGTATGGAGGTTTCTCAAAAACTAAAAATAGAACTACCCCATGACCCAGCAATTGCACTACAAGGCATTTATCCAAGGGATACAGGTGTGCTGTTTCAAAGGGACACATGCACCCCCATGTTTATAGCAGCACTATCAACAATAGCCAAAGTATGGAAACAGCCCAAATGTCCATCGATGGATGAATGGATAAAGAAGATGTGGTATATATATACATATATATACGTATATATATGTATACATATATATACATACATACATATATATGTACATATACATATATATACATACAAACATATATATACATATACATATATACGTGTGTATGTATATATATATGTATACATATATATGTATATATATATATATGTATATATACACAATGGAGTATTACTCGGCAATCAAAAAGAATGAAATCTTGCCATTTGCAACTACATGGATGGAACTGGAGGGTATTATGCTAAGTGAAATGAGTCACTCAGAGAAAGACAAAAATCCTATGACTTCACTCATATGAGGACTTGAAGAGACAAAACAGATGAGCATAAGGGAAGGGAAACAAAAATAATGTAAATCCAGGGAGGGGTACAAAACAGAAGAGACTCATAAATATGGAGAACAAACTGAGGGTTACTGGAGGGATTGTGGGAGGGGGGATGGGCTAAATGGGTAAGGGGCACTAAGGAATCTACTCCTGAAATCATTGTTGCACTATGTGCTAATTTGGATGTAAATTTAAAAAAATAAAAAATTAAGTTAAAAAAGAAGAAGAATACACAATTTCCTTTGTGGTTTTGAGCAAATGTTCTGCTTTCTTTATTAACTAAATTTGCTTCCATGTCATATATGCAGTTGTGCTCAGTATCACATTTCAATTGTCTAACAAATTTAAAATGAACACAATCCAATATAGTTCTTATTTAATATTCCCTTCATTTAGGCTTTATTGAGTTATTAATTCTTTTTAGGCTCAGAATAATATCATCCAATTTTGTCTTTCATATTGCACTCCAAGTTCTTCTTACGTGAAAAACATAGGGAGACACAATTAAAAAAAACCCAAATCTCAGGGGGTGCCTGGGTGGCTCAGTTGGCTGAACCTCCAACTCTTGATTTCAGCTCAGGTCATTATCCCATGTTTGTGGGGTCGAGCCCCATGTCGGGCTCTGCACTGAGCATGGAGCCTGCTTAAGATTCTCTCTCTTTCCTTCTGCCCCTCTCCCCCACTCATGCGTGCTCTCTCTCTAAAAAAAAAATTTGTTAAATGTTTATTTATTTTTGAGAGAGAGACAGAGAGACAGAGCACAAGCAGAAGAGGAGCAGAGAGAGAGGGAGACACAGAATCTGAAGCAGGATCCAGGCCCTGAGCTGTCAGCACAGAGCCCGACACGGGGCTCGAACTCACAAACCATGAGATCATGACCTGAGCTGAAGCCGGACGCTCAACCAACTGAGCCACCCAGGCTCCCCTCTGTCTTATTTATTTTTGACAGAGAAAGAGAGAGACAGAGCACGAGCGGGGGAGGGGCAGAGAGAGAGAGAGAGAGAGAGAGAGAGAGAGACACACACACACACACACAGAATCCGAAGCGGGCTCCAGTCTCTGAGCTGTCAGCACAAAGCCCGACACGGGGCTCGAACTCACAAACCGTGAGATCATGACTTGAGCTGAAGCCGGACGCTCAACCAACTGAGCCACCCAGGCACCCCTCTCTAAAAAAATTTTTTTATTTTTATTAAAAATTTTTTTAATGTTTATTTATTTTTGACAGAGAAAGAGAGAGACAGAGCACGAGCGGGGGAGGGGCAGAGAGAGAGAGAGAGAGAGAGACACACACACACAGAATCCGAAGCGGGCTCCAGGCTCTGAGCTGTCAGCACAGAGCCTGATGCAGGGCTCAAACCCATGAGCTGTGAGATCACGACAGCCAAAGGCAGACGCTCAACCGACTGAGCCACCCAGGCGCCCCTCTCTAAAAAAAATTTTTTTTTAATCTTTAAATAAGAAAACCCCAAATCTTGAATTCAAGTATGATCAGAAGTCATTTATTAAGTGATAACAGAGATGTTGACCAACATTAGACTCCCAAACCATTCCTGACCCTCTCTTTTGGAATCTCATTTCTCAGAGCATCCCAAAACACGTTCTCCTCAATGGTCATTATGCTATCCTCAACTCATTCCTGACTTCTCATCTTTGCTTACTGCTTCCCCATCTAGTTCACCCAGCCCCACCTCCTCTACAAAGATTTCTTCAATTGCCTCAATCCACTCAGCTACTTCTCTTCTCTAAATTCTTATTCTACTCCCCATCATTACCAACCAATTTCCTAAATCTTCCCCCAAGGAGATTTTAGCATGTTAGTCTTCAATTTAAAATTCTTCAATAGCACTGGGTTTTCAACAATGAATACATTCTGAGCATCTTATAAGTATGCTCTGCTAGGTGCCAGGGATATATAGGTGATCAAAACATAGCCACTGTCTCACAGGGTTATTCACACGTGGGGTTCACTAGAGTTCGCAAGCCGTCTGCATGGTGGACCAGAAACACTTCAAGGCCCTCCATGATCTGTCTCCAAATTTATTTTACTAATTCTATCCCCCATTATTCCTTTTCCTTTGATCCAAATAAACTGGGTTACTTGCTGCTCCCCAAACACACCTGCTACCTTTCTCTCTTTCATCTTCTCACTTTGATCTCAGTTCCTGAAATGACCTCCTCACTTCTCTCCCCATGTCAATTCTGACATATGCTTTCTTTTTTAAAATGTTTATTTATTTTGAAAGAGAGAGCCTGAGCGAGGGAGGGACAGAGAGAGAGAGAGGGGACAGAGGGGGACAGCACAGCAGGCTCTGTGCTGACAACAGCAAGCCAGATGTGAGGCTGGAACTCACCAACTGGTGAGACTATGACCTGAGTCGAAGTCAGATGTTCAACCCACTGAGCCACCCCAGTGCCCCAATTCTGACATATCATTAAGGTCCCAGATTGCCAATGCCACCTTCTTCACGAAACGTTGTGATTGCTTATGAAGTTCCAACTAAGGTTTCTTAGAAAGAGCCCCACATAACACCAAATCGGCCAGCAATGGCTGGTTCTTGATTAAATCCCAATTTGAACAAACCAGCTCTAGGAGATATTTGGGAGTAAATTAGGGAAATTTGAGTATGATGAACTGGGCACAAAAGGATATTAGGGAATTGTTAAATTTCTTAGGAATTATAATGTTATTGTAGTTATGTTTAAGAAACCATTATTTTTAGATATGAAAACTGAATTAATTAGGATGGAATGTTATGATGGCAGTAGCTTAAAAAGGAAACATGGCAAAATGTGAAAATTTGGTATTAGGAATATAGATGTTTTGTGATTATTCTTTCCAAAGAACAATCTGTGTATTTGAAAACATTTTTCTACGTATTTGAAAACATTTCTAATCAAAAGTGAAAACAAGAACCCTAAACATCTTTTGCCTGTAAAACATGTTCACTAAAGAAAATTTGGAGAAAAAGGGAAGTAAAAAGCACCATTATCCTACCACACAGAGATAAACATTATTTATATTATGCATTTCCTTCTATACCGTTACAAATATACTTCTTTTTCTTTTTTTTTTTTTAAACGTCTATTTATTTTTGAGAGAGAGAGCACAAGCAGAGAGGCAGGGGTGGGGTGGATTGGGGTGGGGGACAGAGGATCCGAAGCAGGCTCTGTGCTGCTCTGGACAGCAGTGAGTCGGACGTGGGGCTCAAATCCACGAACCAAGAGATCATGACCTGAGCTGCAGTTGGACACTCAACTGACTGAGTCACCCAGGTGCCCCTATATACTTCTTTTTATTTTAGAAAACTGAGATTACTCTGGGCATAAAGTTTCGTATTGATCTCAGATTTTAAAAGAACATGTACAAAAGGTAGAAAGGAGGGCACATAAATAAGAGAACAATGCATTTTGTAGGTATGGTACATATCAATAAAAAACTAAAATAGAAGAAAAAAATTTAAAGCACTAAACAGAGGTTTGCAGACAAAACTTCCAATTTTCCTAGACTCACATACCAGCAGTGAATTCTTTTACAATCCCAGATCCCACAGATATGCTTTTCAATGGTACATTTCAAACCATCACAGAATCAGTTACTTGCCTGTTTGCAGTTCCCAGCATTTGCAGTTTTCACGGTGGGCTTTCTAGGCAAGCACGTATTTTTTAAGGAAATCACCGGCCCAGCTAACTGGGACAGCCACAAAGTCATCAGCCACCCCAGCAGGGCTTTCGCCGCTGCTGAACTGCCTTCCCTCCAGTCTCCTGCCCTGCTCTATCTACTCCAGACTCCTCCTTCCCAAACCACAGGATCTGCACCTTCTCTCCTTGTCACTCTTTCTTCCTTCACACACCCTCTTGCCAACGTTAGCTCCAGCCACGTGACTGGTTTTTTTTTTTTCCTTACAGAAATATTGTTCAAATATTTTAGTTCTGTTCATAATCACCTAAATAATAAACAATTTCAAGGTTAGAAATTGTAATACATCCTACCACATCAATGCAAATCATTTTACTTTTATGCTTTCTTTGATTTGTATCTGTTGATATTTACTCATATTTCCTATTGGGAATAGGCTGTTTAGAATTTCTCATTTACATTGTTAAAATGTTACATACTATTACATAATCTTTGTGATTTCAATTTAAGTGGACACATTATATATTCCAAGTGATTAAAATGCCTTCCAATGACCTGAAATAAGTCAAAGCCATTTCCTGGTTATCAGATACTTTATGTACTTTATTCTACAATCTGCTTTTCTGTGCTTCCTGTATCATGGATATTTTCCCAAGTCAGTATCTACATTTTCTATATTATTTTATGCAATTTTTTATTTTTTATTTTTTTATTTTAGAGAGAGAGAGAACAAGTGCACGCAGGGGAGATGGGCAGAGGGAAAGAGAGAGAGAGAATCTTAAGCACGTTCCACACTCAGTGCAGAGACTGACGTGGGCTCTATCCCACAACCCTGGGATCATGACCTGAGCCAAAATCAAGAGTCAGACACTTAATCAACTGAGCCACCCAGGTGCCTTAACATTATTTTAAATGTCTGCCTAGCGTGCCATAATAAGGATATACTTTTTTTTTAATTTTTTTTTTAATGTTTATTTTTGAGACAGAGAGAGATAGAGCATGAACAGGGGAGGGTCAGAGAGAGAGGAAGACACAGAATTGGAAGCAGGCTCCAGGCTCTGAGCTGTCAGCACAGAGCCCGATGCGGGGCTTGAACTCACGGACCGTGAGATCATGACCTGAGCCGAAATCAGACGCTTAACCAACTGAGCCACCCAGGCGTCCCAAGGATATACTTTTTTTTAATTTAATACTTTGTGGGTTTTTTTAATGTTTTTATTTTTATTTATTTTTGAGACAGAGAGAGACAGAGCATGAGAAGGGGAGGGACAGAGAGAGAGGGAGACACAGAATCTGAAGCAGGCTCCAGGCTCTGAGCTGTCAGCACAGAGCCTGACGCGGGACTCAAACCCACGAGCTGTGAGATCATGACCCGAGCCAAAGTTGGACGCTCAACTGACTGAGCCACCCAGGCGCCCCTAAATTTAATACTTTGAATAGTTAATATACTCCATGCTTCAAAAGCCAGAGGAAAAAAAAATGACATACAGTGAAAAGTCTTTCTTTGCACCTTAGTTCTCACCTACTCCAGGATGTAACCTCTTTTCTTAGTATCTTTTATATCTTTCCAGAGTTTATTTAGGTAGATGCAAGCAAATACAAACGTCATTTCTTATTTATTTATTTGTTTGTTTGTTTGTGTGTTTGTTTATTGGCAGAATGTAACATACTATCCCCGTCATTCCTCGCTTTGCCTTTTTCACTTAATAATTTATCTTGGAGATTGTTCCAACTGAGTACATGTAGAATTTCTTTATTCTTTGCTTTACAGCTGCATGGCTTCCTACTGTACAGGCACTACCCTCACTTCCATCCTGTCCGTCCTTGGACACGGTGGTCATCCCATTGATTGCTGATCCCATCTCTACACATTAACTCCAAAACCGCCCCATCCTTTACCACTCCAGTCTCTTTTTACTGGCTTGTTTTGACTATACACGTCAGGTCTCTTGAATGCTGAAAGAGAACTGGCCCTTCATTCTAAGGTTCCTCAAAGCTCCTATAATTTTTAAAGTTCTAGATTGAGGTGTCTACAGTCTTTATCCACTTTACCCCCCCCCCCCATTTCCTCCTTGACCCTTTGGGATCTGCCTTCATCTACCTGTCTGTACTAAAACTGATCTCTGAACCGTCATCTACTAGAAACTTCCAGCAGCTTGGTCTTTCTTCTCAGTTCTCACCCCTGTAACGTCTGAAGAAAGGTACCCGTCCTTGCTTACCCATTCAGTCCTAACTTCTTATAAAATGGCTTCTGAACCCCACCCCCCCTTTATACTAAAATGACTCTCCAAGTGGTCATCTGTTAATGGCCCATGTCTCAGTAACCTGGCCTCTGTTCACTTTTTTTTTTTTTTTATAAATTTTTCTTTAATGTTTATTTATTTTTTGAGAGAGAGATTGACAGAGTGTGAGCAGGGGACAGGCAGAGAGAGAAAGACACAGAATCCAAAGCAGGCTCCAGGCTCTGAGCTGTCAGCACAGAACCTGATGCGGGGCTTGAGCCCACTAACTGTGAGATCATGACCTGAGCCGAAGTTGGACGCTCAACTGACTGAGCCACCCAGGCGCCCCCGTTCACTTCTCTGAACCCCATCCCTAGAGCTCCTGTCAACCTTACCCCCCACCATAGAGATTCTGTCTTCCCAATGGCTTCACTACAACCCTTTTCTATCAACTCTGACCATCGCCTTGAAATCAGATCCTAAGTTCTGATTACCTAGACTACTAATTGTAGTCTCTCAACAAACCTTCCACACTGCAGCCTCTTTGCCACTCTACATTAAAAACAAAAACAAAAGCAAACAAACAAAAAGCAGATCTTACATCATTCCCTTCTTCAAAACTTTTATTTCCAGGGGTTCCTGGTTGGCTCAGTCGGTAGAACAGGTGACTCTTGATCTCGGGGTTATAAGTCTGAGCCCCACGTTTGTAGAGATTACTTAAAAATAAAATCTTTAAAAAACCACAAATTTTATTTCCAAACCAATGAAGCACTAACTCTCCAATCTAGCATTCAAACCCTTCCACGACTTTAATTCAACATGTATTGGCATCAGTCAGCATTTTCTTCCTCCACTATACTAGGCATACTATGCTCTAGCCAAACCAGTCTGCTTATTTTTCTCTAAACACAGTGTGCTTTTGCGCCTCTGGGATGTGGTTCATCCTTTTGTCCACCTGGATTACCTTTCCCATTCATCTCTGCTATTCTAAGTCTCTTCCTCCCTTAATTTTGCTTGTCATGATATCTTCACTCACCCTCCACTAAATAAATGTGTTATAGTTATTTGTGCAGTTATCATATTTCCCTACCGGATTCTAAATTCTGCTCAAACAAAATACTGCCTTTAGTGAACTGTCCAATTTGCCATTCTGTGCCAAGCGATTTGCATGCACTGTCTCATTTAATCCTTACATCAACATTATAGGACAGGACTCCCCCCATTTAACATTGAAGAAACTGAGTCTCAGGGGCATTAACTAGCTTGCCCAGGTCACACAACTGATGAGGGTGGAATCCCTTTCTTAGTTTCTTTAGGCTGCTGAAACGCAAATACCATAGCTTGGGGGGTTTATAAACAACAGAAACTTATTTCTCACAGTTCTGGAGGTCTAAGATCAAGACTCAGGCAGATTTAATGTCTGGTGAAAGCCACTTCCTGGTTCTTAGGTGGCTGTCTGTTTCCTGTGTCCTCACACGGTGGAAGGGGTGAAGGGGCTCTCTGGGGTCTCTTTTATGAGGACATTAATCCCTTTCATGAGGGCTCCATTCTCATGACCTAAGCACCTCCCAAAGGCCCCATCTCCTAATACCATCACCTTGAGAGGGAGGGTTAGGATTTCAACACATGAATGGGGGGGGGGGGGAGATACGAACATTCAATCTATATTCGTGTTTGCATTACTTATGGTAGTCAGCACAGTATCCACCACCTGCACTGTTCTCAACCTGTTTGTGTCAGATCAACATGTTAAAAAAGATTCTAAGGAAATAGGGAGGAGGATTGAAACAGTAACGAATTAGGATGGCAGAATTGTTGGTGATGTTTCCAAATTTCAGCCAGTGGGTCACAGAGCTTCTGAAGTAAGCATTTAAAATATGTAGTTACTAAACAGGGTTGCCGCTACTCTTAAATATTTTCTAATTGTTACATGTAGGTTAGTTTTGTCTCCCCGATTTTATTGTCATCCCCCGGGAATTATCTCTACTCTCTTGCATTCCCCCAGCTTTCGGCGCATTGCTCAACACGCGGTGTACGTACTTGTTGATTTTAACGTAGGTAGGTGTCTTTCCATATGTGTACGGCAACCGGGTAGAGGACGTGGGTGTGTGATGCAGTAGGCATTCCTTCCCATCCCTTTTCCTTTGAGCAGCTGCTGCCTGGATGCTTCCCTTCTCGGGGGAGGAGGCAGAACCACTGACCCTTTAACAAGTTGTCCCTCACAGAACAGGTGTCTCCCCCGCCTTTCGGAGGAGAGGGATGGCTGGACACTTAGTGACATCAGCGACCGACCAATGAGAAGTCAGGCTTCGGCAGCCGCGCCAATGAGCAACCAGGGGCGGGCCCGGTTTCCTGGGAGCCGGGCGGACCAGGCTGGTCCTCCCGCCGCCGCGGAGTCTCCGCCGCTCACGCTGCGCGCCGCGGCTCCAGCTACTCCCGGCGGCTCCGGTGGCGGCGCAGTTCTGCCCGCGCTCCTACTAGACGCACGGCTCGGGCACTTCCCACCGCGGCGCAGCTCCCCCGCCTCTCGGGCTCCCGCGGAGGCGCGGCTCATGCCCCCGGGCGCAGGGCGCGCAGGTGGGCCGGCCGCCGCGGGGAGATAGGCCCCCGGGGGGACGGCGGCGGGACCATGGCCCGGAGACCCGGGGCGCCGGCCGCCTATGGGGAGGAGTTCACCTTCGTCAGCCCGCTGGTGAAATACCTGCTCTTCTTCTTCAACATGCTCTTCTGGGTGAGTCTTGGGGGTCTTGGGGGGGCACCTGGGATGCGGGGCACCCCTGGAGCGTGGAGTGGGTCGCCCACGTTCTGAGGAGGGGGCGTCCCGGGATGCCTGCTTAGTTTTCTGGGCTGATGACACTTTGGGGTAATTCATCCTGGGGAGGGACACCACGGTGGCGCCGCGTCTGGAGGGGGCGAGGGGGCGAGGGGGCGTTGGGTGGGGAGGTGGGGGGAGGGAGGGTAATGCAAGAGATTCAGTAAAGACTTAGGGGTATCCTCTGGGCATCTGTGGCAGGCCAGAAAATGGGTTTGCGAGCGAGACGCGGGTTTTCCTGTTGGCCCAAAGCAGACCCACTGGTACATTCATGATTGGGGACTTCCAGGCCTGGGGGCTGGGAGGCCCAGCAGCAAAGAAAAAAGAGAAAGCCGGGGGAACCCGGACCGTTCCTCCTCCTAACATCAGAGAGGATGGGTTACAGGGCTTCTTCACCTTTTCCTTTTGGAGGCCTCTGGTGCCCCCCTCCCCACAAAGGCTGAGAAGGGGCAGGAATGTCCTCCAGATGTGGATGTCTTTCCCATCACTGTCCCAAACTTTGCCCCACCTTTCTCAGGATCAAGCTCCATCCCCTGGAGCCTGACAGTCTTCATCTTCTCTACATTGGACCAACCCTGTGTTGGGCTGGAAGGCCAGCAGTCCTTTCAGAATCTTCTGATGAGGGTGGAAAAGTGAAAAAACTCTTGGACAGGGGCTACGAGATTCCCATCTCCAGCCTGCAGTTGATCGTTGATTTAACCTGGGCAATATGTTCACCTCTGTAGGCCCTAGTTCCCTCCTCCCCAAAATTGAACCCAGTATAATCAGAGATAGCAGAAGTACTCTGCTGGAGTTAAGAATCTAGCTGGACCAGCTCATGAAATGCTAGCTCAATCCTGTTTCACATCTATGGAGTCCCTGAGCTCCTCTGGGTTTGGGAACATAGAGAGGTCCCTCCCCCAACCCCCATATCTGTTCCAGCTCCAGCCAAGCCAGAGCTGCTGCTCTAGGTGCCCATTATCCCTGCCCATATTTCCACCTGAGACCTAAAGTTCAGACGTGCAGGCGGGAGAAAGCATGAGTTTAAAATATGTTTCCTAGGAGAGGGAGCAGACCCAGCATCTAAGCCAGTTGCCAGAAAGGTTCACAGGGGCCGTGGTTTGAAGAACAGACACAAAGTGCATAAGTGCTAGCCTGTTGGGACAAATGAGAGAAATCCCAGAGGGTGGTGATAAGAGCTCAGCCATTGTACCATTTCACTCAAAATGAAGTTTGAGTCCCTAACAAATTCTCAGTTTTAGCACTGGGAAAAAAAAAAAAAAGAAAAATCTGGAAGACATCTTGTCCAGCACCCACATTTTATATATGAGAAAACTAAAGCACAGAGATATTAATTATTTTTATCCAACAAGGTCCAACAGCTGGTTAGTAAGTTTGATCTTGTGGTTTTTCTATTGAACTACTGTGCCTCTAGGGGAAGTCCTTGGCCCAGATGGCTGCTACTGTAGTCAGCAGTATTAGCAGTTAGCCCAACTTCCCATGGTCTAGGTTCTGCCTCAGCTGGAGGTTAGGGAAGAACAGAAGAAAAAAAAAATCACCACTACTCTGCCCAGGCTGGGGGATGTTCTAAGGGAAACTCCCTACTTAAGGGCAAGTCCCAGTGAACCCGCCTACCTGCTCACAGAATCCCAGGGACCTAGCATCCCAGGGACCTCAGATCCACCTTCTGACTTTCTTTATCAGCCAAGACTCTGCTTCTTTTTTGGAGCCTGTGGCACCCCACCCTTATCTGGGTTCCCCAGCGACAACAGCTGGGTGCATCTGTTACACTTGCATTCATGGTCATTTTCTTGGACTTCCCCACCCTGCTCCACTCCTCCTTTTACCAGACAAATGACTTTGAGAGGTTGCAGCCAGGGAGAGAGTTTGTCTCCATGGACCCATTTGCCTTGGTAAAAATGATTCATTCAAGGTCAGAGGACCTTGCTAACCAAGTTGGCACCACCCCAAATTAGAGAAGAGCCCCTTCTTGGCCCTACTTTAGACTCACAAAAAGTCAGAGGCTCTAGAAATAGCACAATGAAGGACAAGAGGCCCAGTTTCTTTCTGGCATCAACTTACTGTGTGACCCTAAGCCAATATATCTGTCTCTCTGTCCTTAATCTTTCTCCTCTAAAGGAGAAAATTTTTCTGCCTCTGTGAACTATTTAAAGATGAATACATCACTTTAGGGACTGTTTTCTTTCCTCAGGACCTGGGGCTTGATCTAAGGATGCATCTCTCTGTGTCCTGGTGTCCCTGGGACATCGACCTTCTCAGAGGACAGTACTTTTTGGGTGTTACTGAGGCCCCCCCCAGGCCCAGAGCCTCGGAGCTACATTCCACACAAGTGCGGTTGGAGATGAAGGGCTGCTTCCCCAGCTCAGGGGTCATCTTTCTTCCCACCCTCCTCAGGGACTGGTTACAGTGCTTTCTTTTTTGTTGGCTTTCACCATCCTAATCAAATTCCCCTCTTCTGCCCAGGAGACACCCATGGATGGGACTGTGGGTGGGCCCTTCCCTTTTCCAGGCAGAGTGCATGTTCTGGCCAGCTGCTGGGGGAGCCGCGTATGGGTGCTGTTTGTTTCTGTGCTGGAACACAATGGGAAGGTAGCCAGTGTCGTCTGGGCTCACACTCAGTGGTGGCGGCAGCACTGGCTATCTCTGCTGCTGCTCTGGAACCCTGACACTTGGGTCATTTAGTCTGACTCAGAAAGCTGCTGGCTTCTTTGGGAGCAGGACCAATTCCTCCTGTTCGTGTTTCAGATCTCACTTCCCCTTTTACCTAGGAGTTCTGGTTTTCTCCCCAGAATCGTGCTGCTGGGTTACTGACTGTTGGGATCCCATGACCTGGAGTAGTTGCCCCACGATTCCAAAAGTTGTATTACAATCTTTCAGTTAAGAAGTAGCTGACTTTCCTCCCCTCCCTGTGTTGGACAGCTCTGTGCAGAGAGAAGACCAGTGCCATAGTACATGCTTTATCAGCCTTGGGCATACACTGGCAGGAACATTATCAGTGCTGCCCATAGCAGTCACCTCCTTCCTTACTGGTCCTTGTCCCACCCAGGGCAGCAGTTGGGGTGGCTTTTGAGTCAGGCAGAACTGAGACTTCCAGTCCCTGTGTCTCAGCCCATGCTTCCTTGGTGGCTATGCCTCAGGGCTTATATACATACACCTTATATATACCTTGATTGCCACATCCCTTACCTGTGCTGCAATTAGGTGTTTATTTATGTCTCGTCTTCTAGACTTCGGGCCCCTGAGGGTAGACTGCCTTATTCACTTCTTGCTTCTCAGTGCCCAGCAGAGTTTGGCAGAGTGGGTACTTGCTGAATGTTTATTGAATGGCAGCTGGGGGAGCAGCCCCTATAGGGTGAAGGCAAGATGCCCTTCCTTCCTCTCTTATGAACACTAGTCTTTCGAGATGCAGCACAACCTAAAGTCCTTGAGCATTCTTGGTTGGGAAGAGGGGATCCAGCTGTGTTCGTTCTCTTCTGCACTGGGTCCCGTGGCCTAGCACCCTCCTTCAAGGCAGGTCAGCCATCCGCCCCCAGCATGTCCCTCAGGGCCATATGTAATTACTATCTATGGCACCCAGATTTTACCACTTCCACTGCAGCACAGGTGGACCCCCATCCAGGTCATTCCTAGACTGATCCAGGCCTCTGGTGAGGTATCTTCTTAAAAAAAAAATTTTTTTTTACATTTATTTATTTTTGAGAGACAGAGAGAGTCAGAGCGCAAGTGGAGGAGGGGCAGAGAGAGAAGGAGACACAGGATCCGAAGCAAGCTCCTGGCTCTGAGCCGTCAGCACAGAGCCTGACATGGGGCTCGAGCTCATGAACCATGAGATCGTGACCTGAGCCAAAGTTGGACACTTAACCGACTGAGCCCCCCAGGCGCCCCAGGTGAGGTGTCTTCTTTAAGAAATTCACAGCCCCCTCCAGGACCACTGTCGTGGAGTCCTCAGTGCACTCAGAATGTCCCGTGTCACCTGCAGCACCATCTGTTGTAACCTGGCTCAGAAGCCTTGAGGAAATGACCAGGCATCAAACCTGGAAAAATCCCTCCTGAATGGCAGAGACCTTTTTATCACCCAACATAACCCCCAACACACACACACACACACACACACACACACACACACACGCTCACATACCCACATACTCACACCTGAATACCTTAGGAAGCGGAGCCCATCCCCCTCCCCCAACTCTCCTCCTTTCCCTGTAGACTAGGCAGGCTTAATAAATGAAATAGTCACATTACAAAAAAAAAAAAAAAAAACACTAAAAAGGAAGACAAGAAGGATATCCTATGCTGTCAAGTCACACACATGCCTTCTTATCTCAACAGCTCTGTTTGCCTTGTACCAAGTAGGAAATCATAAACTTCAAGCAGCCTTTAAAAGAATAAAAGAAAACATGTAGCACCTCTTAGAGTCTTGATAGCAGATTCTGTGTCAGGCTGGGAACTCCAGGGCGATAGTTCAAGTGTTTACATTACTGTGAGTCCTTGTGGACTTCTCTCCCTTGTTTATAACCTTGGGGAACCAAAACCAGCCACGGCCTAAGGAGAAGCTAAGGGGTTGGCTCCAGAGCCGCCCGGATGGCTCAGTAGGTTGAGCGTCCAACTCTCTTGATATCGGCTCAGGGCACGATCTCACAGTCATGGGATCAAGCCCCAAATCAAGTCGGGCTCCATGCTGAGCATGGAGCCTACTTAGGAGTCTCTCTCTCTCTCTCTCTCTCTCTCTCTCTCTCTGTCTCCCCCTCTGCCCCTTCCCCACTTGCCCTCTCATTCTCTCTCTCAAAATAAATAAATAAACGTAAAAAAAATTCAAGGGTTGGCCCCAGACGTTGGAAAGGAAAGAGCTCTGTGGACTCCCCCACTCCAGGAGGACAATTCCATCCAATCCAGAGGGAGAAAGCCAAGAGCCAGTCTCACAGAGAGAGTCTACACCTCAGAAACCCAGGAACACATGGTGCTGGGATGGCCCCAGAAGTGTGTGCAGACCCTGGGCAGTGAGAGAGGGGGCCCTGCTTTAGGTCTAGCAGGCTTATCCAAAAATAAGGACGGAGAGGACTTTGAAACTGAAGGTGCAGACCCCTCTCTCCCAGTGTCCCTCTGGATAGGGGAAGGATTTTTGATTCCCACGCAAAGAATGTGTGTCCTCCCCCACCCCCCTTCAACAGAAGAGGAGAAGAGATTCCAAGGAAGAGGAGAGGACTTTGAGACAGATGCACCCACTTCGCACAGACTGGACTTTACAATGTGGAGACAAAGAAGGCCCAGGGCTTTGTCTCGGGGGCTGGTGGGCCCTGTGTGGTGATGCCGTCTTCTCCTTTCAGGGTGCTGTTCCAGGGACTTCCCTCTGGGCCCTGCTGGTATCATCACCTCCCAGTGCTATCTTACTTCCCCTTGAGCCCTGCCCAGTTTGGAGATTACCAGCTGCTCCCCCAAGAGAATTGCAGGCAGCTTCTTCCCACCTCTCGTGATGCCCCCAGGTGAATGCACATGCCCTGGTGTTGCTGTGAGCCTCTGAGGTGGAGAGAGGAAGGCAGCCAGGTGACTGAGGTCACAAGGCTCAGGAGACAGAAAGACAGGTTCCTGTCCCACTTCAGCGGCTCACTTGTTGAGTGAGTCAGGGAGAGTTTCTTGAATTCTCCCAACATCAGTTCTGTAAAATAGAGATGCTAACACCCTCTTGGGACTGTGGTCAGAATTCAATGAAATAGCGTGTATAAAGTGTTTATTTAGCCCAGTGCCTGACCCTTAGCACTTGACAAAAGACAGCTATTACTGTTGCTAGAAATAGCTCCTGGAGGTCACCTGTTAGGGATGGCCTTGGAGAGCTGGGATGAGTGCTCCTTCTGGCAAAAGGCAGATAGATAAGGATTGAGTCTAGGTGAAGGCTAGCTAACCTTGGGCCTGACTTCCTTCTGCCTCACACCCCCTTTGCTCACATTTCTTTCTTTCTTTTTTTTTTTTTTTAATAATTTATTTATTTTTTAATTTACATCCAAGTTAGTTAGCATACGGTGCAACAGTGATTTCAGGAGTAGATTCCTTAGTGCCCCTTTACCCATTTAGCCCATCCCCCCTCCCACAACCCCTCCAGCAACCCTCTGTTTGTTCTCCATATTTAAGAGTCTCTTCTGTTTTGTCCCTCTCCTTTTTATGTTATTTTTGCTTCCCTTCCCTTATGCTCATCTGTTTTGTCTCTTAAAGTCCTCATATGAGTGAAGTCATAGGATCTTTGTCTTTCTCTGACTGACTAATCTCACTTAGCATAATACCCTCCAGTTCCATCCACGTAGTTGCAAATGGCAAGATTTCATTCTTTTTTGATTGCCGAGTAATACTCCATTGTATATATATACACCACGTCTTCTGTATCCATTCATCTGTCAGTGGACATTTGGGATCTTTCTATACTTTGGCTATTGTTGATAGTGCTGCTATTAACATGGGGGTGCGTGTGCCCCTTCAAAACAGCATACCTGTATCCCTTGGATAAATACCTAGTAGTGTAATTGCTGGGTCGTAGGGTAGTTCTATTTTTAGTTTTTTTTTTTTTTAATTTTTTTTTTAACGTTTATTTATTTTTGAGACAGAGAGAGACAGAGCATGAACGGGGGAGGGTCACAGAGAGAGGGAGACACAGAATCTGAAACAGGCTCCAGGCTCTGAGCTTTCAGCACAGAGCCCGACGTGGGGCTCGAACCCACCGACCGCGAGATCATGACCTGAGCCGAAGTCGGACGCTTAACCGACCAAGCCACCCAGGCGCCCCTATTTTTAATTTTTTGAGGAACCTCCATACTGTTTTCCAGGGTGGCTGCACCAGCTTGCATTCCCACCACCTTTGCCCACATTTCTACTGTTAGCCAGAGAGAAGTGTTAATTAATGATGTCTTGGTATTTTATATTTTATAGAGCTGTTTTATATCTGTCATGGGAACAGAGACCCCACTGTTGTCTCCAAGGACCTTTCCTAGGTCCACTTATAAGGGCTCGTCCCACCGCCTTGGTCTTAAGGTACAATCCAGTGGAAGTCTATGCCTGTAATTGTTGGCATTTGGGCACTAGATCCAGAAGAACTCTTGTTTAGAGTTTCATCTTGGGGCCCTGTAACTTTTCCTCTCTTATCACTGATGGTTCTGAAGTAGTATCCTGGGACTAGAATAAGGGTTTTTCTTAAAAACCTCAAATCATGGACGTCTTTTTGCAATTTGCAAGAAAAGAAGTCAAACAAGGCAGAGAATTTTCTCCAGTTTCTATTTTCTCCCATGAACATTAGCATCTGTGGCTGCTTATCTGCCAGCAAGTGCTAGCAGAAGGCAAAGGGAAGAGGACAAGTAGCACCAAATATTATGGAGAACTAGGAAACTAGAGTAGTGCCTGTATTATGTTTTATGAGATGTAGAGACATATGCCTAACAGCCTTGTCATCACTTAGTACATTTTTCCTTATTTCTAGGATAGAAATTTATGTTGTGCTTCCTCACATGACACACTGAGAAGGACACAAAACTATCTGTGTGGTATTTCTGTCAAAAATGTGTCATCTGAGGGGTGCCCGGGTGGCTCAGTTTAAGCATCTGACTTCGGCTCGGGTTATGGTCTCTTGGTTCTTGAGTTCAAGCCCTGCATTGGGCTCTTTGCTGTCAGTGCGGAGCCTACTTTGGATCCTCTGTCTGTCTGTCTGTCTCTCTCTCTCTCTGCCCCACCCCCAATCTCTCTCTTTCTCTCAATAATTAATAACCACTTTCTAAAATGTGTCATCTGAATCTAATTGTGAGGAAACAATCAGACAAATCCAAATTGAGGGGTGTTCTGCAAAACAACTGGCCTAGACTTCTAAAAAAAATGCCAGTGTTGGGACACCTGGCTGGCTCTGTCAGTAGAGCATGTGACTCTTGATCTTGGGGTCGTGAGTTCAAGCCCCGCGTTGGGCATAGAAAAAAAAAATGCCAGTGTCAAAAAAAAAAATGTCAGAACAAGTGTTGGCAAGGATGTGGAGAAACTGGAGCCCTTGCACATTGTCGGGGGGGGGATGTGAAATGTTGAAGCCACTATGGAAGAGTCTGGTAACTCCTCAAAACATTAAACACAGAATTACCGTGTGACCCAGCAATTCCATCCCTGGATATATATCCAAGAGAATTGAATATAGGTATTCAAACAAAAAGTTGTCCACCGGCATTCACAGCAACCACGGTAGCCAAAAGGTGGGAACAATTCAAATGTCCATCAATGGATGAATGGATAAACACATTTTGTTATATCCATATAATGGAATGTTATTAGGCCATAAAAATAATGAAGTACACGCCAAAGGAGGGATGAACCTTGAAACATTATGCTCGGTGAACGAGACCAAACACAAAGAGCCACATACTGTATGATTCCATTTATGGGAAATGTGCAGACTAGGCAAAACCTTAGAGATAGAAAGCAGATTTGTGGTTGCCAGGGGCTGGAGGAGTGGAGGGGATGATGTCCCTTTGCATACCCACATCAGTGTGAGGGAGGTTTTTTTGTTTGTTATTTAGCATTTCCTTACTTTCTGGCGGTACGTGTTTAATGGGTAAGAGATTTCTATCCGGGGTGATGAAAAAGTCCTGGAACATGATAGCCGTGATGGTTGCACGGCAATGTGAATGTACTCAAGACCACTGGACTGTAACACGGTTTTGTGGTGTACATACTTTACCACATTTTTTTTTCAAAGTCAGTATCTTGAAAGACCAAAAACAAAGAAAAAAGAAGCCAAGCTGCAAAGGAGGCCAAAGGAGACTTGATCTTAAATGCATGATCCTTGATGGGATCCTGGATCAGGAAAAAAGAAAAAAAAGGTTATAAAGGACATTATTGGGAGAATTGGGGAAAGGGAAGTATGAGCTGTAAATTAGAGAGCAGCGATAGCATATTAAAGTTGAAGAGAAGAATTTGATATGTCCAAATTGTATGGGGTATGCCAACAGAGCATTGTAGCTTCCTGGGGCTCTGACACCTGAACAGTTTTAACATTGCCTTACACTTTGGTGTGAGGAGAAAATCCCCCTGATTATTTGGTTTCGGTTTTGTTGTGTTTTTTTAGAAATCCCCTTGATTAAAGTTTGTGACATTGCATGCATATGAATCCTAATTTAAGAAAGTCTGATATTTTTTAAAAAATGTGGGTTGGGGCACCTGGGCGGCTCAGTCGGTTAAGCGTCCGACTTCGGCTCAGGTCATGATCTGACCCACGGTTTGTGGGTTCAAGCCCCACAGCAGACTCTGTGCTGACAGCTCAGAGCCTGGAGCCTGCTTTGGATTCAGTATCTCCCTCTCTCTCTGCCCCTCCCCTGCTTGCACTCTGTCTCTCTTTCTCTCTCAAACATAAATAAACATCAAAAAAAAAATTTAAACAAAAAAAAAATTTTTTTTTTAATTTTAGAAAGGGGGAGGGAGGGGCAGAGGGAGAGAGAGAGAATCTTAAGCAGGCTCCATGCTCAGCGCAGAGCCCAACAAAGGGCTCCATCTCACGACCCTGGGATCGTGACCTGAGCCGAAGTCAAGAGTAAGACACTTCTCCGACTGAGCCACCCAGGCGCCCCAGAGTGTCATTTTCATCATATCACATCGTATACCTGTGATTTACCTCTGTTGATGTTGATCTTACTCCCCTGGCCGAGGTAGTGTCTGTCAGATGTCTCCACCCTCTTTCCCCCCCTCTTCCGTACTGTGCTTTTTGGAAGGAAGTCACTATGAGCATCCACACTTAGGAGCGGGGAGTTGTGCTCTACCTCCTTGAGAGTACACTGTCGACACAAACCATTTGCAATTCTTCTGCATGGGAGATTTTCTTTTCTCCCTCGTTTATTTATTTCAGTCCTTTTTTTTTTTTTTTTTTTTTTTAATTTAAGTCCTTTCTATCAGTATGGACTCAGATACTTATTTTATGTTTGGGGTAATAATTTCATTCTTCCTTATTTTGATGTCCCTTTGGCATACCCACCTCAGTGTGAGGGAGGGTCTTTTTGTTTGTGTCTTAGCATTTCCTTACTTTCTGGCACTGCGAGATACTCCAGGCTTATCTTCTATATCTCCTGCTCCAGTAGGAGATTCCGCCATTTTCCCAAGGAGCCCAGGCGTTGGTTATTTTCATTATAAGGTGATGACTCACCTTATATAAGGATAAAGGTATTGGTGCATGCAAGTTATTTTATATAATTTGATTGACAACTCTTCAGGAACATGCCTTTTGCTAGACTCAGCTATTTTAAAAACTGTGTCTAGCTCTTAAAAATTTCCAGTGAGGCTTCATTCTAGCCAGAATATGAAAAGCCATTCTAAGAAGTATCTTTATCTCTATCCTCATCGTGAAAGGAGGTCATTGGTGGTATTGTGGGGTGTTCTAAGGATTTTGTGGCAAAGCCTGATAGAGTGGAAAGAGTACCAGACTGAGATTGGAAACTGGGTTTAGTCCAGATGTTTCCTCTGCACCCATGTGCACTTGGCCAAGTATCACTTTGCTCTTTGGGCCTCATCTATAAAAAGGTGAGTGGCTGAGCTCATTTCTAAGGTTCTATTCAGCTCTAAAATGCTATGCTATTAACGGCAGCAGCATTAACTTTGGGAGGGCAGTAGCTTTGAGGAATTCAGGGTGGGAGATGTGGGCAGGAATAGGAGTGTGAAAGGGCAAGCAAGCTGTGACTCGGGGATGAAGAGGGAGATCAGTGATAGAAACACCAATTCTTAGTTAGCTAGTGAGCCCCAGGAAAGCAGTATCATTAGTGATCATATTAAATATTAACAATAATATTAAAGTCTTCATCTTGACTTTAATGTAACCTGTACCTGCTGCTCTAGATCCCTGGCTGAGTGTGCTTTAGGCTTGTGGTTCTCAAAGTTGGCTGCACATTGGAATCACCTGGAACACATTCAGAACTACTGTTGCCTCAGGGCACCTGGGTGACTCAGCCAGTTAAGCGTCTGGCTCCCGATGTTGGCACAGGTCATGATCTCACGGTTCATAGGATCGAGCCCTGCATCGGGCTCTGCACTGACAGCGAGAAGCCCGCTCGGGATTCTCTCTCTCCCTCTCTCTGTCCCTCCCCTACTCGTGCGCTCTCCTACCCCACCCCCACTCAAAAGTAAATAAATAAACACTAAAAAAAAAAAAAAAAAGAAAGAAATACTGTTGCCTGGATTACAATATGTGGTTTGGGTGCAGCTAAGGCATCAGCAGTTTTCAGTTCTTCCCTCCCTGCTCTTCCTCCCATTCTAATGACACTCAAGTTGGGGAAGCATAGGCTGTAGATGCTCTTGCTCCTCTCCCACATAGCGTGCAGTCTCCTTAAGGACAAGACTACATCTCACTCATTTTTGCAGTCCTCGGAGTACCTTGTACATAGCAGCTGATGACTTGAATTTGGATAGTGTGTTAGTTTCCTAATGCAGCTATAACTAATTACCACAAACTTCATAGCTTAATACAACACAATTTTCTTACATTCTAGAGGTCAGAATTCCAAAATGGGTCTCACTGGGTAAAATGAAGGTATCACCAGGGATGGTCCCTTCTGGCGGCTCTAGAGGAGAATCTATTTCCTGCCTTCTTCAGCTTTTAAAGGCCGCCCATCTTCTTTGGCTCATGGCACCACACCCCTCCAATCTCTGCTTCCATTGTCATACCTATCTCCTTCTCGGACTCTGACCTTTCTGCCTCCCTCTTCTAAGGCCCAATAGGATAATTACTCTCCATTTCCAGACATATTTACAGATTCTAGGAATTAGGACAGGACACCTTTTGGGGGAACACTATTCTGTGCTACCCACCACAGATAGAGACAGAACAACTGCTGTCATTACAGGCCCACACAGGGAATTAAGTTACCATGATACGTGGCATCTCTTTACTTTGTTGTTTTAGCCGCGTTAGGATTTAATCAGAGGCCATCTTTGTGGCAAGTTATACATCCTAGCAAAAGTGTAACATGTGTAAAACAGTGAGGAGTCTGGGAAGAACAGAAATAAAGAGCAGGTTCATATCTTTAAATGATTCAGTAAAGGGATATTCAGAACTGTTAAGTGGCTATGGGGAGTTTCAAAGAGCAGGCCAGGCTGCTCAATCACTCTGGCAAAGGGCTGTGCCTACAGGCTGAGGGATGACTGAGATCTCTGTTGTGTGGTTGCCTTGCCTCCCACCCACTCCCCCTTGCTCCCTCAGCCTGGTTGTCCTGGGGGACAGCAAGCCAGCTGGCACCTCCAGCCCCACTCACAGCTCTGCAAGCAGCTCCCTCTCTCCCGGACAAAGAGCATGAGGGCCAGTAGATAACACACCTAGTCCTGAGTCAGAAGCAGTGTCAAATGATTGGGGGCAAGGCTGTGTATATAGCCAGGGAGGAGTCCTGAAAGATCCGGTTTTAGATAAGGGTTTCCATTTACTGCTAAACGCACCAGAAAGCAGAGGCCACTGAGGAAAAATATCTTTCTGTTGAGTAACCTGAGTAACTACTTTGACCCTATTAGCTCTATAGGGGCCTTATTCCCTTCTCCCACCGAAGCCCCAAGATGGCTTTTTCCAGCTGGTCTCTGTCTTGTAGGACAGTGGAGTCTAGCCAGCCATCTCCTTCCCCACTGAGTTGGTCAAGTCCCTGCTGCTGAGAACTCCCTCTAGCCAGAGTGTGGCCCCAGCAATTGCCATGGTGACAGCCAGCTGCTGCTTAGCACCAGCCTGGGGACTGGGCACAAAGAAAGAGTGGCCGAGAGATGTGCACATTGGGCTGCCCGGCACTCCTGGAGGCCTGCGGTGGGGGTGGAGGGCAGAAAAGGCCCCTTTGGGGATTGTTGGTAGTCTCTGATGGGTTTGATCTCTCAGGGAGAAGCCAGGAAGTTTGAAGCATTTAAACTCTTATTGTGCTCCACACTGGAATCCAGGTTTATAAAGATAAAGGCTCCCTTGCCAAGCCAGTTTGCATTTTACACACCTGTGTTCATGGATGCATTCTTTCCATTGCTATGTGCTTGCATTCTTGCATTGGACACCATTTTGACCTCCAAGAGATTTAGACACTCGGGAGTGTTCGTCGACTCAGGCCTGCTTCAGCTTTAAAACCTGCCCTTTGAGGTAGTTGGATTCAAATTCAAAATTTCAGAGTTTCTGTGTCACCCTGGAAAAGTTAACTATTAGTAATGACAGATAATATTTATTGTCCGGCACTGTGTTAAATGCTTTCCATACATTATCTTATCTAATTTCACAGTGGTTTTTATTTTTTTAGATGTAGTTGTTTAAATTCTCATCTTCAGATACGGAAACTGAGGTTCAGAGATTTGTCTAGCATAGGCCCAGGTTTGACTGGTTCCAAAGCCCAGTTCTTAGCTACGGTCCGTAACCTCGTATTGCCTTGATTTCCTCATCTGTAAAATGAGGAGAACAGCCACCTCACAAGATAACTGTGTTGTGAGGATCAATTGAGATCATCTTGGTAAAAGCTTTTCTTGAAGGCAAAACAGATGCCATCAACTGTATCTCTTGGGAGGACAGAGATGGTCATCTCTGGGTCCTGGGAAAGTCATCTTCCTGCTTCTCTTAAGGTTACTTACAGCACTCAGGGCCCCCTGGTTTCCAAAATCTCAGAGTCTGCCTCATTCCTGTGTCCACAGGTGATTTCCATGGTGATGGTGGCTGTGGGAGTCTACGCTCGGCTGATGAAGCATGCAGGTGAGCTATAGGTCCCCCTCTATCTCCCTATGACTCTTGCCAAGCCCCTTCCTCCTCTGCCTCCATGGCCCTCTAACATGCTTTCCTCGGCCGCCCTCTAGCCTGATTTGAGCACCCTACCGCAGGGTATTAGGCCACCCAGGCCAGTTCACCTGGATTTCCCTGAACTCCCACAAATCTTCCAGGATTCGTGCTTACATTTTAGGCTTAAGAAGTGTCTAGGAAAGTAGGTAGGCCTCTGGGAGCAGAGAGTAATCAGAGGCCTTACCCCCTCCCTCACTCTGTCCTGGAGTAACTCAACCTCCATTCCAGTTCTACTGCACAAAGTCTCCAGGAAACGGAATCTGCAAAACAGGGAGCCTAATGCCATTCTAATTCATTTCTGGAGCGCAAGTGGTTCGTCCTCTCTTAAGCCTGGGAATAAAAGCTCTCACTTTGTTATTTGTTAGTTCCTCAAATTAAATGCCACAAACCTTTCTCGGTCCTTTTTATTCTCCCCGTCGGAGGAGAGTACTGCCTCCCCATACCTTCATCCAACCATACTAGAGATTCCCCCACCAGAGGGGAACAGTTTTGGAGGGCATCCCCCACCTCGTCCCTGGGTATCACTCTCAGACAGCACCAGGCTCAGACTGAGACAGCCTCTCCCCCAGAAGCAGCCTTGGCCTGCCTGGCAGTGGACCCTGCCATCCTGCTGATCGTGGTGGGAGTTCTCATGTTCCTACTCACCTTCTGTGGCTGCATTGGATCCCTCCGTGAGAACATCTGCCTCCTACAGACGGTGAGTGGTCAGGGACCCCACCAGAAAGACCCTGGCCCCCTCCATATGCCTCCCAGCCTCCTGATGCCGTTCCTACTACCATTTCAGTTTCATCTGTCCCACCTACTCTCCAAGGCCTGTGCTGTCCACTCCCCGCTGTAGAGCTCAGCCCAGATGAGTCAGCACAGGGTGGCCACCCTCAAGACAGCATGTGAGAGGCAGCGGCGGCCTTATGTGCGGGGCCTCTGGGAGAAGTGCCTGTAGCCCCCAGTACCCAGTACTCCCCATGGCCCTGGGAGGGGCTACACCCAAGCATGGTAATTGACTGTCTTCTTTCCCTGCCCACTCCCTACAGTTCTCACTCTGCCTCACCATCGTGTTCCTGCTACAGCTGGCTGCAGGGATCCTGGGCTTTGTCTTCTCAGACAAGGTAGCACTGGGGCCCCAGGGGCTTCTTAGGTGTGAACCGGAGGGAGGAAGAGAAGGTTCCTGCCCGTGCTTAGCCTGATTAATTAACCAGCACTCCTTCCCCTGAGAAGCATCAGCCTTGGAAAGATTCTCCTTAGGGATGAACAAATGGCCTTTAAAGTCACCATATTTAGAGAGGATTTCCAGATTGTAAGGTGTTTTCCCTCTGACAGTTACAGAGGCCAACAGGAAAATAAACTCTATGAACACAAAGTTAAAGCAATCTACAAACTTTAATGGCAAATTATTGGGTAAAATATAACTATCAAGTGGACTGTAGACAATACAAAGAAACTTTTATTTCTTCTGAAAGTTGCTTACTGGGATACACAGAAGGAAAGAAGGGGGAAACTAAACAAGATTTTGAGCAGTGTTCACCATATCTGGAAGTGGTCTGTTTAGTGATCGTCCTTTTAATTAAGAACCAGAATTCATTTCTCAAAGGGCAAATGACTGCCAGGAGTCGTATTGAACTATAGAAACTTTGAGAAAAATAGTGGAGCAAGAAGGAAGAAGGAATGGTGTAAACTATGAAATGGGGAGTCACTGAGTTCATTCTGAAGAATGTCCTAGTCCTTCTGGCTTAGTAAAATCCTAAAATGATACAGATCTGTTTGGAGTCTAAAGAGATGCAGTTTCCTTATGTCCACTAGAGGTCAGTGTCTCAGCTTTGTAAGCCCTTTTCTACTAAAATCTATATATTGGATTCTCTGCTTTGCATCAACAAGTATTTTGTGGTCAATAGTGTTCCCAGATAGATAAATCTTGGATTATCTTGAAATGTGGCCTTGAGAAGTGGCAACAGCAGGTCCTGCATTTCTCTTACCTACTGGTACCTGAGGGCCCAGGGATGGATAGGCTTTTTGGAACTGGCCATCAACCTAGGACTTGGTTCCGATTTCAAGGTTGACTTCAATGAAGAAGGATGGCTACTGTCATGGTTATTCCTGAAGGGAGGAGCGGGTTAGGGGTTAGTCCTGTGTTCTGATCCCCTACTCATGTCTCTGGCAGGCACGAGGGAAAGTGAGTGAGATCATCAATAATGCCATTGTGCACTACCGAGATGACTTGGACCTACAGAACCTCATTGATTTTGGCCAGAAGAAGGTATGGGCTAAGAGTGGGGGGAGGTCAGCTGTGGTCTGAGAGGCTGTAGGCAAAAATTAATGCCATCCCAAGAGGCACCTCACCCTTCAGGTCTGTGGGCTTCTTCATTACCTGTCAGGTAATGGATTCTGGAAGGAGGTTTGGCAAAAAACCATGCACAGTAGAGTACTTTAAAAGTACTTTTAAGAGAACAGAACAGTAGTATATATAGTAATCTGCCATTTGTATAAAAAGAGGGAGGAAAAAATATGTATTAATATTTACGAAAGGAATCTGGAAGGATATGTAGAAACAATTCTAAGTGGTTACTTTTAGGGGAATAAGGAAATGGGCAGATTTTTACATATGACCTATTTAAAAGTTAAAATTTTAAAATCATGATAAAATATACACAACGTAAAAATTTACCATGTTAACCTTTTTAAGTATATGAAACTGTGGCACTAAGTACATTCACATTGTTTACAACCATCACCACCATCCATCTCCAGAACTTTTTCATCTGTCCCAGAGAAACCCTCCGCATTAAACACTAACTCCCCACTTCCCCTTCCCCCAACTCCTAACAACAACTATCTACTTTCTATGATTTGGCTACTCTAGAGACCTCATATAAGTGGAATCATATAGTATTTGTCCTTCCGTGACTGGTTTAGTCACTTAGCAGTTCTTCAAGATTCATCCATGTTGTAGGATATGCCAAAATTTCCTTCTTTTTTAAGGCTGAATAATATTCCATTGTGTGTACAGACCACATTTTGTTAATTCATTCATCTTGCAATGCACACTTGGGTCACTTCTAAATGGAAGTGATGCTGCTAGGGGCTCCTGGGTGGCTCAGTCGGTTGAGCGTCTGACTTCAGCCCAGGTCATGATCTCACGGTCCATGGGTTCGAGCCCCGCATCAGGCTCTGTGCTGACAGCTCAGAGTCCGGAGCCTGTTTCGGATTCTGTGTCTCCCTCTCTCTCTGACCCTCCCCTGTTCATGCTCTGTCTCTCTCTGTCTCAAAAATAAATAAACATTAAAAAAAAAATTAAAAAAAAAAAAGGAAGTGATGCTGCTATGAATCAGAAGTTGAATTTTATTTTATTAAAAAAATGTTTAATGTTTACTTATTCTTGAGAGAGAGAGAACATGAGTGGGGGAGGAACAGGGAGAGAGGGAGACACAGAATCCAAAGGAGGCTCCAGGCTCTGAGCTGTCAGCACAGAGCCCGATGTGGGGCTCAAACCCACGAACTACAAGATCATGACCTGAGCTGAAGTCGGATGCTTAACCGACTGAGCCACCCGGGCACCCCTAAAGTTGAATTTTAAATAAAAGTGCTTTTGAGACCAGTACTGAGTTCCTCTTCCCTTGGTGCAACTTGACTTGGATCCTCCTTACTTTTATGGAGTAATTAGGGGCCCACAATATTGAAGATTCTCTTCTGTTTCCTCTGTATTAAGACAGATATTTTCAACACCAATCCTTTAAGTATTTCAGCCAGTGTTTTTGAACACCTCCTTTTGCCAACCTCTATATTATTATGCAGGACCGCAAAACCAGAATCTGCCTTCAAGGAGCTCATAATTGAATGTATAAAAAACAAAATATATAACTTTGGTTGTTATAACAAGATATATAAAGGTGAAGGCCACTGAGAGATGTGAACTCAAGGTTTAAGGTTGTGTTTAAACACAACCTGAGCTTACAACTGGAAGCTGGCCACAGACTTTTGGCTGCTGTGAGAATTCCCCTGGTCATCTCAATGTGAGGGGTGGGTGATTCTTAACCTCTGTGGTGGGCTTTGTTACAGTTCAGTTGCTGTGGAGGGAATTCCTATAAGGACTGGTCGCAGAACATGTACTTCAACTGTTCAGAAGACAACCCCAGCCGTGAGCGCTGCTCTGTGCCTTACTCCTGTTGCTTGCCTACCCCCAACCAGGTGAGCCTACATCCCACCTCATCTCCTCCTGGGCAGCAATCTCAGTTACTTTCCAATTAGGGTAGCCGCTGTTGGGAATCCCCATTCAGTAGCTTAACCGGTCAGTTTTGTAGGACAGCTGTCAGATGTTTTTCTTCACCCCAATCTAATGGCTCTGTTAACTTTTCATTCCCACAGTCCACATGGGGATTCAGAAGGTGCAGGTCTCTAAAACAAGGAGAACTGAACTCAGACCTCCCAGAGGAAAGGAAGCTTGCGTTTAGCAACTTCCAAGCTAGGATCCTCCACATGTATTCCCTAACATTTTAGGAGTTTAAGAAGGGTGGGAAGCACATCAGCTAGGGCCCAAAAGAGAAAGTTTGAAAATAGGAGTCCCATTTAGCTTTTCAACTCTTTCCCCAGGCAGTGATCAACACCATGTGTGGCCAAGGTATGCAGGCCCTTGACTACTTGGAAGCTAGTAAAGTCATCTATACCAATGGCTGTATTGACAAATTGGTCAACTGGATACACAGCAACCTCTTCCTTCTTGGTGGTGTAGCACTGGGCCTGGCCATCCCCCAGGTAACTTACCCTGTAAGCCTTGTGGGTCGTATAATTCTGCAAAGACTCCTTTGTTTTGGGGAGGGCCCCTGGGGATCAGCTAGGGTGTCAGGCACAGCTATTGCTAAGGAGCAGGGGATCGGATGGTGCTGACCACACTGGGAAGACTGAGTCAGGGAAAACAAAGACATCACTCATTGCTGAGGGCCCAATCCATCTCGCCTCTCCCAGCTGGTAGGAATCCTGCTGTCTCAGATCCTTGTGAATCAGATCAAAGATCAGATCAAGCTACAGCTCTACAATCAGCAGCACCGGGCCGACCCATGGTACTGAGAATCCATCCTGCACCTCCTCACATTGGCAACAGGCGAGCCTCATCCACCAACAGCAGTGGGCATAGCTCTCATCACCAAATGGAGACTTGGACTCCAGTCCCCCAGCAGCAGTCCAGTGGGGAGAAGCCAACTCCAGCTGGGCAGAAGGCAGGGTGCATAGGTGGCTCAAGTCTAGGAAGGATGACCCTCCTCCTTTCCCCATCCTAGCCCTCACCATTGTTAGAGTTATTTTGTATTCTTTTTAACCTTACACATTTGGGTTTATGTTTTTTTGTTTTTGAGTTTTGTCTGGGCAGAGGTGTTTGGGAAACAGCAGTTGCACAGAGTCTTGGGGGTACTAGGTGCTGCTTTACACGGAGGCACTACAACCTACAGCTCTACTAGGGCTGCTACTGAGCCTGCTGGATGTTTTCTGATTCCATCTGTTGACAGCAAGACCTGGCTGGAGAGTGGGCACTAGCAGCCCTACCTGGAGTCCAGTTAGCATGATACCAGCTCCAGAAGGGAATGGAACAGGCAGTGAGCTTGGGGTCGGCTGGGGACAGTCGAATGTGTTGGGTAGGAGTGGAAGGCGATATGTTTACCAAATGCCGCCCTGCCATCCTCCCAGGTAGTGAGAGTGAGCTACATCCTGCCCCTCCCTCATTTCCATGGAAACATGGCAGCAGGGGCAAGGGGTACAACAGCAGCCAAATTCATCCGTCTCCCCCACTCCACCCTTTTTAAAAGGTTTGGAACCATGGTCTTTATATTCTGCAGCCAGCAGAGGTGGGACTGAGCCATTTGTGCCCTTGAATTCCTCTCATCTGGCCCTCCCTCTCCAGCAAGTGGGGTTTCTTTAACTTTGGCAGTGCTGAGGGAGGCTAGGTAATCCCTCCCCACCCCCCACCCTTCCCCCGCCCCGCCATTCCCCTACACCATAGCTCAGTATTTCTACAGTGTGAAAAGCAGGGACCTTGCTGGGGCAGGGGGAGCCAGAAGTGGCAATAAAAGTTTGTTGACCTGGGCTAAACTTGACTCCATGAATTTTCCATTCTGGCAACTAGAAGGGGGCGGGGGGGGGGGGGGTAGAAGGGCCCAGTGGGTGGGCCCTCCTTCCAGGTGGGGACTGGAGACTCCCCTAAACACAGCACCTTGTGGGCCCCATCCTTCCCTCCATCTCTCCCGCAACCAGATGCACTAGTCCCCTCCCACAAACCCGCCCTCTCTAGTCTAAATTAGGTCGAAAGGTTCCCAATACTGATCTGGGAACAGGGTAATTTTATCTCAAAACCTGACGTTAATTTTTTCCCAAACTAAAGTGAATTCAAATTTGCTGCCCAAAACTTTTAGGATGGGGGTAGGTAAGAGTACAGCTGGAAATCAGAATCTAGTATTCTCTGTTACAGCGGGGAGGGGAACGAGGAGGAAGGGCATCTCTTCATCCCCAGTCTGGACTCTCCAGCCGCCTACTCCATCTTTACCTGAAGGAGCCCGTACTGCGGCCCACCTTAGTTTTTAGGGAGGACTAAAAAAAAATTTCGAAATTTCGAGCGGAGAGAGCTGCTGGCTTCCTCGCGCGGGGAGGAGCGTGCGAGGGCAGCAAGCTGGGAGGCCAGGCGGGCGCGTCGGGGGCGGGGCTGGGGCGGGGCCGCGCGGCGCTGTGGGTGGTCTCCGCCCCCGCGGCGGCCGAAGCAGGCGCCTCAGCCCCCTGCCCTGGAGGAGGTGGGAGCCGGGTAACTAGGGAGCTTGTGGGGGTTGCGTGGCCCAGCTATCCGGTTAGTGTTCCCCAAAAGGTCCTCGCCGCCTCTGCTGTCGGGGGTCTCAGACTAGGAGCTTTGGCACAGCGGGGGCCGGGGAAAGACTCGAAAGAGTCCCTACAGCGCTGGAGAGACAGTCTCGAGTTCTCTCCCCGCCCCCAGTTTCTTCCAAACAAGCCTTCTGCGCCTGGGAGGGCGTCTTTCCAGCAGCCGCCTGGGGCCCCAGCCAATGTTTAGCTCCAGCTAGTAAGTAACACAACGGAAAGAAAAAATCATCACAAATAAAAAATTAAAAGTAAGGGCATTTTATTCTGAGAGAAGAGTTAAAAAGCGCACTTTCTCTGTGTCGAAGGTAGATTTTATAAAGCATTTTATATTTCTTTTGGTGACGGGGACCTTTTGGGTTAGGAGTTGGGGTGACGCACTTTCCTGGTTCACTGGCTTTGAGGAACTCACCTGGCAAGGGGCTTGTTTGGGGAACTCTTGGAATAAGAGAACAGAACGGTGGTCCGCAGACCCAGGATTCCGACCCAGACTTCTTAAACTACAAGCTACACTTTTACTTAGGTCTCTGCTTTCTGCCCAAGTCCCAGGTCTTTTTTTTTTTTTTTTAATTTTTTTTATATGTTTATTTTTGAGAGAGAGGAGAGACCGAGTAGGAGCAAGGGAGGGGCAGAGAGAGATGGAGACAGAATCTGAAGCAAGTTCTAGACTCTGAGCTGTCAGCACAGAGCCCAAAGATGAAACTCACGGACTGCCAGATCATGACCTGAACGGAAGTCTGATGCTTAACGGACTGAGCCATCCAGGTGCCCCCAAGTCCTAGGTCTTAACGGGCCGTTAGCAAAAGTTTAGAAGCTTATAGTGCAGCTCAATGTTCTTAGCTAGATTCATTTCTCAGTGTCTCTGGTTCTCAGTCTCTCCTCTAGCTTTCTTTCTCTTTGGCCCGATGCTGGGAGAGAAAATGCCCCAGTTTTTAAAAAGTGTTCTCATTGTTAGTTCATGTTTTAATTTAATTTGCTCCCTGAATTTCTGTTTCTAATAACTTTAGTCTCAAACAAGCGGTGGGGTTAACACCAGTATCTTAGAATAGCTATCAGATCTAGGCCTCAAAGGTGGGTGAATGGAAGAAAATTCTTACGGCAGCAAAATTCAGGCCAGATGGGCAGATGTGGAGGGAACCGCCTGAAGGATGGTGAAAATCTGGCTGGGGTCGACCTGGCAAGAAAGGTACCGCTAGGTTTTATGGGCCTCAAACCCTGAAATTTAAGCAAGGACTTGAGTCCAAGAGTGCAAATTTTGCAGAATGTTCAATGAAATTCTGATTCCCTCTGAATTTGTTTCCTGTTGCTGCTGTAACAAATTGCTACAAATTTAAAACAACACAAATTTGTTATCTAACAGTTCTGGAAGTCAGAACTCTGAAATGGGTCTCACCGGGCTAAAATCAAGGTGTGATCAGAGCTGAGTTCCATCTGAGGGCTCTAGAGGATCTATTTTCCAACTTCTAGAGACTACTTGTTTGCTTGGCCCCTGTTTCCATCTTCAGAATACATCAATCTCTACTTCTGTGGTCACATCTACTCTTTCTCTGTCTCTCCTATGTCCCTCGTATAGGACTCTTGTGATTATATTGAGCCCACCCACGTTATCTAGAATAATCTTCCAATTTTAAGAGTCTTAATTTAACCACATCTGGAAGGTCCCCTTTACCCTGTAAGATAATAAACACACAGGTTCCAGGAATTAGGACATGGATATTTTGGGGTGACCATTATTCAGCCTACTATACCCCCTTCCCACTCTCATGTATGATTTAAGGTGGGGGAAAGGTAGGAATGAGCTATTGTTGGTTACTGGCAAAAGCTTGAGGTGGGTGTTGTCTGGCCTTCATTCGAGAAATTACCTAACACTTATTGAGTGCTTACGGTATGACAGACACATATTTATGACACAGTTTAATATGGAGGTCCTTTAATATGCTATTTTCTGACATGCCCTCATCCTAAAGAACAGATATGTTAATAGGGTCAGGGACCAGTTTCAAAAAGGGGACACAGAAAGCTTCTTCTACCAGAAGAGTTCCCCTGGGCCGTTACTCTAAAGAGGTCAGGAACATTTTGTAAACTGCACCCTCTCCCCACAAAATATAAGAGTAATTAGATATTCCAGATTGCCATGGATAAAATACTTAGAGGAGGGAATAAAGTGAGGAATAGTGATGCTCTAGAATTTAGATTGGAAGTTAGCCTCTAGAGTCTTCTCACTACCGTGCCAGGAATTTAGTAAATCAATCAGGTGAATGCAATAGCATAGAGACTCCAGAAACATTTTCAACCATCAGTACTCACTGGCTAATAAACACAGTGATGAAAGGAAGGGGTAATCACTAATAATGTTAGGACAAATGGATTACAGTATGAGAAAGAAGCAACTGAGATTCACCTGTCATATACACTGGATTGCATTCTAGGGGGTAAAATAATTATTTTCAAGAAAAACAAAAAAATTAAAATTGGAATATCATATTGATCCTAGCTGTAGGGATCTATAGTGGACAGCTTTTCAATGTACCTGCCCAACTCACGATAATTCTTCCTTCTTTGGAAACAGACTCCCTACCCCTCAAGCCATAGGGGTGAATTTTTTTTTTTTAAACATTTATTTATTTTGAGAGACAGCGCAAGCAGGTGAGGGGCAGAGAGAGAGAGACATACAGAATCTGAAGCAGGCTCCAGACCCTGAACACAGAGCCTGACGTGGGGCTTGAACCCACCAACTGCGAGATCATGACCTGAGCCAAAGTCTGACATTTACCCGACAGAGCCACCCAGGAACCCCTAGGGGTGAGTCTTAAGGAGCCATATTTGTACTGTAAGACATGGTCTCCTAGATAGAGCTAACTGGATCAGTCTTGGGCACTGTATTATCTTCCTAGGTCTACTGTAACAAAGTACCACAAACTGGGTGGCTTAAAACTACAGATACTTATCGTCTCACAGTTCTGGAGGCCAGAAGTTCAAAATCAAGGTGTCGGTAGGGCCATGCTCCTGGTGCCTCTAGGGGAGGATCCTTTCTTGACTCTTCCAGCTTCTGGTTAAGCCTCCAGAGCCTTACCCTTAGTTGGCATTCCGTGGTTTACGGCAGTTTAACTGCGACCTCTTCTTCTCTCTTCACGTGGCAATCTGTCTGTGTCCCAATTCCCTCTTATAAAGACACCAATCATATTGGAATAAGGGCCCATCCTATTCCAGTATGACCTCATCTTAACTAATTACATCTGCAATGACCTTATTCCCAAATAAAGTCACATTCTGAGTTACTGAGAGGGTTGGGGTTCAATATATATACATTTAGAGAGGAGCAATGAGAAACTGTATTCATCCAATAACAGGCACCTAGCCCAAACTGTGTCAGAGTTCCTTCCCTTCAAAACTGAGAGTGAGATCCTAGTCTCAGCCTGGGCTGACTGGTCTGGTGCAGAAAGAGAAGCAAAGGGAAACTGAGGCTCGGGCTTCTTATACTTTATGGACTAAGTAGCAGAGAAAGTATTTACAGAAAGAGCAGAATGATACAGATGGGGAGTGGGGAAGCAGAGAAAAAAGGGGCAGAGGAAGGATGCTCCCAGTGGCCGCTTTCACTATGATCCTATAACCTTTCTGCAGCTCCGCGGCTGTCCTGCTTTGGGTTCCCTGAGACACTGTAGGCTTCCCGAGAAGCCTGGTTGGTTCGCCCTAAGGAAGCTCAACTTGGTTTCTATTGCTTACAAGCAAAGCTAATAGAAAAGCTATAATCAGATGAAGATACCCTATTGGTTTTCCTCGCTGCTAGAACAATGTACCACAATCTTAGTGCGTAAAACAACACAAACTTATTATCATCCAGCTCTGTAAATCAGAAATCTGACATACATGGGTCTCACTGGGCCAACACCAAAGTGTTGGCAGGACTGCATTCCTTTCTGGAGGTTCCAGGGGAGAATCTCTTGACTTTTCCAGCTTCTTGAAGCCCCTTCTTCCACCTTTAAAGTCAGCAACACTATTTCTCTGGTTCTCTACAATTGGAAAAATTTTCCTCCTTTTAAGGACTCAAGTGATTGGATTGGACCCACCTGCATAACTCAAGCTAATCTCCCCACTTCAAAGTCCTTAACCTTAATCACATCCATCTGCAAAGTCCCTTTTGCCAGGCGAGGCGTCATATTCACAAGTTTAGGGATTAGAATGTTAACATTTTTAGGACCCATTATTTTGCCTTCCACAGATGCATACCAAAAGGTATCGTGACCATTTGTAATAAGATAGCCGGCTAACGGGCACTTGGGTGGTTCGGTGGGTTGAGCTTCCCCTCTTGGTTTCAGCTCAGGTCATGATCTCAAGATTTGTGGGGTCAGGCTCTGCACTCACAATCAGTGGGGAGCCTGCTTGGGATTCTCTCTCCTCTCTCTCTGCTCCTTCCCCCTGCACATGGGCTCCCTCTCTCTCTCCAAATAAATAAACCTTAAAAAAAAAAAAAAAAGATAGAAGGCTGAGAGTTTAATGGACTTTTTTGTACTGTTTCTTTCTCTTGTAAAAAATTTTCATTTTATTTGAACAACTCATTCTGAAGCTTTGCCCTCCTGAAGCTCTTTTTGAGGAACACGGGGTCAACTCTGTCAGATTCAAGGACCTTTATTTAGCTGCCTTCTCATAGCTGAAGGTTTAACTATCCCGGAAACACACTAAAGGAGGACATATTCCCAAAAGGCCTGATTGGAGCCAGGAAGGAATAAACAGAGTGGAGTCAAATTGCTTATTCCCCATTAGAGAATTGCATGTATTAAAATATTATTGCTTAAAAAAAAGGACATTGAAATTTCTCTGAACAGAGAGTTTGGGGTGGATACCTTGATAAAGGTGATTCTGGCAGGAGGCTATAAAGGCCAATTTATTTAAAGACACAATAAATGAAATGTACATCTACAGGAAGGCAGGTAAACTCACGCAGTCAACAAAGACAAATGTGCCAAGTACCATTCTAGGACAGAGTTACAGTGGAGAACACAAGGTCCTGCCTTCCTAATTCTACTGAAGGAGATTTATACAAAATGTTCTATCTTATATCTTACATATACCATAATGCCGGGAAGAGATATAGGCTATGAAGAAATATAAAGCAGGACATAAGGGTAGAGAGGGACAGAAGAGTGCTCTTTTGGGTGAGGCAGTTTTAAAATGCCTTAAATTGAAAAAGTACATTTTATTTTGAAATAATTAGAGAACCACAGGAGGTTGCAAAGAAAGGTACAGAGAAGTCTCATGTGCTTTTCCCTAATCTCCCCCAATGTTACCATTTTCTGCAATATTAGTCTAGTATCAAAACCAAGAAAGTGACATTAGTACAATCCATAGAGCTTATTCAGATTTCACCTGTTATACATGTGCTTATTTGAGTATGTGTGCATAATTCTAGGTAATTTTAACATATGTGTAGTCTTGTGTCATCATCACTACGATCAAGGTACTGACCTACATGTATGAATTATGCTCAATAAAACTATTACAAAGAAATAATTGTGCCATCATCACAAGACACATCAGTGTTACCTCTCTGTAGCCACACTGATCCCTCCCCACCATCACTCACCCCTCGCAACCACTAATCTGGTCTCCATCTCTATAATTATGTTGTTTCATGAATGCTACATAAATGGAATCATCCACTAGGTATCCTTTTGAAACTGTTTTTTTTTTCTTCACCCAGTATAACTCCCTTGAGATACATCCGAGTGAACTGTATCAATAGTTCTTTCCTTTTCGTTGCTGAGTAGTATTCCACAGTATGGATGTACCACTGTTTGTTTAACCATTCACCCATTAAAAGATGTTTGGTTAGTTTGGGGCTATTACAAATAAAACTGCTATGAACATTTGTGTACAAGTTTCTGTGTGAAAATAAGTCTTTGTTTCTCTCGGCTAAATGCCTAGGAGTGTATGGTGCCATTGTATGGTAAGTGTATGTATGGTCTTTCCAGAAACTGGCGGAAGCTGTATCGTTTTACGTTCCCCTGCAATGTATGAGTGATCCAGTTTCTGCACAACCTTGCCAACATTTGGTGCTAATCACTGTTTTTCATTTTAGCCATTTTGATAAGTATGTTGTGATCACTCATTGTGACTTAATTCGCATTTCTCTAGCGACTAATGATGTTGAATATCTTTTCATGTACTTATTTGCCACCATTATATTCTCTTGGGTGAAGTGACTGTGCACGTCTTGCCCATTTTCTAAATGGATTATTTGGTTTTTTAATGCTGAGTATGGAGAATTTTTTAAAATATATTCGAGACATTAGACCTTTGTCAGATATGTGATTTGCGGTTATTTTCTCCTGGTCTGTAATTTGTCTTTTCATTTTCTTAACAGTGTCTTCTGCAGCACAAAGTTTTAAATTCTGATGAGGTCCAACTTATCAATCTCTTCTCTTATTAGTTATTGGTCATTCTTTTGGTGTTAAGTCTAAGAACTCTACCCAGTCATGCGTCCTGAAAATGTGCTTCTATGTTATTTCCTAGAAGTTTTATAGTTTTATGCTTATATTTTAGTCAGTGACTCCTTTTGAATTAATTTTTGTATAATGTGTGAAGTGTACATTGACTTTCATATTCTTTCTTATGGATGTCTAATTGCTTGGGTACCATTTATCGAAAATCCTCCATTGAATTTCTTTGCTACTTTAACAAAAATTAATTGAGCATATTTGTAGGCTTGTTTCTGAGATCTCTGTCTGTTCCATTGGTGTATGTGTCTACCTTTCCACCAATATCACCTGTTGTGATTACTGTAGTCCTATAGTAAACCATCAAGAAATGATTTCTCCCACTTCATTCTTTGTTTTCCAAAAATTATTTTGGCTAATCTAGAGTCTTTCACTTTCCACATAAATTTTAGAATAAGTTTGTCTATGTCTAATAAAGAAACTCACTGAGATTTTGATTAAAATTATGTTAAACCTAGGGACGACTGGGTGGCTCAGTCAGTTGAGCATCCGATTTCGGCTCAGGTTATGATCTCATGGTTCTTCGAGCCCCATGTCAGGTTCTGTGCTAACAGCTCAGAGCCTGGTGCTTCAGATTCTGTGTCTCCCTCTCTCTCTGCCCCTCCCCGACTTGTGCTCGCTCTCTCTCTCTCTCTCTCTCTCTCTCTCAAAAATAAACATTAAAAAAATGTTTTTTAATTATGTTAAACCTAGAGGTTTAGGGCATCAGTGTAGGGGAAATTGACATCTTTACTACGTTGAAACTTCCCATCCCTAAAACATGTGTCTCTCCAAGAATTTAGGCTTTTATTTCTTTCATCAGCATTTTATAATTTTCATCATACAGATCATGTACCTACTTTTGTTAGATTTATACTTAAGTCTTTTATTTTCTTTGGAGCAACTTATAAGAATGCCTTCTTCAGGGGAATATTTGAAGAGAGACCTGAGTGAAGCAGGAACATGGAGTGAGCATGAGTGCAAAGATCCCGAGGCAGGTGTTTGCTTGGTGTGTGTTTGAGATGGGGTGAGCTAGAAAGAGAGTAGCAGCAAATGAGATCCAGGTTGTCACGATGTCAACAGGACCTTGGTGAAGTCATGATGAAACTGTGGAATTTTACTCTAAATGTGATGAGACGCCATCAGAGAGTTTTGAGCACAGAGATGATACGGCCTGATTTATATTTTAGAAGGACAGTCCTGGCACTTGACTGGAAAATAGGCTGTAGGAAGGTAAGGGGAAGTAGGAAGCTGTATTAGGAAGCTCTTGGAGTGGCCCAGGTGACATTGGCTGATAGCTCAGGCCAGGTTGGCAGATGTGGAGGTGATGAGGAATAGCTGGAGTCTAGACATATTTTTAAGGTGTAGCTGAGAGGACTGGGGGTGAGATGTCAGAGAAAGACTTGAGAATGACTCTCAAGCTCTTGGCCAGTGCAGCTGGGCAAATGGTGGTACCATGTACTGAGAAGAGGAAAACTTTGTTCTTTAGCATAAAAACAAAAACTATCATTTTCCAGAAAAGACCTAAAACCTGATATCACAGTGTACAGTCCCAAACCAGCCACAGTTTTGAAATGTTGGCTACTAGTTGGACTTTTAGAAACTACTGACAAGGTCCCATAGGAAGGATGTTGGCGATGAAAGAAGGGAAATGAAACCAATAGCTATTAAGCATGTAAGGACCAAGATTTGCCATGTTACTTCATATTAATCGTTATTAATTCCCTTATAGCTAAGTAGTAATATGCTTTTTTTCTCTTTTCTTTTTCCTTTCTTTGTTTTTTTTTCTTTTTTTATTTTAGAGAGAGAGAGAGAGAGAGCATGAGTGGGGGAGAGGGGCGGAGGGAGAAGGAGAGAGAGAATCCCAAGCAGGCTCCATGCTGGACATGGCCTCAACCTGGGGCTCAATCCCATGACCCTGGGATCATGACCTGAGCTGAAATCAAGAGTCGGGGGCCCAACCGACTGAACCACCCAGGCGCCCTTCTTTTCCTTTTTTTAATTGCTCTAAAATAAGGACAGATAGTTTTCATTTTCGGTGGCATTAAATATATTTACAATGTTGTGTTACCATTACCACTATCTACATCCTAAGCTTCTGCATCAGCCCCAACAAAAATTCTGTACCCATTAAACAATAACTTCCCTTTCCTGCCTCTCCAGTCCCTAGTAAACCATATTCTATTTTCTGTCTCTATGAATTTGCCTATTCTGGCCAGGGGTTGGGGGGGGGGGGTTCGTATAAGCGGAGTTATTCACTCTTTGTCCTTTTGTGTCTGGCTTATTTCACGCAGCATAATGTTTTCAGGTTTCATCCATGTTATACCACATCTCAAAATTTTATTCATTTTTATAGCAGAATAATATTCCGTTGTGCGTATATACCACATTTTGTTTATCCATTCATCTGTTACTGGACACTTGGGTTGTTCCCACCTTTTGGCTGTTGTGAATAGTGCTGCTGTGAATATTCATGTACAAGTGTCTGTCTGCCTTCTGCTGTCGGTTCTTTTGGACACATACCTAGAAGTGGAATTGCTGGGTCATATGGCAATTCTATGTTTAGCCTTTGAGAAACCATGAAACTTTTCCACAGCAGCCAAACCATTTTCCGTTCCCACCAACAACGCACAAGGGTTCCCATTTCTCCCTGTTCTTGCCAACACTTGTTATCTTCTGTGTGTGTATGTGTGTTCTAATAGCCATCCTAGTATAGTAGCTGTGAGGTAATATCTCATTGTGGTTTGCATTTCTCTAATTACTCATGATGTTGAGCATCTTTCCATGTGCTTTTTGGCCATCTATAGATCTTCTTTGGAGAAATGTCTATTCAAGTCTTTGCCCTTTTAAACTTGGGTTGCTTTGTTGTTGTTGTTGAGATTTAGGAGTGCTTTATATATGCTGGATATTAATTCCTTATTAGATACATTATTTGCAAATATTTTCTCCCATCCTGTGGGTTGGATTTTGCTTTCCTGATAGTATCCCTTAATGCACAAAAGTTCTTCCTTTTGATGAAGTCCAATTTATCTATGTTTTCTTTTATTGGCTGTGCTGTTGGTCATACCCATGAAACTGGCACCAAATCCAATGTCATGCAGATTTTCTCCAATACGTTTTTCCTGAGAATTTAATAGTTTTGGCTCTTAAATTTAGGCTTTGATCTATTTTGAGTTCATTTTTATACATTGTGTATGGTAAGTATACAACTTCATTTTTTTGGCATATAAATATCCAGTTTTCTCATTACTGTTTATTGATAAAACTGTCCTTTCCCCTTCGAATAGTTTTGGCATCCTTGTAGAAAATCAATTGGTCATATATGTGAGGGTTTGTTTTTAGGCTCTCTATTCTATTCTATTGGCTGTCTTTATGCCAGTACCATACTGTTTTAATTATTGCAGCTTTGTAGTAAGTGTCAAAGTTGGGAAGTGTAAGTCTTCCAATTTTATTAATCCTTTTCAAGATTGTTTTGAGACCCTTGAAATCCTGTATGTGTTTGAAGATTGGCTTTTCTATTTCTGTGAAAAAGACTGTTAGAATTTTGATAGGGATTGCATTGAATCTGTAGGTTGCTTTGGGTACTATTGGCATCTTAACATTAAGTCTTCCTATCCATGAACACTGAATGTCTTTCCATTTATCTAGGTCTTTAATTTCTTCAAGCAATGTTGTGTCGTTTTCAGTGTACAAGTCTCTTACCTCCTTGGTTAGATTTATTCTTATGTATTCAATTCTTTTAGCTGCTCTATAAATGGAATTGCCATCTTAACTTCCTTTTCAGGCTGTTTACTGCTTATGTATAGAAACATTTTGTGAAGGAGGAAATAGGGGCTTAGAATAAGTTGTTCAAAAATGTCCTTGGCTAGTAAGGTCCAACTCAGGTCTCTAACTCCATATCTGTTGTGCTGCCTCTCTGAGGAGGTAGCTTACCTAGCCCCTTTCCCAGATTGTCCTTTCTCTCTGACTTGACCCCTAGTTACAAAATAAGAAACACTAGAAGGAGAAGAAAATGGAGCGCTGCAAAATTAGGCCCTAAATTCTGGCCGGTGTGACAATTGAACCATAAGAAGCAACAAAGTTCTCAAAGATACCATCGATATTCCATAGACAGCTTCAGGTTCATTCTTTGTAGTGGAGGGCACAGAGGCAAATGACAAAGAGTCAACGTTGAACGTGTAACTTTAAAATGCCAAAATATTTGGTGAGCATAACTCAGAAATCAAGAAGCTACTTGTAGCAAATCAAATACCGTAATGCATTTTCAACACAGGGCAGTTTCTCATGGCCCTGACAGAAGGACTGTGTCACGGCATGTAGATGGGGTTCCTACTCTTGAGGAACTGAGGGTGGGGGAGACTCAGGCTCAGGAGAGATACACTCTGCAGCCCTGCCACCAGGTTGGAGACCAGAAGTGTGTCAAGTAACCCTGAAGAGCCTCTAATGGAGATGGCAGGTCTTGGTATGCCAACAAGAGGGGATGGATGAGTTTGTCCAAGACCCTGGATGCCATTCAGGAACCACTAGGGTCTCTTCCCCAGTCCCCACTGAGCACTTGTCTTCCTCTCCCAAACCCGCTGTCTGACTCCACTTTCTGCTGTTTCTGCACGAGAGCACCGGCACTTTAAATGTGGAGCCATGACTATTGTTGCAGCTGCCACTGTTGGGAACCTGGCCCAGTAGCTGTGCGCAGTGCTGTGAGAATTGTCTCAGTCTGCTTTCCTGGTGCCCTTTGCCTAGGCCAGCAAGATATCCAGAAAGGAATGCGGAAGCCTGGTAAACAGAAGTATACTTCTATGTGTACTTCTGTTATGCATACATACACACATGTGCACACACACACACACACACACACACACACAGAGTTGAGGAATCAGAATATCTTCTCTCTCCTCCCAAAGGGAAGAACATTCTGGCCAGAAGAGAACACCTTAGGATCTTCTCCATTTACCTTCTTCTATCTCCAGTGTAAAAGTAACTATATTGCAGTGATGTATTCTTCCTCACACCTGCCAAGAAACACCAGACGAGGAATGGTAGCGTCTTCACACTTAATGTATTACTAACATTTTTAGATAGAGAGGTAAGGAGTTGCCCGAGCATGTCCATAGGCTCCTTCTAATACGTGGAATATCGCACAGAGCTTCAAAACGGCTGCAGTAGCAGCCAGTTAAAAAATAAGTGGAGAAAGTTCACAAAGCAAAATGTCAACATGGTATCATGTGAGTTTCTCTGTGGCTCAGACTTTGGACAGGTTATAGCAGCATTTCATTTATATCACAGAAGAATTAATCAAGGAGGTAACAATGTTTAAGTGATTTTCCAGCGGGAATCTTATGCTCTAATGACACAGTCTATTCCCACTTCTTCCATAAATCACTAGCGACTTCCCTTAGAATGGTCGCTTGCCTCCAGCATCTTGCCCTTCATACAATCCTCACATTGCCTGATTAATGTTCTTAAGCATATCACTCCTCCGATCAAAAATCTGCACTGTTTCCTTGTTGCCAATAGAATTAAACCTTAATGCCTCCATGTGGCATTTGAGTCTTCTTACCAATCATTTCCCCTCCTTATCCTCTACTACGTCCTGATTGCCAGGCCAGTCGTGCTCTGGGGTATAGTTACAGTTTCCTCCATGTGTAATGCCAGCTCTGCTCCTCTCTACTTTCCTAACTCCTCCTTTTCATGCTTCAGGGCTGGCTTCAAATCCCACTTCCTCCACTTCTACCCACACCAACCTCTCCCTGCTATAAATTCCTATTGCACGCTCATTGTACACCTCACTTTGGCAGTTTACTTGTTAAGTGATTAATATGCCTGTCTGGATGCCTTGTGACTACAGAAAATAGAATAAGGTCCCTGCCCTGGTGGAGAAGGCTTTGCTACTTTATCATGATATATTACTATCTCCTGAGGGCAAGACTCTCTCCACAGTGAAATGCAAGTTCTCAAGTTCTGCAAGGATACCACGCTTATTGTGGTGCTATCTATGTACATCTAGGATTTCAGAAAGATTTGCTAAATTGAATTAAATCCTCTTTCGGTATCTCTGTCTCTGGGGCTTGCCTACAAATAGAGGCTGTTGCTGAAGTGCACTAGCTAATTTGCTCTCAAACGGCCAAACCTAACAAAGCTAGTCTACATCAGCTATGCTGAAGGGGTTAGGGTAGGGGTGAGGAAGGAGAAACCATCCTAGCGTGTTGCAACGTGGGAAAGTTGCTCAGTGTAAGTCCACTCTCCTGGCTGGACCCCTGGCTGTAGGTGTCAATTGTCGCACGGTGACCACAAGTAAAGGAGTGAGGAAAGGCAAAACGAGCAGAACAGGGAAAGGGAGCAGCAGAAACTTCCTCAGCCAGCATATGAGCAACAAGGGCCATCAAAATGGGATGGCTTCCTTCGACCATAACCAAAGACATGCCAGGGTCAATCGTTGGAAACCACAGTTCACACTTCACACATTTGTAGCAATAAAGGCTGATGTTGGCACGTCTGGTTTCCAGACACCTGGTCTCACAGGTAACAGCAGCGGGGCAGCTGCCCTGAATGACTCTGAGTTCCTCTCTCCCACAGGTCCCGAGTTGGAAGGATTGAGTAAGCGAGTCCCCCAAACCCTGGTTCTCATCCATGGGGCCCCGGGACAAGATGAAAGATTTAACCAAAACCAGAAAAAACTGGCGGGGTTGGGGGACTGGGCAAGGATGTAGAAGAGTCTTCCGCTGACTTCAGACACCACCCCACCCCACCCCACCCCCACTCCGTCCGTGTCTCCCACTGTAAACCAGAAGAGTCTATCTATTCCCTGCAGACGGCCAAGTCGAAAGATCCTCAGGCCGATCAGGTGCCCGCTGAGTCTGGTTGCGGCTCCCAGCCACGATTTCCTCGCATCTCTTGCACCAGGGCGGCGAACAGGGTCCCCAGAGCCCCCAGGTCCCGGCCCCTCCGGGCGCCCGGGACACTGAAGCTAGCGCTCCTCCTCTCTCGCATCCCCTCCCCTCCTCTTCCCTCCCTCTGCCAGTCCCTCCCCAAGCCGTGGCGGAGGTGGGGCCGGGCTTGGCTCCGCGAGGCCCGTGCATTCCAGAGAGCCGAGCGAGCTAGAGCAACAAAGGAGCCGGGGAGTCGGTGGGGAGAAGTCGGGGGTCTGCGGCGCGCTCGGGCGAAGGTGGCGGCTGGGCCGCGGGGCTGGCGCAGAGGCGAAGCCGGGGAGCTATCCCCCACCGCCTGCCCGCGCCTGGCCTCCATCGCGGGGCTGGAAGATAGTTTTAAGAGGGAATGGGGCTGGAGATTGGGGGCCCAGGGGGCTCCCGGGGCTGAAGACAACTTGGATTGCCCGGAGAAAGAGTAGGGAGTTGTGCATCCCGGCCGGGGCCTCCGCCGCCCAACATGGGCCCCGGGTTCCAAAGTTTGCGAAGTTGGGCGCCGAGGGCCCGCGGCTCGCGGAGCGTGCGAGGGGGCCCGGCACCGGATTCGCCGGGCGCACAGGTCGCCTGAGCCACATCCGCGGCCCCAAGGGTTGCGTGTGTGGCCGGGGGGCTCCGGGGAGCGGGCGGGGGCGCCGGGGCTTCTGCTGAGTTGGCGGGTTTGGCCATGGCCGCTGCCCGCCTCGCACTGGGGCCAGGGATCCTGCTCCTGGGGCTGCTGCTGCTGCTGCTGCTGCTGCTGGGGGGCCCAGGCCGGGGGGCGGCCTTGAGCGGGAACGCGACTGGGCCTGGGCCGCGGAGCGCGGGCGGGAGCGCGAGAAGGAGCGCGGCCGTGACCGGCCCTCCGCCGCTGCTGAGCCACTGCGGCCGGGCAGCCCCCTGCGAGCCGCTACGCTACAACGTGTGCCTGGGCTCGGCGCTGCCCTACGGGGCCACCTCCACTCTGCTGGCCGGGGACTCGGACTCCCAGGAAGAAGCGCACGGCAAGCTCGTGCTCTGGTCGGGTAAGCGCGCGGAAGCCGGAGCCGGGGTTGCGGTGGTGGGATGCGGGACTCTGGGCAAGAATAGATTCAGGTCTGAACGTTGGCGAGGGCAAGGGCTGCACCCGGGAGAGGTGGAGGAACACAGTCTGAAACTGGGTGCCGGCTGTAAGCAGGTTGGGACCGTCGGTGGTGAGGCGAGACGGTTGAGGGAGCCGGTCACAAAAGGCCTGAGCAGGGTGGGTGCGCAAAGGATGCGGGGGAATGAGGGGCCCATGAGGCAGGGGCTCTGAGCCTCGGGAAAGGATGTTTCTTAAGAAGTGGAGCTGCTCCTCGTAAGCGCTGCTCTGAGAGCGGAGCCCCTGAGGATTCAAGGAGGTGTTTAGATCTTGGAAGGGAAACCGGGAAGTGGAGTTGAAGAGGAAAGATGGGCTAGAAGGTTTAGGCATTGAAGGACAGGATGGGGGGGAAAGAGTTGAGTGAAATTTGAGATGGATAAGAAACCCCCTGGTGTTGAGTAATTAAAAGTTAACCAGAAATTTCCAGAAATCTTGTTTGGGGAGACAGGAAGTCCAGAAAACGGTGATCTTGTCTTGCTATTACAGATTTCACCCTTTCCTCGTCTGAAAAATGGGGACTCTGATCCTTTTCTGAGGTCGTGAAGCAATGAGACTATTCTAAGGATTATTTGTGTATTCTTTGGAAATTTGGATCCTCAGGCTGGTCAGGGCTGCAGAAGGACACTTAAGCCCGGGATATTGAGAGCCTGTGGATACTTCCATAGTGGCCTGAAGTCCCAAAGCCCTCAACCTGAGGTTAGGATTATGGCCAGGCCTAAAAAACCCAAATAAATCCTTCCTTAGCAGTGTGGAGTGGATGATCTCCCCACTTGTCACTCCTCTGGGTTAGGGCCCTGAAGGGGGGTTGGGGAAGGGAACTGGTTTTGTCAGCCCTTGCTTCTAGTCAGTGTGATTTCAAAGCTGTCCATGAAAAAGAAAATCAAAAGTCAGGAGCCAACTTGGCAAGCTCCTTCTTATGGCAGGCCTTGGGTGCCCTACATCTCGGTTCCACCCTGGGGGCTGGTGATGATCCTGAAGCAGGGAGCCGAGATATAGGCTGCCTGTCATTGTCAACTTGGCCACTAGAGTTCTGAGTCTTTGCTGAATGTTGGACAAAGCCCTATCATTCCTGGCCTGGTATCATTCTGGCAGATGCCAGAGGAACGTGGAAGATGGTACCCTTGGTGGACCTACATCCTTAGTGGGTATCAGGTTCTAAAGGCAGCGTGTAGGCAGAAACCATGTGTAATCAACAGCAGCTTTGAAAAGTTCATAAACTACCATAACATAAGGTGTAGGTAATTTTTGCATATATATTCTTTTTATGGTAATATGTTTGTATAAATGTGTAACATATAGTATAGTATATAAGAAGGGGCATACGTAGAAACTATAATTTTAGTCCTTAAAGTTACGTAAATGCAAAAGAGCAGAAGACTGAAAGAATTAAAAAAAGGAACACAAAAGAAAGGTGTAAACAGATTTCTCTGAGAAGGTTTGTGTTTAGGAGCCAGTCGTGTGGAAAATACAAATCTCAGCACGAGAATCTCACCCAGTTCTAAGTTGCTCACACTGAGAGGATATCCCCCCGCCCCTCCTCTCTCTACTTAGTTATTTTGCAGGGGCCCATGGTTGAATTCTCCTAAGTTAAAAGCATGTGTGATGCTGCCCTTCTGTAGTTACCATCAAATCAAGGAGGAAGGGTCTGGACCTCTTTCCAGTCCGTATTCCTGATAGCAGCCGCTGAGCAAGGCAGAAGTGTTTTAGCAGGGAAGTTTAGGAGTTAGAACCATCTGCTGGCTGTGTGGTTTCGATCCTTACTAGCTGTGCCTCCGGTGGAGTAGGGTCCTGTAGAGGTGCCAGCCTGGGGCTCAGGTTTTTAGTTCATTCGGAATTTTTTCTCTGCTGCCATCATCCCTCAGCTCAGTTACGTTCCCAAGTGTATTCTAGCTGTTCTTTCTGCTTTGGGTCTTTCTGCTAGATGTTCTGGGCGGTGGGGTCGGTGGCGGGTGGAGTAGATCGGAGCCAAGTGTAAGAATCACAGACAGGCCTTTAGCCGGGAGCCTCTGGTGAGTGACTTTTCCCGTCCCGAGTTAGTGGTCTTGATTTGACCATGTCCAGGTGGTCAGTGTCACCTGGCTCTTGGAGGTATTTTTGTGGGTAAAGGATGAAAATGATCTAGGTTGTCTTCATCTGTGACCTCTTGAAGGTAGAGACTTGTTCTTTGCTTTTTTTTTTTTTTTTTTAAAGCCTCGGAGTTCTGAGTACACAGCCATCCACTCATTCATTAAATTAGGCATTGGGTGCTTGCTGCGTGTCAGCCTGGATCAGGTTCTGGGGCACGTAAAGACGAGGAATACAGACGTGATTCCTGCCATCAAGGGGAAGACACAAACAGCTTTAGCATTTCCTGGGAGAGGCATTGTGACAGGGTAGGGTGCTGAAGGAACACAGAGGGCTTTGGGGAGCAAGGGAAGACCCCCCAGAGGAATTGACATTTAACCTATGATCTGAGAAACAAGTAGGAATTCTCTGGGCCAAGAAAAGGTAGGATAGAAAGGAATAGGAAGAGGAGACGGCATGCAAAGGTGAGGTGAGAGGGCTTACGACTTTTAGGAGTATACGATTTTAGTAGAGCTGGATCAAAGTAGGTGAGGGATAGAATTATAAGAGATAAGACCTAGGCAGTTAGAAAATAAAGGGATTCATACCCCATATTAAGAAGTTTGGATGTTATCCAGGAGATAATAAGGAGCCACTAAAAGCTTTTGAGCAAGGGAGAGATGTAATCACCGTTGCATTTTAGAAAGATCTCTTTGAGTATTGTGTGAAGAAGCCATGGGAGGAGGGGAGGCATGGAGCCTGGTTGCTTGTTTAAGAGATGGTATTCCAGGTAAGAGATGGTGGTGGCCATGATGGAGGTGGAGATCCAGGTGAGAGAGGATGGGGCAGCAGGCTGGAGGAAGTGGACAGATCCCAGAATTTTAGAGCTAGAACCCATGGGATTGCTGATGAGTTAGATGGAAGGCAAGAGTGAGCAGGAGGATGTAGGTTTTTCAGGCTTGCGGGGAAGGTGATATCGTTCTCTTCCACTAAGCTGGGAATGCTGGAGGAGGAGTAGGCTTAGGAAGAAAGCCTGGGTTCAGTTCGGCCATGTGAATTAGAGGTGCTCAGTGGACATGTATGTGGAGATTACCAGCAGATCTGGAATAGGAGTTGCTGAAGAGAGCGGCCACTGTGTTATTCCTCGGCCCAGACTGCTGAGCCTTTTGGAAGTATGCCATTGAGTGAGGAAGTTTATAGCCCAGGCTGGACTACTTTCTGGATCTGTAAAGAGCTCAGGTCCCTCCTGTATCTTTCAACCCTTTGGACTTGGGCTCATTCAGGCACTCAGCATCTTTCCCCATTACAGCTTGAAATGTCTCTTCTCAGGCATTCCAAGCTGACCAGACAAATATAATATCCAGGCCACAGTCCACCTTGGGCCAAATCTGGTTTGGTAAATGGGGCAAGAAAGCAGAGACCTGTGGCTGCGGAGGGAAATAGGCCCCTGACAGCCAGCACGTAGCCTCCTTGACCACCGCTGTGCTCTGTGTGTGCACAGGGGTGTGTGGCCTTGTCATTCAGCCGGGAGCAGCCAGGAGAAAAGAGCCAGAGAATTCTGGGAGGAATCTCTCTTTTCCTCTCAAGACAATCTGGTTGAGCGATGAGAGGAGGGATGTTGTTGGTGACGGTGGGTTGTTTGCAGGGGCAGACCGGAAAGAATTTCCTTAGAGCTTTTCCCAAACCTGGCTGGTGATCAGAATCAGTTAAGATATGTACGTTTGGAAAGGATGAAAATACAGGAAAGCACCTACTGGCTCGAGTTTTAATTTTCCTTTAGATTTTTAATATTTATTTATTTATTTATAAAGATTTTCTTTTTTTGTTTAAAGTTTATTTTTGAGAGAGAGAGAGAGAGAGAGAGAGAGAGAGAGAGAGAGACAGAGAGAGAGGAGACAGAGAATCTGCTGTCAGTGCAGAGCCCGATGTGGGGCTGGAACTTACAATCCTCGAGATCATGACCCAAGCTGAAGTCAAGAGTCAGACACTCAACTGACTGAGCCGCCCAGGTGCCTCAATAAAGATTGTATTTTTAAGTAATCTCTACAACCAAGGTGGGACTTGAACCCATAACCTTGAGATCAAGAGTTGTACACTTCACCGACTGAGCCAGCCAAGGGCCACGAGATTTTTAACTTTTTAACTGTGAAATGCTGCATGTATGCAGAAGGTGCATAAAACACAGGGGCACTTAATATCAAATAATTATAAAGTGACACCTGAGTCAAGAACCAGATCATGGTGGGCCCCCCCCCCAAAGCTCCCCTTTGTCTTTTTCAATCACGTCTCCCTCTCTTTTCTTCTAGAAGTAACCACTACCCTAATGTTTTGGATTATCATTTCCTTTTCCCTCTATAGTTTTGTCACCTAGTTTTGGAATCCTTAAACAGTATATTTTAGTTTTGAGTGTTTTTGAACTTTAGACAAATTGTGATATGTGTATTCTTCTGTCTTTTGTCTTGCTTCTTTTGCTATACCTTGTTTTGTAAGATTCATCCATGTTAGTGCAGGTCGTTTTTTGTCTTTGCCGAATAGTGTTCCATTGTAGAATACATCACAATTTATTAATCCATCTTATTATTGTTAAACATTTAAGTTGTCTCCGGTTTTTGGCCACTGTGAACAACATGGCGGTGAGTATTCTTCTAAGTATATCCTGGTTCACCCGCCTCAAGTTTCCCTAGGTACATACTCAGAGGAATGGAATAACTAGATAATTGCGTACCTTCAACTTTACTAGGTAATATGGAACAGTTTTCCAAAGTGGTTCCACCAATGTGGTCCCCACTAATCGTGTAGAAGAGTCACCAGTGCCCACATGATTCCTGATGCTTGGTATTGTCACCATGTAAAATTCTTGCCAGTCTGGTGGCTATATTGTGGTATGTATTTGTGGTTTTAATTTGCATTTCCCTGATTACTAGTGAGGTTAAGCACCATGTCAAATGTTTACTGCCCACTTGGATTCTTCCTTTTGTAAAATGTCTGTTCAAATCTCTGCCCCATTTTTCTTTTTTTTAAATAGATTTTTATTTATTTATTTTTGAAAGAGAGAGTGTGAGGGGGGGAGGGGCAGAAAGAGAGGGGGACAGAGGGTCCAAAGTGGGTTCCGCGTGGACAGCACGGAGCCCAATGTGGGGCTCGAACCCATGAACCGTGAGATCATGACCTGAGCTGAAGGGAGACGTTTAACCAACTGAGCTCCCCGTGCGCCCCCGTTTTCCTTTGGGCGCTCATTTTCAGAAGATTTGTAGGACTTCTTTATTTATGCTAGAGTTGAGTCCTTGATTGATTTTATGCATCGAAACTGTTTTGTTTTCTTTGGCTTGCCTCTTTATTTTCTTTGTGCCTTCTGCTAAAAGAAGTTCTGTGCTTTAAGGTAGTCATTTATAAGACTTTTTATGATTAGTTCTTATTGTGTCTTCTTTTATCTTTTATTGTTTTTTACTGCTTATTTATTTTTGAGAGAGAGAGAATGAATGTGAGCAGGGGAGGTGCAGAGAGAGGGGGGCAGAGGATCTGAAGTGGACTCTGCACTGACAGCAGAGAGCACGATGCGGGGCTTGAACTCATGAGCTGTGAGATCATGACCCAAGCCGAAGTCAGATGCCCAACCAACTGAGGCACCCAGGAGTCCCTGTTGGGCCTTATTTTAAAAAGTCCTTTTATACCACAAAGTCATGAACTTACTCTCTTATGTTATCTTCTCCAAACGTTTTAAGGGTGCCTGGGTGGCTTAGAACAGCATCTGACTTTTGACACCAGCTCGGGTCTTGATCTCAGTGTCGCTTGAGTTCGAGCCCAGCATTGGGCTCCATGCTGGGTGCGGAGCCTACTCAAAAACAAAACAGCACTTTTTAGATTTTACTTTCAATTTATAGACATATAATTCACTAGTTTCATACATATTGCCTCAGCATCATTTTTTTTTTTTTTTAAAGGAATATCCTTTCTCCACCGTTCTGCCATAAATCAAGTGTCCAGATATCTTTAGTTTCTGGGATCTTTTCTTTTTTTAATATTTTTTTATGTTTATTTAGTTTTTGAGAGAGAGAGAGAGAGACAGAGTGCAAGCAGGGGAGGGGCAGAGAGAGAGGGAGACACAGAATCCGACGCAGGCTCCAGGCCCCGAGCTGTCAGCACAGAGCCCGATGCGGGGCTCGAACTCACAAACCGCGAGACCAAGACCTGAGCCAAAGTTGGATCCTTAACCGACTGAGCTACCCAGGCGCCCCTAGTTTCTGGGATCTTTATTCTGTTCCATAGCTCTATTTTGTCTATTCTTTGCCAGTGTGCACCATCTTAATTATAGCATGGTTCTTCATCTTCTTTGTGCTATAAACCTCTTTGGCAGTCTGGTAAAACCTATGGACCCCTTCTCAGTATAATATTTTTAAGTTTATAAGGTAAAACACATAGGATTGAAAAGGAGCATATAAGATTTCAAAGGAAATGAACTATATTGAACTATAGTTATCAAATATATTAAAACAAATTTGTGATCTAATATATATGTGCTTCTTTATTAATACACTAAGTAAGATATAGTATGTGTTTGATAACCACCATAATGTCAAGGCTGTGATGAACAGTAACAGTGTTTTGAGATTATCTGTAACAAAATATCTGTGACAAAAACACAAGTATTGATAACGTCACTGTGGTATGTGGCTTACATTCATAATTGAAGGAAAGGCTAAATTTCTGTTAGATGTAATTTTTTTTCCGGTGCAGGTTCATGGGCCCCTAAATTCTCTACAAGAATGTTTGTGAGTTCCAGGGGCACCTGGGTGGCTCAGTCGGTTAAGCGTCCAACTCTTGGTTTCAGCTCAGGTCATGATCTCACGACTTTGTGGGTTCGAACCCCACATCAGGCTCCGCGCTGGCGGTGTGGAGACTGCTTGGGATTCTCTCTCTCCCTCCCTCTCTCTCTCTCTGCCCCTCCCCCACTCGTGCCATCTCTGTCACTCTCAAAATAAATAAATAAACTTAAAAAAAACAAAAAGAATCGTTTGTGGGGGCGCCTGGGTGGCTCAGTCGGTTGAGCGGCCGACTTCGGCTCAGGTCACAATCTCACGGTCCGTGAGTTTGAGCCCTGCGTCGGGCTCTGTGCTGACAGCTCAGAGCCTTGAGCCTGTTTCAGATTCTGTGTCTCCCTCTCTCTGACCCTCCCCTGTTCATGCTCTGTCTCTCCCTGTCTCAAAAATAAATAAAACGTCAAAAAAAAAAAAAAAAAAAAAGAATCGTTTGTGAGTTCCAAGCCAAGAACCTCCCCTGTTCTTATTAATACTTATAGTATAGTATAGTATAGTATTTATAATACAGCAGTATCTCATAGAGTCTGAGCTCTCCTTGACCTTTTGTATTTTAATATAAAAATAGGTGTTGGTGGTTTTGATCGAGATTACACTGAGGATACAGACTAATTTGAAGAAAAAAAAAGACATCTTTATGGTATTGAGTCTTCCTATCATTTCACTATATATTTCCATCTATTTAGATATTCTTTCATTTTCTCAATTGTTTTGCAGTTTTGTGCAGAGTTTAAATGTCATTTGTCAGATTTAGTCCTAGGTACTTGATTTTTAAAATACTATTATGAATAGTCCCTGTACCATTTCATTTTCTGTTTGTTGCTGGTGTATAGAAATGCAATTGATTGTGAATCCAGTAAACTAGGTAAATTGATTATTATATACACAGTCATCTCATTTGTGAATAATGAGTTTGATGTCTCCCTTTTCAAGCCATGTATCTTTTCGAAGCCTTTATTTATGTACCTTTATCGCCTTATGCACTACTTAAGACATCCAGTACATTGTTAAATAGAAGTGGTAATTGTAGCAGCAACCCTCATCTTTGACTTTTTCTGTATTCTAAAGTTTTTCAACCCTTCACCATTACATATGCTGTTTGGTGTAGGTTTCTTGTAGTTACATTTTATCAGATTAAGAAACTGTTCTTTTGGGGCGCCTGGGTGGCTCAGTCGGTTGGACGGCCGACTTCGGCTCAGGTCATGATCTTGCGGTCCGTGAGTTCGAGCCCTGCGTCGGGCTCTGTGCTGACAGCTCGGAGCGTGGAGCCTGTTTCAGATTCTGTGTCTCCGTCTCTCTGACCCTCCCCCGTTCATGCTCTGTCTCTCCCTGTCTCAAAAATGAATAAATGTTAAAAAAATTAAAAAAAAAAAAAGAAACTGTTCTTTTATTCTTAATTTGCCTATTGTTCTTTTTATCATGGTTGCATGTTGGATTCTATTAACTACTTCTATATCTATTGATATCATATGATTTTATTCTTTAATCTGCTAATGTGGTAAATTGCATTGATTGAATTTCCTAATGTTAAACCAATCTCAGAACAATGGTTTTCAACTTGACTGATCACCAGAAGCACATAAAGAGTCATTTTAGTGGCTCAGTTGGTTAAGCATCTGACTTCGGCTCAGGTCATGAACTCGTGGTATGTGAGTTCGAGCCCTGCGTTGGGTTCTGTGCTGACAGCTCAGAGCCTGGAGCCTGCTTTGGATTCTGTGTCTCCCTCTCTGCCCCTCCTCTGCTCATGGTCTTTCTCTCTCTCTCTTTCGAGAACAAGTAAACATTAAAAAAATAGAAAAATAAAAAATAAGTCATTTTCAGAGCTTAAATTGTAGCAAATATTGAAGAAGTCTATGAATATAGAAAAATGCAAAGACTGACATAACACCTGTGTCTTTTTTCCCCCTCCGTTTCGTATTTTAATAAAACGAAAGGAATAAAATAATACAGATAAAGTTGATGTCCCTTTTCTTCTGGTCTACAATTTTGTTCCCTTCTCTTCTCTACGGAGCTTCCCCCATCTCAGTAACTTGCATATTTATTTTTCTAAGCTTAATTACTTCTAAAAATAGGCAGTATGTGCACATAGTATAAAACTCAAAAGTAACAAAAGTTAAATCCTTTCACTTCTGCTTCTGGCTCCCCGTTTCCCCTGCCTAGAGGCAACCATCAGCACTGGTTTTTGTGTGTTCTTTCGGAGACATCCAACATGTGTACAAATGTAGATGTGTCCTTAGTTGTTTTTCCTCCCACAACCATTAGTGGCCTACTCTTCAGGCTGTTCCCACCCAACTGAATCCATTGAATAAGATGCGTTGGAGATAGTTCCATTTCAGTGCAAATAGTTCAACCTGGTGTGGTGTCCTATTATATTGATTTATGATATTTTATGCAGCCGGTCTCCTGTTGATGGCTACGGATTCATGCAGTTTCTACTCTTCTGCTGTTACAAACAATGCTGCAACGAATAGTCTTGTGTATTGGCTTTGTAAACATGTGGAGTGGGATCACTAGTATAAAATGTTGATAGATAATGCGAAATAGTCTCCCCAAGTGTTTACTAATTTCTGTTTTACTCGAAATGTACGAAAGTGCCAGTTTCACTGACATTCTTGTCAATAGACCATTTTCAAATGTGTTGATCTGTATCCCTCTAAAAGTTTAAAAAATTATGTCTCATTGTAGTTTTATTTCATATTCAGTTTATTTATTTATTTTTTAATGCTTTCATTTATTTTTGAGAGAGACAGAGACAGAATGCGAGTGGGTTAGGGGCAGAGAGAGAGGGAGACACAGAATCCGAACAGGCTCCAGGCTCCGAGCTGTCAGCACAGAACCTGACTTGGGGCTCGAACTCACGAGCCGCGAGATCATGACCTGAGCCGAAGTCGGACGCTTAACCGACTGAGCCACCCAGGCACCCCCACATTTCAGTTTATTAACAGTGAGATTGGATGTTTCTTAATGTGTTTAAAAGCCATTTGGATTAGATCTGTCTTCTGCGCATTTTTTTACAGGATCATGAATTTCTTACTGATGTGGAGGAGCTTAAGGCATATAAGGAGATTAGCTCTTTCTTTTTAAAATTTTTTAAATATTTATTTATTTTTGAGAGAGAGAAAGACAGACCATGAGCAGGGAAGGGGCAGAGAGAAAGGGAGACACAGAAGCTGAAACAGGCTCCAGGCTCTGAGCGGTCAGCGCAAAACCCGACGTGGGGCTCGAACTCACGGACCACAAGATCATGACCTGAGCCGAAGTCGGCCGCTTAACCGACTGAGCTACCCAGGCACCCCATTTTTTAAAACAAATTTTTTTAATGTAAGGAGATTAACTCTTTACCTGCGATACGTATTGGAAATATATTTTCTCAGTATATTGCGTTTCTCATGGTTTTTGTTTTTACCCTATTTTTTTCTGAAGTCTTTTTAAAATCTTTTATTTCATAGCTTCCAAGTTTTGTGTCATACTTTGAAAGGCCTTCTCTACTTAAGATTTAAAAACCACATCCCATCTTTTCTTCTGGTACTTTAATTTTTAAAACTCATGCAGTCATTTGAATTTATCTGGAACTTATTTTTATGAAATGGGGTAAGGATCCAAATCATTTTTTCCCTAGATGGTTCTTCAATTGTCTTTTAAGATTTATTGAATAGTCTTTCTTTTCCTCATTTTTAAGGTACAATATAATACTTAAAACGAGAAAAAGGAAAACAATGAAATTCCACATTTTAAAAAGTTGATCACTGCAAATATCACAAAACCCAGAAAAATAGCATAATATTTTTGTTAATCAGCTGCTTGCTGCTCCTCTAGAATACATTTTACTCTCTTGAGCTCCCCCCTTTTTAAGTATAGTGTTCAGTAAACATCCAGTAAATTTAACTTTTTCTTTGTTGTACCTCGCTATGAATTTAGACAAATATATAGAGTTATGTAGTCAGCCACTGCATTCAAGATAGTGAAAAGCCCATCAGACCCCAAAATTCCCTCTTACTGCCCCTTTGTAGGCAAATTCTCCTCCTACCCAGCCCCTGGCAACCACTGGTGCAGTCTCCGCCCCTGCCCACTCAGTCAGAATTTCTGAGAGTGGGTTTCTCCCTCTAGAATGATAAAGGTTCCCTAGGTGATTCTGATTTGAGTGGAGGCTCAGGAAAGTTGCCTGAGGACACTGCTTCTTCTTCTTTTTATTTTTTTATTTTTATTTTATTTTTAATGTTTATTTATTTCTGAGACAGAGTGAGACAGCATGAGTGGGGGAGGGGCGGAGAGAGAGGGAGACACGGAATCCGAAGCAGGCTCCAGGCTCTGAGCCGTCAGCCCAGAGCCCGACGCGGGGCTCGAGCTCACAAACGGTGAGATCATGACCTGAGCCGAAGTCGGTCGCTCCACCGACTGAGCCACCCAGGCACCCCAGGACACTGCTTCTTGACCGGAACTTGCTCTGTGCCCCTGGAATAGGCTTTGTGGTAGTGAGAGCTGTGAGCGGTCAGAGGTCTCAGATAAGTGATGACAGCTGATATTTCCCGAGTGCTTACTATCTGACGGGTACCATGCTAAACACATCAAGTGCGTTATCAAACTCTTCACAACATTCCCAGGAGGTAAATCCCCATTTTGCAGATGAGGAAACTGAAGCTAGAGATAGAGATAGAGTAATTTGCCGGAGATCACACAGCCAGGAAATGGGAGAGCCAAGGCTCGGACCCAGGCAGGCTAATTGTAGTGTCCTTGCCCCTCATCCCTCTGCTGTATTGCCTCCCTCCTAAAAAGAGCAGCTATCTGCCCCTACTGCCCCCAGCCTGGCAGTGTGGCAGTCGCCAGTTTGTCTCTCACGTCCTTAGACGCTTTTCCTAACACAACTTCTTATGAGGGACCCCGGTATTCCTGAAGCAGGGATGATTCGGGAGGGGCAATGGGGGCGGAATGCTGAGTGAGCCCCGCCCCTGGGATAGCAGGGTAGGTGCCTGGGTTGGGGCAGGGGTGCTGTTTCTGTCTTGCTGACAACATGTTTCCTCCCTCTGCACTGGACAGAGCCTCCTCTGTTTCTCTCCATCTGATTTCCTGTTTCCTCCTCTGGCTTTGGAGTACCTGGGCTCCCCTGACTACCTCTTCTTAAGCTCCTACCTGTTCTCTATTTCACCTCAGCTTGGTAAGAGGAACAGGGATCCTGGGGTCTGGGCAAGGGGCAACATCTCGTTCTAGTGCATGGGCCCTGGAAGGGGTGGGTCCCACAACCTCCCTTTCCCCTGGAAGAGGCCTGTGGAAGGTTTTAAGGATGCCCCTGAAAAGGTACAAGGCAAGTCGAGCTGGGGTCCTCAGCCAGAGGCACTAACGCTCCCTAGCAGGGCTTTTGGAAATGGGGGCTGTTTTTTTAAAAACTTGAATTGCATTATAACATACACACAGACCAGTGCGTAAGTCATGAGCTCGATTCTTCACATGGTGAATACACACATTTAACCACTACCGGATCAAGAAATAGAACATGACCAGCATCCCAGAAACTCCCCTTCAGGCCCTCTTGCAGTCACCAACCCTGGAGTAGGGGCAAGGGGAGTGTTTTTTAATTGTCGTGATGACTTAACGGGTTCTGGGATTTAGTGGGCGGAGTCCAGGGCTGCTAAATGTCTTGCAATACATCGGACAGTCCTGCAGCACAAAGGATCCTCCTGCCCAAATGCTCTGTTGAGAAACACTGTGCCTGACAGCTCCCGCATTATGGCAAAGAGACCTGCCCTAGGCCTGGGAAACAGCTGTGGGTCAGAGTGAGGAGGGGTGTCACCACAATGTATCCACACTGTTGCCTCTCTCCAGGCCTCCGGAACGCCCCCCGCTGCTGGGCAGTGATCCAGCCCCTGCTGTGTGCTGTGTACATGCCCAAATGCGAGAATGACCGGGTGGAGCTGCCCAGCCGCACCCTGTGCCAGGCTACCCGAGGCCCCTGTGCCATTGTGGAGAGGGAGCGTGGCTGGCCTGACTTCCTGCGCTGTACCCCTGACCACTTCCCCGAGGGCTGCCCGGTGAGTGCTGTGACAGGCAAGCCGCAAGCCTAGGGCAGGGCCCAACAGGAAGCAGGGGCGGGGAGCCCCGCAGCCTTCTCTCCCGGGAGACCCCAAATCTGCAGCCGTGGGGTCAATGAGCCACAAACCCAAACTGAAGCTCACTGGCGGGGCCAGTCTATCAGGGATTGTCTGTTGATTTGTAGACGATAACTTGTGTTCAACAAATATTTTTTGAGCACCTACTCCGCTAGGTGTTGGGGAGTTTCGGGGGTCGATGACGACAGGAACTCACTCTCCAAGAAGTTTATTGTGTGTTTAGGGAGTCCAGGCGCGCACATGTAAAACAGCTATAGATCCCAAGACGGATGTGATCTCGTTCTGGTGGTAAAGGAGGGCTCATAAGTAATAATAATACTAATGGCAGTAATGTTGGTAATAAAACTAATTATTATTATTTACTATCTGCCAAATACCATAAGAGCCTCTTACAGCCATTGATTCACTTACCCCTTAAACCACACCATGAAGTAGGTACTGCTGTCTTATACGTGGGGAAACCGAGAGGTCCAATAATTTGTCCCAGCCTTTTGATATAGTTTGTCATTGAGTGGCAGGGCGGGGTTTCAAAAGCTGGAAAGCTATCTCCAGCCTGTGCTCGTAGGCACTCTACCAAGCTGCCCTTATGCCTCGTATTAAGCCAAAGGGTGCCCCTGGGCCTCCTGCTCCCTTTTGCACTGCCTTTTCCCCTTCCCTCGTGCCAGAATGAGGTGCAGAACATCAAGTTCAACAGTTCGGGCCAGTGTGAGGCTCCCTTGGTTCGGACCGACAACCCCAAGAGCTGGTATGAGGACGTGGAGGGATGTGGGATCCAGTGCCAGAACCCGCTGTTCACTGAGGCCGAGCACCAGGACATGCACAGCTACATCGCGGCCTTCGGCGCAGTCACAGGCCTCTGCACACTCTTCACCTTGGTCAGCTGAGGGCAGGCCTGCAGGTGGAGGGGTTAGGGGAACGGGGGTCCAGAACACACAGCCTATAAAGTGGGAAGTGGATCGACAGTTGTCTGCGTTGTGAGGGCAGAGGGAATGGGGAGAGGATGCCTTGGGGGGTGTCCCTGGGGGAAGGGTCTGGATAAGAGGGTTTCGGGGGCTCAGACAAAGGTGTCTGTGGCAGCAGAATCACCCTAACCTCATAGAGTGGATCCCACTTCTCTCTTCTAGGCCACATTTGTGGCTGACTGGCGGAATTCGAATCGCTACCCTGCTGTTATTCTCTTCTACGTCAATGCGTGTTTCTTTGTGGGGAGCATCGGCTGGTTGGCCCAGTTCATGGACGGCGCCCGCCGGGAGATCGTCTGCCGTGCAGATGGAACCATGAGGCTCGGGGAGCCCACGTAGGTGTTTTGAGGACCCAGAAGCCAGGGTGACGGACAGAAGGCTGAAATGAAAAGGGACAGGGTGGGCTTGAAACTGAAGATTTCAGTGTAGGGTTCAGCTCTGCCTTGTTGAGCCTACGGTATCCAGTGTTGGGGATGTGATTGTTTGCATCTGCTCAGAGGGGCATCTTCCATAACCTCTTCGAATGTGACCTGAGTCCCACCTCCAAGCTCTGACTCCTAGGGAACCTCCAGACGTTAGAGGCCAAGGCTCTGGGGACAGGGTGGAGAGAGCTGATAAAGGGAATATGGAATGCCCTCCCCAAGTGCCCCTCCACATGTCTGCACAGCTCCAATGAGACCCTGTCCTGCGTCATCATCTTTGTCATCGTGTACTACGCCCTTATGGCTGGTGTCGTCTGGTTTGTGGTCCTCACCTATGCCTGGCACACCTCCTTCAAAGCCCTGGGCACCACCTATCAGCCTCTGTCCGGCAAGACCTCCTACTTCCACCTGCTCACGTGGTCACTCCCGTTTGTCCTCACTGTGGCAATCCTTGCCGTCGCCCAGGTATGGTGACCGGTAGGAGGCTGGGGACCTGAGTGGAGTGGGCTTGGGTAAGGGGGCCCGTGACCCACTCTGTCCCTCCCACCCCCATCCCCCTTTGTGCCGCAGGTGGATGGGGACTCTGTGAGTGGCATCTGTTTTGTGGGTTACAAGAACTACCGATACCGTGCAGGCTTCGTGCTGGCCCCGATCGGCCTGGTGCTCATTGTGGGAGGCTACTTCCTCATCCGAGGTGAGTAGGCACCAAGCGGGCACCAGTCGGGCAGCAAAAAGCGCTGAGCACCCGCTCTGTGTAAGTAGGAGCTAGGAGCTGCCGGTTCTGCTACCTTTGCAGCAACCTTTGTGCTGGCCCGAGCAAGGCAGCCCCTTTCTCCAGAGCCTTGAGCCGGGGCTCACAGCTTGTGGAGTAGAGCCTGAGCTGGGTTCCAGCCCCCGCTCAGCCCTTGGCCCGGTGCACTTGTATGGTGAATAACCCGCCCTGTCCACGTGGACCAACTCAGGGCCTTTGGTCGTGTGTGTGCACCCTGAATTTATACATGCGCTCCATCTTCTGGCTCCTCATCCGCCTCCTACCCCCAGAACATAGTCACACACAGTTTTCACAAAATGCACAGATTCTCTGTTCCCTAATTTCCCCGTCTGGATCCGCCGCCTCCGTCTCTTCTTAGCTCATTTGTGTTGCATTTTCTTTGTAAACTTCAGTTTCCTCTCCCTGTGCTGTCAGCCTTCTGTTCAGCCCACCTCTTCTGCCAGTGTCTGGGCCTTTGATTTAGGTTTCGGGCCCGTGCTCTCCTGTACGGTAGCCACTGGCCACCTGTGTTGAAACTGGTCCAGATTGCGATGTATCGTAAGTACAAAATCCACACTGCATTGCAAAGACTCTGCACACACCAAAAGGTAAACTGTCTCATTAATAGTTTGTTCTGTGGATTACATATTGAAATGCTACTAAAACACAATGATGTATTGCTCGGGGAAGGTATGGAAATCAGCTTCGTTTGCATCTTTTTTACTTTTTTAACGAGGCTGCTAGAAAATGGGAGCTTATGGGTGTGGCTGACACATTTCTATCGCATAGCTCTGTTGTTACATCTCTTTTCTTGCCTTTTCCATCAGCACAGCTTTGACCTGGCTGCCTTACTTATGGGGAGCCGGGGCCAGGACGAAGGCACCTTCTCTCTCTTCTCGACTGTTTGTCTGGGCTCTGCCCCCGTCTTTCCAAGTACATAGCACATCTGCCACCAGCTGTGCCCTATTTCTCAAGTGTCTCCAGTTTCCCCAAGCTTTACATCAGCAAAGGAGTAATCAGACCTGAGACTGCCTGCCACCTCCATCCCTCCCGGGAGAGTGGCCTCACCCCACTAATGTCTGAGATCTCTCTTCTGTTCAGGAGTCATGACTCTGTTTTCCATCAAGAGCAACCATCCCGGGTTGCTGAGTGAGAAGGCTGCCAGCAAGATCAACGAGACCATGCTGCGCCTCGGTGAGTGGGCCCCAGTGGGCCTTTGGCCCGAGGTACTGGTCAGTCCGACACTGCACACTTCTGTGGCTGAGGGACCTGCAGGATGGGATCTTGGAGGATGCATTGTGAGTGGTGCAAGTTAGCAGCCATGGGAACAAGACAAGGCTGTGGGGCATGTGTGTGTATGGGGGGTGGGATGGGGTGAGAGGTCATGGTGGTAGCAACTCAAAAGAAGGGGACCTTCTTGGATGGAAGAATTCAGGCTCGTGCCCAGACTGCTTCCTTGTGCCCACTGGGGCCCTCCCGCAGTTGGCTCAAGTGCCCTTCAAGTCTTATTCTGGAGAATACAGCAAACTGAGCCTAGCATGAATTTACCCCAGACTCAGCCATCTTTCAGGCCTGAATGGGGCAGACGCCTTGTCCCCACTGCTGCTCCCACACCGGGGATTGGTAATGCTCTGTCCCACCCTGGCCCTCCACAGGCATTTTTGGCTTCCTGGCCTTTGGCTTTGTGCTCATCACCTTCAGCTGCCACTTCTACGACTTCTTCAACCAGGCTGAGTGGGAGCGCAGCTTCCGGGACTATGTGCTGTGAGTGCAGTGCTGGGGGCTTGGGGGCGGCAGCCACAGGACTTCAGACAGCCCTAGCCCTCCTTGCTGTCCAGCAAGGGTCTGCTAGGCACCTGCCTCTGACGGGCAGGTGAAACTGTCCATCCTGCTCTGGGCACCCAAGATGTCAATTGCTCTAATTTGCAAACACGACAAAGCACCTCTCCTGTCCCGGCTCAACTCTGCCCTCCTCTCTGCACGAGCCACTGTCTGGCTGGTGTGTTTAACTGTTCAGCCCTCTCATGTTTGGGCTTCTCTGACGACTCTGTGTTGGCCACAGAAGACACTCTAATTCTCACGTACTCTTTTACAAAGTTTATTATAGAGCCCTGCACGGAGTAGTTACCTCTCCACGATACGTGTAACAACCTATTAATACTTGCTAGCCTTGCCTGTGCTTTTTTGTGTCACCATGAGGATGAATCTGAGAGTGAAGCATCTCATCCACTGAAAGAAGGGCTGCACTAGCTGATATCAGGAATAGCAGTTACAATGCTCATTAAAATGGACACCAGTCCACATCCTGACTGCCTCAGGCTCTTCCTTAACGGCTCCAGCTTCCAGTCTGGGAAGCAAGCTTTAAACCACACTAATACCTGGTCCTCCCCCAGAGATGTGATTTAATTGTCTGGGGTGCGACCCAGGCATTAGTAGTTATGAAAAGTAACTCTAATGTCCCAAGTGACTCTAGTGAGCACCCAGGGCTGTGAATCGTTGCCATGGGGCTTAGCTCTTTCTAAAGTCTTTGGATTGATTGGGTACCCAGAGAGCCTCACCTGTCCACTAACCCCCCCACCACAGGTGCCAGGCCAACGTGACCATCGGGCTGCCCACCAAGAAGCCCATTCCTGACTGTGAAATCAAGAATCGCCCCAGCCTCCTGGTGGAGAAGATCAACTTGTTTGCCATGTTTGGAACCGGCATTGCCATGAGCACCTGGGTCTGGACCAAGGCCACGCTGCTCATCTGGAGGCGCACCTGGTGCAGGTGGGGCCAGCAGCCAGCCGGTTCTGACCTCGCTGCCTTACTCCCTCACTCTTGGTGTCCCCACCAATAAGGGTCGCCTGCTCCGTGGTCTCTCAACAGTCACCGGCAGACCAGTTTTCTAAGGGTCTGCTTTGAGCTGCCTAAAGCTGCCTTCTGTGTGGCTCACCACTGCCCCCTGGTGACACCTCCTGTCCTCAGGAGGACCCTTCAAGTGCTGAGCCTGCCGCCAGCATCTTTCTTCTAAGAAGGGAATGATGTGAGCGATTTGAGTACTGGGCATCCAGGAGCCCTGCATCCTAGGCCCACTTCTTTGCAGAGGTCTCTCCTCAGAGTCCTCGAGGGACTTGGGGCCCTCTGGAGGCTCCTTCCCTGGAGGGAAAGGCTTCGCCGGTCTTCAACAGGATTTGATGGGAAGTGGCTGCTCCTCCACTTCCCCTCCCCCATCTCTTCTGCTCTCAGGTTGACTGGGCAGAGTGATGATGAGCCCAAACGCATCAAGAAGAGCAAGATGATCGCCAAGGCCTTCTCCAAGCGGCGTGAGCTGCTGCAGAACCCAGGCCAGGAACTCTCCTTCAGCATGCACACTGTCTCCCACGACGGGCCTGTGGGTGAGCCTCGGTCCCTTTCCTCCACTGGAGCCACCCGATCCCCGCAACGCCTGGGCCCCCTTCCCCACTAAGCTGCTACGGACACATGGACTGGCAGGAAGGCAGGAAGGAAGAAAGCAGCCCCTCCTTTCCTCACACACTCCACCCTCTCTCATCCCCCTTCCGTCCCTCGCTACTCTGCCCTCTGTTTCTGCCCCTGGGTCTGCTTGCTGGTGCTTTGGTTTCAAAAGGAGTCATCTCCCTGTCACTTCTTCTGTCTTCTCCAGTGGTTTTCCCTGGGCTAGAGTAAGTCTGGGTTCTAGGAACTGGATTTCTGGCCTCTAGTGATGGTAGATCACTGGGACTGGGTAGATCACTATGATTCCCTGGGTGGGCTTTCTGGACTCCGTGGACTGGGAGGGAGCTAGAGTCACCCAAGGAGTGGGGCAGTCATGATTCCTTAGCCTTTCCTTCTACCCCCACAGCGGGTTTGGCCTTTGACCTCAATGAGCCCTCTGCTGATGTGTCCTCTGCCTGGGCCCAGCATGTCACCAAGATGGTGGCTCGGAGAGGAGCCATACTGCCCCAGGATGTGTCTGTCACCCCTGTGGCAACTCCAGGTACGAGGAGTCAAGCTTCTGTAGGAAGTGGGGGGTGGGGGCATGGAGTCTGGGGGTTCTTGGGACTGGAGCACGAGCAGCTGCCAGAAGGGAGACCCTGGAGGATGTAGAGTGTGGGGCTGAGGCACTAGAGATCTAGAGTTGTGGGTCCCAGACCTCAAAAGTAGGGGTCCAAGGAGAGAACAGGTGATGTGGACAGACCAGCGTCCCAGGCTCACATTCTCTCTCCTGCCATCAGTGCCCCCAGAGGAAAAAGCCAACCTGTGGCTGGTTGAGGCAGAGATCTCCCCAGAGCTGGAGAAGCGCCTGGGCCGGAAGAAGAAGCGGAGGAAGAGGAAGAAGGAGGTGTGCCCGCTGGTGCCACCTCCTGAGCTTCACCACCCTGCTCCTGCCCCTGCCCCTGCGGCCAGTGCTGTTCCTCGACTGCCTCAGCTGCCCCGGCAGAAGTGCCTGGTGGCCGCAGGTGCCTGGGGAGCTGGGGAATCCTGCCGACAGAGAGCCTGGACCCTGGTCTCCAACCCCTTCTGCCCAGAACCCAGTCACCTGCAGGATCCATTTCTGCCCAGTGCCCCAGTTCCCACGGCGGCCTGGGCTCAGGGCTGCCGGCAGGGGCTGGGGCCCATTCACTCCCGCACCAACCTGATGGAGGCAGAGCTCATGGATGCAGATTCAGACTTCTGAGCCCGGAGAGCGGGACCTGGGATAGGAAAGAGCAGCAAATACCATTCTGAGGTTCTTCATCCTCCCTGAGAGTGCTTCCCCAGGATCTTGTCTTCCAGAGCACCTGAGGGTGCAGTGCCCTCCCAGGAGGGCTCTATATGTCTGGCTCAGGGCAGCAGGACTGTGGGAAAGGGCCCTGACATCTCCACGGGCAGGCCTCATCCAGGGAAGGACCCTGGAGCTCAGGGTCCTTGTTTCTGCCCCACCAGCTGGAGTCTGGCTGGCAGTATCCATGTGCAGCAGGGTCGTGAGATCTGCAGAGCTTGGGGGCTGGGGGGGCTGGGGGGGCAGTGATGGTGGAGGCAGGGGTGACAGTACCCAGAGTGGCCTGTGGTAGCCAATGAGGCAGCCAGGCCCATACCTGGCAGATGAGGGCTGGCTGCCCTTCTCTGTGCCAGTGGATGCCCTTTTCTGGCACTCTCGGACCAAATGTGTTTATTGTGTCATTAGTCCTTTGTCTAGGTGGGGACGGGGCTCCCTTCTCCCTCTTCCAGGTGGTTGTGGAGCTGGAAGTGCCTATTCCCGTAGGGGCTATAACCTCTCTTCACAGGTGCCCGGTTGGCCCGACCCCAGGCCAGTAGCCCGTCCTGTGTGCTCCTGTACCCTCCTTCCCCTTTCCCATTTCAGTGCAACCAGGCCAACCTTTTCCCTGTTCGTTGGTTAGGACCCAGAACTGCTGCATGCTCCATCCCTCCCCCATCCCCCACCCTTTTGATGCTGGCTGCATCTCCAGGTGAGAGACTGGTTCAGCTATAGAGCCTGGCGTGGTGTAGAAGCGTGTTATCTCTTCCTCCCGTCCATCCAGTGGGGGGTGGATCCTCTGACTTGAGGGGCTAAACTGGGAGGCTGCTGGAGCTTCAGCCAGGCAGGAACGCTTCCTTCAACTTCTACAACTGCTGGGTGAGGAAATTCCCACCTCTCATAACCCCTAACTATGTCTCCAAGGCCCCAATTTCAAGAGCCAGACAGCAGGAAGCCTTAGGAGCTAGCTGGGTTCCAGATCGGGGATAGGGATGGGGAGAAGAAATACAAACAGTAAATAAAAGGTTTTTGTATAAACTCTTGGTGTGGTTCTTTTCCATGGATCCTGACCTGGTCTTGTTTGGGGGGGGGGGGGGAGGGGGGGGGCTGGGGTGCCTGGCTAGCTGAGTCAGTAGATTATGTGACTCTTGACTTCAGGGTAGTGAGTTTGAGCCCCACCTTGGGCATAGAGATTACTTAATAAAAATAAGGTAAAGTAAAATAAAATCCACAGGCCCTGGTCTTGACCCGTTTACCTGGTCCTGACCACATTTGTTTTCCACTTCCTCCTCGGGCTATTCTGAAAGGCCAATGGCTTGGCACTGTTGAGGTCATGACTGACAGTCAGATGTCAAGCTGTTATCAGCTTAACGTGCTGGCTGTCCTTCCCAGCTAGTCAGCTGCATATGGACAAAAACTCTTCTGTGGCCATAGCTGCCTCACTATGCACTGACCATAAGATGATTGAACAAGAACACGCAGCTGCCCCTGGAGTGACGACTGGGGGCAAGTAGCCCCCGCTAGTGTAGATGAGCATGGATCCTTGTGGCAATCCGGGGCCCCACCTCTGGGGGCCTCTTCCTTCTTCTTTTTTTTTTTATATATATATGTTTATTTATTTTGAGAAGTGGGAGGGGCAGAGAGAGAGGGAGAGAGAATCCCAAACAGGCTCTGTGCTGTTGGCCTGGAGCCCAATGCCGGGCTCCATCTCACGAACCATGAGATGCTGACCTGAGCAGAAGTCCAGAGTTGGATGCTTAACCGATTGAGCCACCCAGGCGCCCTTGGGGGGCGTCTCCTAAAAGGGATGTCAGTAGGGCCAGCTTCCTCCTGTGGGCAAAGGAATTCATACTTCCTCCTGTGAGCCCTACTTCCTCCAAAAGGATGTCAGTAGAAGACTGCAAAGTAGGTTGCAAGGACTCAGGATCAGGTGGAAAGGATCTGTGGAGGAAAGGTGGTGATACCCACAGACTCGGAAGGTACTGACTCTGGGGTACTGACCAGATTTGTTCACGTGATGGGGACACAAGCATTTTGCCCAGAGCCAGATTCCAGGGGAAGGGAACTAATATACCGATCTGATCACGTTCCAGGTACTTTATATGTGAATGATTATAAGAATAGTTGACTCTTATTGAATGCTTGCCGGGGCTCTTTTCCAAGCACTTTACATGCATTCATTCACTGAATCTCACCACAGATCTGTGAGGCACAGAAAGGTTTCATAGTTCACTCAAGGCCACCCAGTAAGCGGTAATGCTGGGATACTGTCAGGGGATCTGGCTACAGAGTGGGCTCTTGGCCACTGCGTTTGACAGTCTCTTGGTTAATTCAGAAGGATCAGAGGAGCTGGTTTTTTGAAGAAATAAGCTCAGCAAAGCAAAATGACTTGCGCACAACCTCCTAGGTAGTAAGCGACAGATCCCCACCCTGGGCCCAAGGTCTTCCCGACTACCAAGTCCAGACTCTCCAGCCTCAGCTCTGACTTTGGATTTTTCCTCCCATCCAGGTTTCCCGCGCTGTGTTCCCTCTGTACCCCTTCGTGGTTGCTTACCTCACTTACTCTTGCCATTACTGCTTCCCTCAGCAGTGATAGAGCTATTTTTTGACCTTTATCAACAAGAGCATTTAAAAGAGTAAAATGTATCAGTGTTGTCTAAGGATCTTTTCTAAAGTAAAGGAAAATGTGGACAGCTTTCTTTTCATCTCCATGGACGTTCCCTCCATTCCTTCTTTCTTTAGTGGGAATACTTACAATAAAATACTTATAAAAGGATGCGGAATGGGATGTAGGGGGAGTTGACTGTGGGCTTTAAAAGCTCAGAAACATTACCTTTCTACCTCTGGCCATGGAGGCTGACAGACTCTAACCACGAGAGGGCACTGTGAGCTCACTTTTTGTGAATGCTTCCGAGGGTGGCAGATAGAGTTCCAGGACCCGGACACTCCCACAACCAAGAAATCCTGCAGTATTTTTATAGGAGCACCAGCTCTCATGACTGAGTCATAGTGGTCGCTTTTCTACCAAAGCCCCCTGAACTACATCCCTGGAAGAAATACCTCAGGGTCCAAAAGGAGCTTGGTTTGGGGGACCCCCTGTGATCTGGCTGCTGCCCTGAGAACAGAAGTCTCCAGGCATTCAGTGCTGCTGCAGCAGTTTCCTCCCTCACGGGTTCCATTGGGTCCCTTACCATCTCAGCTCAGTCGTGCATCTTCCTAGGTTGGGAGGCCTGCCTCTTTTGGTCCCGGCTTCTTTGAAGCAGTCTGGCCACTGACCCAACCCTTCCCTCTGCCTGCTGGAATTTCATTTTTGTTTTTTTTTAACCTACAAAATTGAAAAGATACAGAAAAGCACAAAGAACAACCTAATAAACACCCATATTCCCACTACTCAGAAGATATAATTGGAAAAGTCAAATCGTTCTACAGGTCTTGTTGATTAAAACAGCTGTCTTGGGACCTGACTCCTACCGGATACCCCATCACTTCCTGTTCTTGGGAGCCAACCTATCTTATTTTATTTTATTTTATTTTATTAAAATGTTTATTCATTTTGATGGGGGTGCAGGGGCAGAGAGAGAGGAGAGAGGAGAGAGAGAGAATATCCCAAGCAGGTTCCACACTGTCAGCACAAGAGAGCCCCATGCGGGGCTGGATCTCACAAATTGTGAGATCATGACCTGAGCCAAAATCAAGAGTTGGGCACTTAACCGACAGAACCACTCGGGTGTGGTTTATTTAACCAATTTATTTTAGATGCTTCTTATGTTACTTCCATATGTCTGAACAACATGATAATACTCTCTCTCTCTTTTTTTTAATGTTTATTTTTGAGAGAAAGAGAGACTGCACAGGGGAGGGGCAGAGAGGGAGGGAGAGAGAGGATGCGAAGTGGGCTCCCTGCTGACAACAAAGAACCGATATGGGGCTCGAACTCACAAACCGTGAGATCATGACTTGAGCTGAAGTCAGTCGCTTAACCCACTGAGCCACCCAGACACCTCAGTAATACCATCTCTTGAATGTTCATTTGAGGTGTTACCATTTGACTTTTCAACATAGAGGATCAGGATTTAGCTGTTTTTCAATCTTTGCCTATAGGCAGGGGGGAAAAAAGTAGAAGGGAGGAGGTAATAGTCACAGTTTTGAAAGCTGGAAAGCAAAGGATGATGGGTAACTTAGCAGATTTGAAAAAGCAGAGTCTTAGGCAGCAGTAGGGAAAGCTTCTACTGCAGCACCCCCAGAAGGCTCTGCATTGGAGGCAGTAAGTAGGTACCTCAGTAGATAGAAATGAAAGCAGGAGGGTGGGTTCCTGATCCCCTCCCGAACTCTGAATAGTCAGATGACTGCCTTTCTCCCACACTGGCTGACTGTTCAGTTCATTCTCTGGGGAAGGCAAACAGAGGGTCTGTGGTATTTAATGGAATTGTCTTCTAGCTTCTCAAACTCATTTTAAGAAGTTCAGTATCTTTCTGACTCTTGAGCTTTTGTAAAATTGTTATTCTTCGACCCACTCCAGACATTTGAAGGATTGTCTCTTTGTCCCCAGAATTTTGAAATTTTTTTCTTTTTTTAAAAAAAAAATTTTTTTTTTAACGTTTATTTATTTTTGAGACAGAGAGAGACAGAGCATGAACAGGGGAGGGGCAGAGAGAGAGGGAGACACAGAATCTGAAACAGGCTCCAGGCTCTGAGCTGTCAGCACAGAGCCCGACGCGGGGCTCGAACCCACGGACTGTGAAATCATGACCTGAGCCGAAGTCGGACGCTTAACCGACCAAGCCACCCAGGCGCCCCCCAGAATTTTGAAATTTTACAATGATGTATATTTACGTGAGTCTATTTTCATCTATTGGGCTGTGTACCTAATGACCCCTTTCATTGTGGAAATTCTTATGTTTTGGTTTTGGGAAATTTAAAAAATTATTTCATTGAATCACATTCCCCACCCCTCACCCCCAAACATACCATTGTCTTTGTTGCCTTTTTTTGGCACTCATATTATTCAGATGTTGGACTTCTCCAACTGGCCCTCGAAATGATTTTGTTTGTTTGTTTGTTTGTTTTTGAGTAAACTCTGCACTCGTGTGGGACTCAAATTCATGACCCAGAGATCAAGAATCACACGCTTTTCAGACTGAGCCAGCCAGGTGCCCCTTCTTCTTCCCCTCCTCCTTCTCCTCCTCCTTTTTCTTCTTTTTAATTTAAAGAAAAAACTTATTGAAGATTGGAAAAACAATTCCTAAAAGACCAACTTTTCCAGAAAACTGTAGCTACACAATGCATTCCATCTGTCATGTTAAAACATGCATTAGACAGACACAAATTTAAAAACCATAAAACAAGACGCCATTCTTCAACAATCTGAGCAGAGAGAAAATGCATCTTTCCTATTTTTAATTTCTTTCTCTTTTTATTTCCTGAGTTTTTAAAAATTTCTGCTACGTGCTTTCATTTTAAAAGTCTTATGTTTGCTTTCCGAATGTTCACTTCTTAAAATAGCGTGTTCTTTCACAAATACAATATCTGAAGTCTCTGAGGATATTAATGATTTTTTTTTTTTTGGTCTTGATTTCTCCTTGATGCATTGCTTCTGTTTCCTCTTTGTTATTTATTTTTTCTCCTTGCTTATGTTGGTTTCTGTCTTTTGCATCAAAGGTTTTCTTCGTGTATCTGATGACTGTCTGTCTGCTCATACTTAAGAGTGTGATACTAAATGTTTTTCTAGAAACTCTGTGAACATGGGTATGGTCTTCACCAAGGGGGATCTGGCCGGCCTATTTCCTCCAGAGAATTCTCAATGTTAGTATCTTCCGGTTTTCTCTCTTGGGTTTGTCAGATACCTCAGAAGTTCTTCCAATGGAACATACATTCCTGCTTGCCAAGGTCTGGCAGCTGAAAGAGCCAAGTAGGGAAGAACTGAAATCTAAATATTTCATAAACTGCTGGCTGTAGCCTCTTCAGTCATGAGGGATAGACAATAGCTCAGTTGGCGGTGAGGGGCTTGCAGCACTTGCTTGTAGTTGGGATGAGTTTGCCCCTGAATCACAAACCTTTCCTGAATGGATTAATAGGAAAGCCAGTAAAGGTGAAACTGAAGTGGGGAATGGAGTATAAAGGCCACCTGATATCTGTAGATAGCATGCAGCTTGCAAACGGAAGAATACATAGATGGAGCATTGTATGGACATTTGGATGAAGCTTTTCTTTAATGTTTATTTAGTTATTCAGAGAGAGAGAGAGCGAGAGCAGGTGAGGGGCAGAGAGAGAGGAAGAGAGAGAATCCTAAGCAGGCTCTGTTCCATTAGCACAGAGCCCATTGTGGGGCTCGATCCCACGAACCATGAGATCATGGCCTGAGCCGAAATCAAAAGTCAGATGTTTAACCAACTGAGCCATCCATGTGCCCCTGGGTGAAGTTTTAATAAGACCCTAACCCAGAGGAAGGAGATTGGTATATAGAAACACAAGGCCCCCCATATCGAGTAAGAAGTCATGGACTATATGTACTCAGTGACTGCCCAATTCCATACTTCTTACTGGACAGGTAATCTCACAATATAAAGAACTTTGACTTCTGGCCCTGAATCTGCTGCTAAATCTGAAGTGACTCTTGAGTGAATCTTTTTTTTTTTTTTTTTCAGTTTATTTATTTATTTTGAGACAGAGAGAGAGTAGGGGAGGGGTAGTGAGAGAGAGAGAGAGGGAGAGAATCCCAAGCAGCCTCCACAATGTCAGCACAGAGCTGGACACAGGGCTTGAACTCATGAACCAGGAGACCGTGACCTGAGCCAAAGTTGGATGCTCAATTGACTGAGCCACCCAGTCGCCCCTCTGAGTAAATCATTTTTTCAACTATTAATCTCATTATATTTTGCAATGTGAGGATTAGAAGAACTTTCCAATTATATGTAGTTCTCTGGGTTTGCTACCTTCATCGCTGAGTGAAAGAAGCAAGACTCATGGCCACTATTTGTAAGAAGGAGAATATATACATAAGTACATAGAATATTTCCAGAAGGATGCAGATGAAACTTAAGTGGTTGCATCCAGAGAGAGGAGCTGAGGATGACTTTCTTTTCAGTAAATACTCTTGTATCTTTTGAACTTTGAAAAAAACTAATTTCATAAACTTGTGCATAATCATCCTGTCTCCGGATGGTATTTCCCTCTTCTGCGGTGCCTGGTGTCCCTCAGTAACAAAGATGGCAGAAGCAGCAAGTGCAGAGGACGGAGTTGAGAATGGTTGACGAATGTGCCCTGATGTTTGGCTCTAACTGGTGGATGGTGCCTGGATAAATAAAGGATGAATATCACTTTCTTTCCAGTGCTCCGACTCCTTAAGTTTTGTAACCACATCTCACCGAAGAATTAATTCCTCCCTTCAGTAATCAATTCTAGTGGCAGTCCAGGTAGGCAGCTGCTGTCCATGCACTCCGACACATGCCAGGTGGCTGTACCACAGGTCCCTTGTGTATTAGGGGGAAGGATGAAATCACTTACAGAGCCGTTAATCTCTGCTCCGACAGCTGGAGGATGAAGCTCTAGGCTGGTTCTTTAGAACAGGAAGGAAATTCTGAAAGCCACAGTGTGAAGAGAAACCTTAAGAAGCCCTTGGGTCTGGTGGACTTGTGGGCTTTGTAGAAATAGCAATCCTCAGATGCCTTCCAACACACAGCGTCAGGCATAAATGTGAAGACCAGGATACAAAAGACTCCACTCGGGGTAGAACAACTCCACAAATGAACAGATTTCCCAAGAGAGCAGTGGCACAGGGAAGTAGGGGGTCAAGGCTAATGATTTCTACCTCTTTGCCAGGGAAAATGTAGTTACTCTATAGATGTCCAGAGGTATTCTGGGATTATCAGGGCTATGGCTTGCTCTCTGAACAACCATAAAACTAGAACATCCCGTTTGCCTCAGTTTCTCTGAGAATAGAGAAGAAATAACCTAACCCATAATCTGTCACTCAATTGCATTTGAATGTATTTTTTCCTAATGTTATTTACATAGTAAAATCTTATGGAATGTGGAATTCTGTCTACTGCATATTGTTTTAGCATATGATCTTATCATAAGCATTTATTTCATATATTTTATATATTCCATAATCTTATGGAATGTGAAATTCTGTCTCCACATTACTTTAGCATGTTATTTTATTATACGCATTTATTTCACTTCATCATTAAAAAAAGTTCTTTGCAAACTTGATTGTATTTTTATTTATTTATTTTAAAACATTTCTTTAATGTTTACTATTTATTTTTGAGAGAGGTAGAGAGACAGAGTGCAAGCAGGAGAGGGGCAGGAGAGAGAGAGAGAGAGAAGAAGACACAGAGTCGGAAGCAGGCTCCAGGCTCTGAACTGTCAGCACAGAGCCCAATGTGGGGCTGGAATCCATGAAATGTGAGATCATGACCTGAGCCGAAGTAGAACGCTTAACCAACTGAGCCACCCAGGCACCCTGCAAACTTGATTTTATTTTATTTTTTTATTTTATTATTTTTTTAATTTTTTAACGTGTATTTATCACTGAGAGACAGAGAGACACAGAGCATGAGCAGCGGAGGGGTAGAAAGAAGGGGAGACACAGAATCCGAAGCAGGCTCCAGGCTCTGAGCTGTCAGCACAGAGCCCGATGTGGGGCTCGAACCCACAAACTGTGAAATCATGACCTGAGCCGAAGTAGGTTGCCTAACCAACTGAGCCACTCAGGCGCCCCGCAAACTTTATTTTAAAGGCTGTAACCATTCCCCTATCGCTGGACATTAAAGCAGTTTCAGTATCTTTTTGTCACTAAAAATGAAACCAGTATACGTCTTTGTAGTTACACCTTTTAACATAAAAGTTTGATCTGGCAAACTTACCTTGGCATCAATAAACAATCTAAAACCTCGGAAAAAAACCCATAAAAGTACAAAGAAAGTTAAAAAAAAATCATCTCAAAGCCCATCAGTTAAGGAAGTCACTGCTCACATTTAATATTCCTCTCCGCTTATGTATTTATTCGAATTTCATATTATTTCTCTAGTAGAATCAATAGGTCAGAAGATTTGGCCTCGCTTAAAGCTACCTGTTATTCCTTAGTTTGGAAATTTCTTTTTTTTCTTTTCTTAGTTTTTAAATTTCGGCCTAGTGATACCCAACTACTTTTTTAGACTGATTTTAAACTTCCAAACTCAAAATGTACCAGAAATTGCCACATCAGGTAAGGTCCTATTTTTTTATTACTTCTATAAACATTCCCGTTTAAGTCCAGAAAGGTTTCAGGGTCCAGATTTCACAGAAATATAAAAACCAAGCTACTTTAAGCTGGAGGCCAGCGCTCTCTTCACGTGACGCCGCCGCTTTTCCTTTAAATGCCTGGTCACGTGATCGCAGACGTGTACAGACGGAGGAAATTTACGCTGTCAGGGTAGGGAGTCATTCCTCCCCCACCTTCCCAACCCTAGGGTTCTTGGCTTTCCCTTCCCGGAAGCCGCAACTCCTCAGGAGACTTTCTTCCCCATCCCCTTAGTCGTGTCACACCTACTCTCAGTCCTTTCCTTCCAGTTAGTCCCCGGTGCTAGAGCTCTGTCTTTCTCCCAGTATCCCACTAGCCAGAGGCAGGGCGACGGGGACTACGACTCCCAGGAGGCATTGCGGACCCCGCCCCTGGGGGCGCGCAGTGTAGGTTGGGGGCTGAGGTCCCACGGTCGTCTCGCCGCGTGCTGCCTGGAGCAAGCGCACTACAGGTTCCGTGGCGCCTCGCGCGCGAGGCGTGCGGGCCAGGCCGGGGCGGGGCGGGGCGGGGCGGGGCCGGGCGGGGTGGGGCGGGACAGGCTGGGGCTGGCTGGCCGGCGGGCGGGCGGGCAGGCGGGCGGAGGAAGGGGGTGGGAGCGGAGGCGATGGAGGGGAGGAGTGGGGGAATGGGGGAGGGAAGGGGAAGGGAGGCGGGAGGCGGGGCCGAGCTGGAGCCCGAGCTGGAGTCAGAGCCGGCGGTTGCAGTGGAGGCGGTGATGTCGGTGCAGGTCGTGTCAGCAGCGGCTACCGCGAAGGTGCCTGAGGTGGAGCTGAAAGACCTGAGCCCCTCCGAGGCGGAGCCGCAACTGGGACTGAGCACGTCGGCTGTGAGCGCCATGGCCCCCCCGGCAGGCGGCGGGGACCCCGAGGCTCCAGCCCCCGCCGCGGAGCGGCCCCCGGCCCCTGGCCCGGGCTCGGGGCCCGCCGCCGCTCTCAGCCCAGCCGCCGGGAAAGTGCCTCAGGCGTCGGCCATGAAGCGGAGCGACCCTCATCACCAGCACCAGCGGCACCGAGACGGCGGCGAGGCCCTGGTCAGCCCCGACGGCACCGTCACCGAGGCGCCGCGCACAGTCAAGAAGGTACTGGGGCCGGGCTGCCTCTCGCGGAGAGAGGGAGGGAGGGGGAACCGCAGATGGTCGCGGCATGGCAGCACCACCCTCCACGCCCTCTTTTCCGATCATACAAGCCCGGAGAGCCCTTTTCCCCTGAAACCCACTCGCTGAGAGATGCCCCCACCTGCCCCCAGTTATGGGGAGCGAAGACTCCAGGTGGCACGGGAGTACTTCGCTATGAATAACATGGAGGTAGCGCTCTCCGCTACTACTTAGAATAGGCAGGGGAGGAGAGGCACCTAATAGTATCCTTCGCCTGAGCACCCAGCATGCTCCCATGTGTTATTTTCCAGACTATTCAGGGAAAAGACCCCGATGGTGTAGAAAAATCTTACCGCTTGTGAGAGTTCACCCAGCAGTAGGGTGGAAACATCTTTTCTGTTTGGAGGACGAGTAAGTAGTAGTTAACCTGCCCTGAAATCCTCAGTTGTCTGGTTTCTGCACAGATGAGGACTTTCTGCCTTTCTGTGGCCAACCGCTTCTTTAGAGCAGTACTGATGCTGTGCCCTTCATTCCAGATACTGCAGTATCCTTGCATCTTCTCTGAATGTAGAAGGGTAATGGAGAGAGTCTCTTCACTCTTTTCTCTTCAGAGGTTCCTCCCCTCTGCTTAGTAGTTGGCCACCAGAATTATTAGACTGTGCATGAAGAGAATGATTGTTTTGTTGGTTCCTTACGATCTGGAAGTGTTAGGAAGAGATGCTTCTACTTTGGGGAAAGGCGATCATGGTGAGGCTGGCTGTCTCAGCTGTCAGCTTCTTTCAGACATAGTTTTGAAGAGCCAGTAGTCTCAGAACACCAAGTGAGCTTAGATGTGTGATATTCCAGTATTACCCTTACAATGGCTATCCATGGTGTGCCTCACCTCTCATAAAGCTAAATCAGCACAGGAAAACGGGCGAGTGTCGGAAAAGACAGAGATATGGATCACATAAAAAGGGATTTATGGTCTAATTTCCAAGGCATAATATGAACACAGTGATTTATGGTTTTTTTTTAAATTGTTGTGAATGATATTTAATTGCTTCATCAGAAGAAGAGCTGTAAAGTGATGTGAAGTCTGCGTTGGTATTACTGTGTAAAACTCAGCTGAATTGGAACCCTGGATCCAGCCTAACTTTTGTTGTAATAGTCTCATGATTAAGGTATGAAGCAGATAACCCTTTCATTCTAATTCCCTAGATATAGGTGATAGATGATGTCACATGTAAGACTGAAGGAATTTGTTTAATTATGCTTTAGGACAGTGTCCAGGTCATTTGCAGCGTGAAACTCCTCTGGGAGGAATTGTAGGAGGCAGCACAGGTGCCAGGGCTGGTAGTACCTAGCATGAGTCTGGAAATCGGAAATATTTCTGACTGGTTGAGTTGCTTTCTCACTTTGGCCAAATTTTTTTCCTGTGATTAGGGATCTTTTTGTGTAAAATTCTGTAATTTGAATTCTAATAATTTGAATAGATCTCTTGACTGTAAAGATTGTTTAACAAATTACTTTTAGGGCATGGGATTTACAGACAGGCAAACCTGGGTTTCAATACTAGTATCCTCACTAACTAGCTTTTGGGTAATTTCTAAATTTTCCGAATCTCTTAGTTTCCTCTGTTATAAAATGTAAATACTAATATGATTGAAGATTAGAAATATTTGTAAAGGGCTTTAGCATAGAACTTGGCACAAGTACCAAGGGCTTAAGAGATGATGGCTATTATTATTAAGGACGATTTTATTTTATTCCTCCTCCAACTGTGGATTAAGTGCATGCCACCATGACCTCGTCTGAAAGGTACACTCAGTTCAATAGACTCTATATAAAGAAGTTAAAAAATCACAGGTCAGCATGTCAGTCTATTTTTCTTAAATCTAGATGTGCTTCTTGACCATTTTCCTTGTTGTTGAACCACCTTCTTCCTGTTTTTTTCTAGCATCAAAATGTAGGTTCCATGATTCTAGATTTACTCAGCAGCCTCAAGGCTATGGAAGACAGGGCTGAGCTTGCCTTACAACGTTAATTGCAAACAAAAAACAACTTTTGCTGGAAGTTGAGCAGATGAAACTCTGGGCAAGGATACAGCTGTATGACACAACCAAAGGCATTGCTGAGCTCCTTTTGGGGGACAGAATTTTTAACTTTCTTGATATTGAATTGGCTAAATTAAGTGCACGAGACTGCCTGTTTTACCCCAGATTGAAAGTCACCTCGTTAAGAGACTGCAGTGTGACATTTTGATTTGTTGCCTCTTTCTTGATTCTTAGATTGTTTATTTAATCATTCTTACCTTGACACCTTTCTGCTTTTATTGTAGGGAGCGATTGGGGGTATTAGATCTTGAAATAGCTACTTTTGGCTATGTAATTGGTGACCGTGGCTTTTATTTTGTAACTGTCACATACAAGCTTATTTATCTTAAGTCACATTTTAGTTGATGGTTTCCCTTACTCTGTTCATGTATCTGTCATCAGTTTTCTCTGATCAGTTACTCTGCTCAGCCACATGAGGGAAATAAACTTTTTGTAAGAGCCAGAATTCCCAAGTACAGTAGTCAGTAAGAATGAGCATATGGTATGCAGATTACTTAGTCACATCTTATCTTTGACTCCTACCTTCATCATGTAACTTGCGGTGCTGTGGGGACCAGATCTTGTTATTGTGGCTATTGTATATTTGTATTAACGTCTTTCTTCATAAGTTCACATTCGGTGAACCCGACAAACCAAAAATCTCTGTAAGAAGTGATTTGTGGAATCGGAAGATAAATTTCAAGTGAATGCAGTAGTAGTAGTTGAGAGGGTTTCTTCCCTGTGTTCTTGAAAATGGGGTAATAAGAATGTCATAGCACATTTCTCACGGCAGGGGAAACAAGGCAGGAGAGGATTTATTTCAGGAAAGTTAAAACTTTCTGACAGTAAGGCTGCAAGCCTCAGAACTGTAACTCGTTTGTGCTTACATCAGTATTGGTAATGACCATGTTCAAGCAGTCTTTTTTTTTTTTTTCTTTTTCCTTTTTGGCAAACGTATCCACTTTGCACTGGATTTGTTGCTGTCAGCAGAGAATGAGTTGAGCCGTGTTAGTTCTTTCTTGCCCTGAATTCTTTAAGCTCTTGATTTGGTTAATTATAGATCACTAAAACGGAACCTTTTGGATGCAGGCATGGTATTGTGGGAGCAGTATGACTCTTTTTGCCAGTTAGGAAAGTACAGGCTTGCAAAATGTTCATTAAAACAATTGGCAGAATGATCCTAATATGGTTTACCATCAATTGACCTTTTATATTCCAGGAAATGTTAGAAGCATTTTTCTTTTTTTCTTTATTTTAGAGAAAGAGCTTGTGAGTGCAAGCAGGGGAAAGGGGCAGAGGGAGAGAGAGAGAGAGAGAAGTATCCTAAGCAGTGCAGAGCCTAACATGGGGCTTGATCCCTGGGATCGAGACCTGAGCTGAAATCAAGAGTCTGTCTCTTAGGGGTGCCTGGGTGGCTCAGTTGGTTAAGTGTCCGACCTCGACCTCGGCTCAGGTCATGATCTCATGGTGTGTGAGTTCAAGCCCCTCATGGGCTCTGTGCTGACAGCTCAGAGCCTGGAGCCTGCTCTGGATTCTGTGTTTCTCTCTCTCTCTGCTCCTGCCCTGCTCACACTCTTTGTCTCTCAAAAAGTGAGTAAACGTTAAAAAAAAAAAAAAAGGTCTGTCCCTTAACCGACTGAGCCACCCAGGCACCCTTATAGGCATTTTTCTAATCCTGACAATAGCACATTGAGATATAGGTGGCATTATCTCCATTTTACAGATAAGGAAATGGGGTTCTGAGAGGTAAAGTGCCTTGCCCAAGATTATACATCCAGCAAGCTGCAGAGCTAGGACTTAAATCTGTTTTAAACCTTTGCTTGTTTCCAAAGCCTGTGTCCTTTTTATTATACCATACTGATTCTTTCTAAATTCTTAGATGCTGGATTCTGGCCTTCTCCCAGAAGTGTTTCAGAATACTTAGTGACCTCTAAGGTATGCCTGTCTGCCCTAAGGTTTAGGCCATTCAAAACCAAAGTTAAGGAGGGTCTGAGTCAGGGTTCTAGGAATAGGAGAGAAAAATAAATGTACAAATGTAGAACCTCAAAAAATTGTAAAATTATAAGGAAGAAGCGCATCTTACATCTATAAAAAGGTGTTTCAAGATCAATGATGCATTTTCACATTAGTAATCTGAGAAATTTATCCTTATTTTTAAAGTTATAGGGGCGCCTGGGTGGCTCAGTCGGTTAAGCATCTGACTTCGGCTCAGGTCATGATGTCACGGTCTGTGAGTTCGAGCCCCGCGTCGGGCTCTGTGCTGACAGCTCAGAGCCTGGAGCCTGCCTCAGATTCTGTGTCTCCCTCTCTCTCTGACTCTCCCCCGTTCATGCTCTGTTTCTCTCTGTCTCAAAAATAAATAAACATTAAAAAAAAGTAATAAAGTTATAAGTAAATCTGGAGTACCTGAAGAATATGCTCTTCCTTTCTGTCTTACTAATAGTTTTCTTCCTGTTCTTTAACTCTCACTTTCTCTGTGAATCAGTCTCTAATTAGGCGTTTTGAAAATTAGAAGGAGAAGCATACTGTTATGTATTCCAGCTGTGTACCAGGTACTGTATCAGAGAGCCTTGCATACATTGTTTTAGTTAATCCTCCTATGAGCTCTCCTTGTTTTATTGAGGAAACAGAGCTGAAGAGATTAAGGAATTTGTCTCAAGGTTCCACATTTAGTAATGTGATGGAGCTAATAGAACTCTACTCTGATGCAAAAGCCCAGACTCTTGCTTTTCAGTTGAAGTTTCATTTCTCTGTTCAAAGCTCAGATTGAATATTTTATTTTATTTTATTGTATTGTATTGTATTTTATTTTATTATTTTATTTTGTTTTGTTTTAGAGAGCGCATGAGCAGGGGAGGGGCAGAGAGGGAGAGGGAGAGAGAGAGAATCCCAAGCAGGACTGACAGTGTGGAGCCTGACATGGGACTCAAACTCACAAACTGCGAGATCATGACCTGAGCCGAAACCAAGAGTTAGCCACTTAACCACCTGAGCCACCCAGGCGCCCCATCAGATCGAATCTTTTAAATTTTAGTTAATTTGTATATTTTTTTGTGGATGTTTTTGTTATTTCACCAACAGGCAATTTCTTTTTATTTATTGAGGTTGTTTCATGGTGTATATACCATATATTTATTTGAACACTTACGAGTTTTCTGAGAATGCAGCCCTTATTTTATATTAGTATGATTTATGAATTCTATTCTCCTTGCTCCTGGGAAAGACTGAATATTAGAATCTGGGAGGTTCCTCAGAGCTGAAGTAGCAGTTGTATATTTGATGTCTTGTCCAGCTAATTGAAGAAATGGGTATAGTTCATGAAAAAGAGAGTTTCTTTATTACAGAAAATGTTTCTCTACCCCACAATGAAAGGGGGGAGAAAAGATTTATTGGAAACTTTATTTAGACTCTTTGTTGAGTTGAGTTTATAAAGAATATGCAGTTTCTCTCGTGGTACCTTTGTTTAAAAAATTGAGAGATGTACAACTGAGGTGGATGGGAGAACAGTCTTAACAGTTGCCTCGATCCATCACCCTGCTCTTGTGTTCAGGTGGTATGTACAATTAGAGGAGCTGAAATTCCATTTACCCACTAAGAGGTTAAGTAAGCTTGATCAGGTTTCTCGGGAATTTGTGGTAGCTTTTTATACTGTGAACGACCTATGGCCTGAGAGTGAGAGAGCAGAGCTGAGGAGAAAGTGGTAGATTGAAATTTTTTTTGGTAACGGTTCTGAGTCTAAAGCTATTTTGATTAAACTAAATAATTTAAGACATGATGTGTATGATCTGCAGTCTCCTCTTTTCCAGCTATATTCTGCAACAGTTCAATTAGCCGTTTTCCTTCTTGGACCTTGGACACTTGGATGGCGTTAATAGCTGGTCATTTCCTATCCTTTTCTTTAAGGGTCTATCAATAGAAATGTATTGGTTTGGAGCCCAGGGTTTTTTGGGGTTTTTTTTTTTTTTTTGGCTCAGAACCTATATTAAGGATGGAGACAGGTTCTAGAGCTGGTTGAGTTTCTCTGAGTATAAATCAGACTTTTCCTTAAAGCCTTTCTGAATACTGCAGAGCTGTCATTGAGAGTTAAGTAACCTGAGGCTAAAACTGGCTTCATCTTCCCTATAAACTTAATCTCCCGCAGTGCTCCATGTGAACCCTTTTGATCACTCTAACAGAGTTGATGCTGTTGACTACCTTTTTTTGGAAACTCTTCCCTTGGCTTCAGTTATGACTCTTCACTTGTGGCTACCATTTACTGAATACTTTACTCTCTGCCCGGCAGCTATCTCATCTCATTTAATCCTCATCACAACTTTATCAGATGAATATTATTCTCTTTATTTTACAGATGAGAAAATACAGGCTCAAAGAGAATAATTAACTTGCTCAAGGCTTTGCCAATCTGTGATGCCTTTGGGGTTAGTGAGATGCCCATAGCAACAGTGGGAGGCTTTGCCACACTGCCAGCCCCCTCCTTCTCTGACTGTTCTCCCATGTGAAATCTGCTTAAGTTATTGCTGCTGCTGTTAAGACCACTCTGCAACCTTTGGGATCTCAGAATCTGTTCTCAGAGAGAAGGCCTAAACCATCATGCCTCACATCCCTGTTTACCTCAATCACTGTCTGACATCCAGTTACCTATTATTTTCTAATACTCATTCCCTACCACTCTCTTCATCCTCTCAGCTAATCCAGTTCCCCCAAATCTTTCCACCATGTCCTCTACAACTTCCCCCTCCATTGTCAGTAAATCCCCATGAAGTATCAGCCTCTAGCAGCAAGATCAAGCTACAGGGGCAACAATGGGGGCCCTGTTCGTGTGGCACCTGGTATCCAGAACTGTAATGGTATAGCTCAAGCTGCAGCATCTCCTGCTTGACATTAGCCATCACATCTTTGCCAAGCCCATTCTGTGTGTGATTTGGGGTGCTCTTTTTAGCTGTGTAGTCCCAAAGCAGCTTTTCCGCTCTGAGAGTTGAACCATGGAGCTGAGAGTTGTTAGAGGAAATCAGAAAACCAAGCAGATTGATGTCACTGTGAATTCATAATTGTCAGCCTCGTGTGCATAATCAGCATTGCCTAACAATATTACACATTTCTCTAGTAAGTTCGCTTTCCTACTCACTGCAAATGACTGTTTCAGGCCATCTCTATATCCCGTCTTTCATGTGTTCTTTTTAAATCAGTGATATGCCTTATACTTTAGTATAAAAACAGAAGCCCCCCCCCCCCCAAAGGAAATGCCTTCATCTTTATACTTCTCAAATTGACAAACCTACCTGCAATTGGGGCTCATCTTTTTCTCCTTACCTCCTGTTGGATAGAGGAAGCATCCTTCATTCTGCCAGAGACCTGTCTCTTTCAGGTGCTCTTACCACATTCTCCTGTCTTCTTAAAGAACTTTTTCCTTTGATTATTTTCTCTTTCTACTAAAGCCTTTCCTACAGTCTTCCAATTTGTGCTAATCTCTCCCATTTTGAAAACCCTGTCCTCTACCCCCCTTCTGCTTCTATCCTTTCTATTTCCTTTCACAGCTAAGCTTCTTAAAGGGGTTTTCGTCACATACTATATACAGTTTTTCTTTCCACAAACTCTTTAACCCACTCCTACCTTAATGTTCTGACCAGAATAAGATCTTCTTGCTAAAGTTGCTAATATCCATCAGATTGGGAAACATGGTGGTCTGATTTTTCAGTCCTCATCAAGACCTCTTGGTAGGTCTTACCCAAACTTCTTACCCAAACACTTTCCTCTCTTGGCTTCCACAACACTGCCCTTTACTGTTTTCCTCTCACTTCTCTGGGTGCTCCTTCTCAGTCCCCTTTGTTGGCTTTCTCCTTTATCCTGAGCCCTCTGTTCTTTCCATTGTGTTTTCTTCCTAAATCATCCACATCATTCCTATGCCTTTAAGTATCATCTACATCCCAACAACTCCCCAAATTATTTCTTTAGCCAAGATCCCTCTCCTGAATGCCAATTTTGTGTGTGTCCAAATGCCTACTTGCGGTTGCACTTCAAAACTAACATGAACAAAGTGGGTATTTTTATCTAATTCCCAAAATATATTCTTGTTTTCTTACGTTAGTTAAGATGTTTACATTGTTTACATTGTTTTTTCTTTCTTTTAAAAAAATTGTGTTTAATTGCACAAGTAATGCCTAAGTATTTTCTTACAAAATAATTCAGTCTAATGAAGCAGAAGTCCTTCCTTGGCCCTCAGCAAGTCTCATTGCCCTCCTCAGAAGTGACTCCTGCTATCAATTTCTTTCTTGACTTTTTTTTTCTGAGCTTACATTCAGAGTTGTGCATAGAGAAATTTGTAGTTTTATAATAATAACTTGTACATAGATAAAGCATACTATTATGTTTGTAGGTTGTTTTTTTTTTCACTTGGAGTTCTTTTCATATCAATATACACAGATCTATCTCAAGTCTTTTTAACCCTGAATTGACTTCCAAAGTCCATACCATTGTTCTTTATTAAATCATTCTTCTGTTGATGCACATTTAACTTAATATTTTTTCTTTATAGACAGTGCTGTTGTAGTTACCTGTATGCATTTTTGTGTGTGTGCATGTGTAAATGTTTCTCTAAGGTAGATACCTAAAAGTAGAATTCTGATGTTGAAAGATATCTATGATTTATTTCTTTATTTCTTTCTTTATTTAAATTAAAAAAAAATTTTTTTTCAATTTATTTTTGAGAGAGAAGCAGAGCACGAGCAGGGGAGGGGCAGAAAGAGGGACACAAAGAATGTGAAGCAGGCTCCAGGCTCTGAGCTGTCAGCATAGAGCCCGACGCAGGGCTTGAACTTGTGAACTGCGAGATCATGACCTGACAGAAAGTCGAACACTTAACCCACTGAGCCACCTGGGCACCCCGAAAGACATCTACATTTTAACAAAATTTTTTTTAATGTTTATTTATTTTTGAGAGAGAGAGAGAGAGAGAGCACAAGCAGAGGAGAGACAGAGAGAGAGGAGGACACAGAATCCGAGGCAGGCTCCAGGCCTTGAGCTGTCAGCACAGAACCTGACGCGGGGCTTGAACTCATGAGCTGTGAGATAATGACCTGACCCGAAGTCAGACACTCAACCAACTGAGCCACCCAGGTGCCCCTACATTTTAAACTTAATGCCGCCTTCAAAAATGTAGTACCATTTTACACATCAATTAACTATAAACAAGATAACCTTTCACCACATCTTTACCAACCACTGGATTTACATCTTTCATGAGGAAAATCATTTACTGTTTTTATTAGCATTTTTTCTGCTTAACAGTATTTATGAGTAACTACTATGTGCCAAGTGCTAGGGATATAGCAGTGAATAAATTAGAGGAAGATCTCTGCCATCTTCATGTTGGCTTGTAGGAATTCTTTATGTTTTGGATATTAATTATGTATATGTTGCAAGTATTTTTTTTCTGTTTTATTTCTTATTGACTTGTGACTTTATGAATTTAGAAGTTTTTCTAAGATTTAAAAGAAAGAAAGGAACACTTAGGTGGCTCAGTTGGTTGGGAGTCCAACTCTTGATTTCTGCTCAGATCATGATCCCAGGGTTGTGGGATTGAGCTCCAAGCCCCACGTCGGGCTCCATGCTAAGCTTGAAGTCTGCTTAAGATTCTCTCTCTCTCTCTCTCTCTCTCTCTCTCTCTCTGTCTTTCTCCCCCCGCCCTTCTGCTCCTCACCCCCACTCACTCGTGCATGCTCAATCTCTTGCTCTCTAGAAAAAAAGTTTTTACATAGTCACATTGGGCATTGTTTTCCTCTATGGCTTAAACATTTTGTGTCTTAGAGTGGCATTTTCTACCCCAGGCTTATAAACAAATTATTTTATATTTTCTTCAACTGTTTTTATGGCTGTGTTTATTATATTTTGGTCCTCAGTCCATCTGGAATTCATTTTGTTTGTTATGTAAGATAGGGATTATTTGGTTTTTTTGTTTGTTTGTTTGTTTTATTTTGAGAGAGAGAGAGAGAGGTAATCCAAAGCAGGTTCTGCACTTTCAATACAGAGCCCACTGTGAGGCTTGATCCCATGAACTGTGAGATCATTACCTGAGCTGAAGTTGGATGTCCAACTAACTGAGCCACCCAGGCACCTCGAGATAGGGACTACTTTGTGATGTAAGATAGATCTATTTGTGCCCAAATAAAATTTAATACTTTACTTTTTGGGGTTTGTTTTCTATGTTTTTCTCTTTAACTTGTCCTTCTTCACTGTTCTCATTTCTTTACTTTTACCTGGACACATAGAAGTAACTTCTGATTGAAGACTGTTTAACTCAAGAATGGCACTAAAAATTTGCCATCCTTGTACTAAGTGCTTGTAATGAGTAATTCATAGAAGCACTTGCTATTGTAGCAAATTTTACATATTTATAAGCATAATTATGTTTGTTCTTGTTTAGTGGATATAGATTTATGTTTTCATAGAATCTGGAGCCTCGATGATACCTCAGATACACATCCTATGCAGCAGTGGTCTACAGAGGAACTCCCCTTCTGCAGTTATACTAAGTTGGAAAAATGTGTGGTCCTTTTCCAATATGACAACTTATTTTTTTTAAGTCATTGCCAGGAACTGAATACATAATAGGGAGAAGGAGATTATAGGAAGAAGAAATTTTGCCCTCATTGCATAATTGTGTGCATTCACATTTCATTTTTTTTGTTTCTATCTTCCAAAGGTAGACATTACCTGCTCTAGGTTAAAGACAGACTTCTCTTCCTACCAGGTAAATAAAGTGTCTTCTTCAATAAAATTGTTGGATAAAGCTTGACTGAGTCTAGTCTTGGGTGACTCTGCTTTGGGAGACAGAAATAGAATAGGAATTTTTATTATATTCATACCTATTGTTTGTATAAGGAAGAAAAAAGATGATTGGTCTAATGCTAATTCCTTTTTAGGACCTTTGCTGGACTATATTATAGAAACAGAGAAGCACCTTTACTACTTCTGAATACTTCTCTAATAATCTCCCCTAATGTATTGTGAACTACTTTTGTGCAAAAAAACCTTTTATGTGCTGTGAGCTAAACACTGCTAAGTGGTAGGACTATTAAATCAGCAAAATATCATTCTTGCTCTCAAGGAGAGGGTAGGGAATCTAGATATGAAAATAAATAAATACAGTCTGATGTGATATGAGCAATACTGGAAGCAGGAATCATTGCAGTTTGAAGAGTTCAGTATTGAAATGGGGTGTATCACCTTGGGAAAAGTACTTGGCTGCCTACCCAACAGGTTTCACAGTGTAGCAGAACCTTTTTGAAATTTCCATGTTCTAGCTTTACAAGTTCTGAAATTCACATTTTTAGTACACTTAGAGGTCATTCACTTCTTAGGCTCATTCAAAACAAACTCACAAGAGACGCGTATGTAAAACAAAATGGTAATTTCTTAGATGTAGAATGCTCACGCTGATGTGATATACATGCCGGCAGAGGATACTCTGGAAAATCTACCTAGGAAGTGTAGTTAGAGGCAGTTTATTAAGTTTGGAATCCTTTCGGTCCTTGCTACTCAAACTGGTCCATGACCAGAAGCATTGACATCTCCTGGGAGCTTGTTAGGAATACACAATCTCAGGCAACTCTGGTTCTGTGTTAGTGTGTACCCACCAGAACCTTAGTTTTTTATTTGTTGTGTAATACTGGCTTGGCAGTTGGTCTTATTTCATGCTTCTTTTCTGAAACCTCAGAGTAGAGAGGCAGGAAAATCATTTTCCGGTTTTTTGGAAGGGTAGATATGTATAATAAAGCTTGTTACAAGACTTGTAATAAAATACTTGATAGACACAGAGTCCTAGAAACACAGATGAGCACAGATACACAAAAACAAACACATCCAGAGATCCCTTACATGAAACAGAACCCCTCACAACCCTCTACCCAGACCCTTCGTACACACAGACCCATACCCACACCCACAGAGAGACTCCGTGTATCTCCATAGAGAGTCCCCAACAGTTACCCACAGAGATACCCCTCACAGAACCACGTACACCCCGGACCCACCCCCCAACAGAGATACACACATGCACATTGACACTCAACAAGTAATGCTAAGAACTCAAGATTTTCATGAGACTTGAGTAGTTTTTTCCATATTTTGAGGAGAAAGGACAAGTATACTCTTTAAGGTACTTTTAACTGAGGCAGAAATGTAGCAAAAAACAGACAGGCTGCCGTTAGGTCTGCACAACCGTGAATGTTACAAAGCCATTTTTATTTGAATTCCTGTTTCTGGAACTGCTTGTTCCTGGGCATCATTTTCAGTTTGATGTACTTATCATGCTTGGATGGAAAAGTCATTCTCTTATTATCTCTTAGGAGTTTGCATCCTAGGTTGCTGGTTAAGCAGAATTCCATGTTCAGTTCCTCTTGGTACTAACGGACACACTCCTCGATGTGTGAATCTGCCCAGGATTGGAAGATCCAGAAATACTGTACCTACGTGGAGGACTCATACTGAGTCTTCTGTGGGTGTGTGGGTCTGAAGAATGTAGGGCAGAGAGGGAAAATTATGTTAAAACTAGAAAGAGGTGTAATTTTGGTCTTCTTATCTCTTGGCTCATTCATAGTATGGATTTGCATAAGACCTGTGATAAAACTCAGGATGACTCAGGGGGATAATTTAGTTGTAAGTTAAAAGATTTTTAAACTATGCTGATATTGGCAGAGGATGGCACGTTGATTGTGTTGGTTGATAAAAGAGATGACTGGTATCAACATAGCCAGATTTTTTAGTTCCTTGGGCAGCATTCTGTAAGAAGAATCTTGTTAGGGAAAAGGAGACTCTGACACGTACAGCATGTTTCTGCCTAAATACTTGAAAGTTTCTATCACAATAAGGGAGTTAGGCACCAGAGAGACATTGCTAGAATAGTTTTACAAATGTAGGTTCCAAAAAGATAAATATTTTTCTCTTGCTGTCTGGTACATGTACATGTTTTCATTTGACCAAAAGCCTGTTAAATTTTTTTTCAAGCATATGGAAGAGTACCGAGAAGATTGAACACTGCCCAATTTAACAAATGTTAGATTTTGCAAAATTTTCTGTAAATACTTTTAAAGACCTAAAACATTGTAGATAAAATTGTAGAGCCTTTTGTACCCCTCCTCTATTCCCTTTCTTTTCTCTTCCTCCATCACAGTGGTAAATGCTGTCTAAACTTTGCTATTTATTATTACCCTTCGTGTTTTAACAGCTTTGCTGTATATTATCAGTATCAATTGTATGTCAATAATATATAGCACTGTTTTGTGTGTTTATAAACTTAACATAACGTGGTACTATAGAGTAGATACTATTCTGCAACCTACTTTTTCCACTCATCTTTATTTTGAGTTTTAACCAATCCAATACATGTAGATTTTCTAGTTGAGTCATATGTAGTGCTTCATTGTGTGACTGTATCACAGTTTACCCATTCCCTATTAACGTTTTCTCTCTCTTTTTTTTTTTTGAACTGGGGTGAACATCCTTAAATCATGTTTTCTTACCATATATAATAGTTTCTCTAGGGTATATATCCCATAAGCAGAATTGCCTAAGGTATACCAACTTTACCAGACTCTCCCAAATTGATTTCTAAAGTGTTTTTTTGGGGGCGCCTGGATGACTCAGTCGGTTAAGCGTCCAACTTGGGCTCAGGTCATATAATCTCACTGTTTGTGGGTTTGAGCCCCATATCGGACTCTGTGCTGACAGCTCAGAGTCTGGAACCTGCTTTGGATTCTGTGTCTTCCTCTCTCTCTGCCCCTCCTTCGCTCATGCTCTATCTCTTGCTCAAGAATAAATAAACATCGGGGCACCTGGATAGCTCAGTCGGTTAAGTGGTTAAGCGTCTGACTTCAGCTTAGGTCATGACCTTGCAATCCATGAGTTTAAGCCCCACATTGGGCTGTGTGCTGACAGCTCAGAGCCTGGAGCCTGCTTTGAATTCGGTGTTTCCCTCTCTTTCCCCCTCCATTGTTCATGCTCTGTCTCTTTTTCTCAAAAAATAAAAAAAAAATAAAGTGGTTCTATTAATACTTGTTTTCTGAATCCTTAATAATATGTGGTATTGTCAGATATTGAACTTGTGTCAGTCTGGTAGAGTTGTGAAATGATACCCCATTTAATTAACATTTCCTTGGATATTTAGTGGGACTGAACATCTTTTAATATGTCTGTAGTCCATTTGTATTTCCTTATTTGTGAAATGTGTATATTCATACATATCCTTTCTCATTTTTCTTCTTATTTTTTTAAAATGTTCTTGTTTATTTATTTTTGAGAGAGCGAGAGAGCGTGAGTGGGGGAGAGGCAAAGAGAGAAGGAGATAGAGAATCCTGAGCAGGCTCTGCTCCATGAGACCCTGGGATCATGACCTGAGCTGAAATCAAGACTCAGAAACGCAGCCGATTGAGCCACCCAGGTGCCCCTCTTTTCCTATTTTTCTTTTGGGGTCTCATTGGTTTTCTTACTGATTTAGAAAAGTTCTTTATATATATTTGTTCTAATCCTGTATCAGATATTTGTGTTGCAAATAACCTCAGGTCTGTGGCTTGTCTTTTTTACTTAATATGACTTTTATACAGAAGTTAAAATATGTAGGGGCTCCTGGGTGGCTCAGTAAGTTACGCTTCTGACTCTTGATTTCAGTTCGGGTCATGATTTCACAGTTTGTGGTTTCAAGCCCTGCGCTGCATTGGGCTCTGCACTGACAGGGCTCGGAGCCTGCTTGGGATATTCTCTCTTTGTCTCTGTCTCTGTCTCTCTCTCTCTTTTCCCCTTACCCCACTCATTCTCATGCTACTGTGTGTGCTTTCTCTTTCTCAAAATAAATAAATAAACCTAAAAATACATATATAAAAAAAGTTAAGGGGTGCTGGGTGGATCAGACAGTTAAGCATCTGACTTTGGCTCAGGTCATGATCTTGCAGTTGGTGGGTTCGGGCTCTGCGTCAGCCTCTCTGCTGTCCGCACAGAGCCACTTCAGATCCTCTGTGTCCCTCTTTCTCTGCACCTCTCCCGCTTGTGTGCATGCTCTCTCTCTCTAATAAGTTAATATTGAAAAAAAATTTTTAAGTTCAAATATGTAATGTAAAATCGATCATTTTTTTCCTCCATGTAGTTTGTCCTTTTTGATTCTTGTTTTAGAAACTTTTCTCTATCCTGATATGAAATGCCACTTTCACTGTCACACATCCTCTGTGTCCATTCTGTTTCTGGGTTGTGTATTATGTTCCATTAGTCTCTTCGTTGATTTCTTTACCAATATCACACTTTTTTTTAATTGCTAGAACTGTATAATAACTCTTACTTTCTTTGGATATGTTCCTCCTAATGTATTTAAAACTTTTTAACACCTTTATTGAGGTAAAATTTACATAAGATAAAGTTTACCCATTGTAAATTACAATTGAATGGCTGTTAATACATTTGTAGAGTTGTTTTTTTTCCCTCCACTATGGTAAAAAATAAACAGTAAAACCTTGGTTTGCGAGCAGAATTCGTTCCGGAAACATGCTTGTAATCCAAAGCACTTGTGTATCAAAGCTAATTTCAAGAACCATTGGCTCAGTTGTGATCATCTGATGTTTGGTGTCATGTACTGCTTCTATTGCAAGATATCGCTCATTCATCAAGTTAAAGTTTATTAGTAGTGTTTGCTCATCTTGCATAACACAGAATAAGTTACTTGCAGTCTGAGGTTTTACTGTATATAAAACATAAAATTTACCATTTTAAGGTATATAGGTCAGCAGTTATTAAGTATATTCCCATTGCTGTAGAACTATCACCACCACTCATTCCTAGCATTTTTTTAATCTTCCCGAATTGAAACTTCATCATACCCATTAAACTCCTCATTCTCCTATCTCCCCAGCCCCCAGCAACCACTAGTCTACTTTGTCTCTATGAATTTGACTACCGCAGGTACCTTGTACAAGTGGAATTGGATAGTTTTGTCCTTTTGTCTCTGGCTAATTTCACTTAGCCTGTTATCTTCAAAGTCCATGCATGTTGTAGCATGTGTCAGAGTTTCATTATTTTTTAAAATTGAGTAATATTTCAGTGTATGTATGTACAACGTTTTGTTTTTCCGTGCATTCATTGATGAACACTTGGGTTGCTTCTCCTTTTGTCTGTTGTGCATAATGCTGCTATAAACACGAGTATACAACTACCTGTTTGAGTTGCTGCTTTTTTTTTTTTTCCAATTTTTTTTAATGTTTATTCATCTTTGAGACAGAGACAGAACATGTATGGGGAAGGGGCAGATAGAGAGGGAGACACAGAATCCGAAACACGCTCTAGTCTCGGAGCTGTCAGCACAGAGCCTGATGCACGGCTCGAACTCACCAACCTGAGCTGAAGTAGGATACTCAACCGACTGAGCCACCCAGGTGCCCTGAGTTGCTGCTTTCAATTCTTTGGGTATATGCCCAGAAATGAAATTGCTGGATCATATGATAAGTCTATTTCTAATTTTTTGAGGAACTGCCATACTGTTTTCCAGAGCAGTTATATATTAAGTAATCTCTATACCCAACATGGGGCTTGAACTCACAACCCTAGGATCAAGAGTTGCATGCTCTTCTGACTGAGCCAGCCAGGCTCCCTCATCATTTTATATTTTTACTGACATCATACAAGCATTCTAATTTTTCTACATTCTCAACACTTGTTTATTTCTTTATTAGAATAACCATCCTAATGGGTATGTATGAAGCAGGTAGAGTTTTAAAATCACACCATGGTCCCCTAGACCCCTAGAAGTCCCTTTTGCCCATTTGCAGTCAATCACTGCTCCCAACTTCTCCAGGTAGTCACTGATTTGCTTTCTTTATGTATTTGCCTTTTCTGGAAGTTTCCTATAAATGAATCATACAATATGTGTCTTTTGTGTCTGGCTGTTTCACTTAGGGTAATAATTTTTGAATAATTTATTCATGTATCAATAGTTTTTCCTTTTTTATTGCCAAATGGCATTCCATTGTATAGATATACAACATTTTATTTATCACTTTACTAGTTGATGGATGATTCTGGATTATTTTTAGCTTTTGGCTATTTTGAAGAATGCTGCTGTGAACATGGATAAGTCTTTGTATGGATGTATGTGTTAGTTTCTCTTGGACAGATATCTAGAAGTGAAATCAATGGGTCATGTGTTAAGTTTATGTTTAACTCTTTAAGAAAATGGCAAACTTTTCCAAAGTGATCATACAATATTACAATGCTACTAGCAGTTTATGAGTATTTCATTTTCTCTACATCCTTGTAACACTTGGCATTGTTTTTTTTTATTGTAACCATTTTAGTGGTTATGTAGTGCTATGTTATTATAGCACTATATCATATAGTATTTGTGTTTCTCCATGACTGGTAATGTTGAGCATCTTTTCTTGTGTTTATTAGCAATTTGTATATTTTCTTCTTTTAAAAAAATTTTTTTTAAGTTTATTTATTTTTGGGGGGAGAGAGAGAGAGAGAGAGAGAAAGAAAACACAAGTGGTGGAAGGGCAAAGAGAGTTGAAGACAGAGAGAATCCCAAGCAGGTTCCACACTATCAACGCAGAGCCCACCACAGGGCTCCAACTCACAAACCATGAGATCATGACCTGACAGCCAAAATCAAGAGTTGGATGCTCAACTGACTGAGCCACCTAGGTACCCCTGTATATCTGCTTTGGTGAAATGTCTGTTCAGATCGTTTGTCCATCTTTTTTTGTTGTTTGTTTGTTTTTGATTTTTTTTTTTTTTAATTTATACCCAAATTGGTTAGCATATAGTGCAACAATGATTTCAGGAGTAGGTTCCTTAGTGACCCTTACCCGTTTAGCCCATCCCCCTCCCATAACCCCTCCAGTAACCCTCAGTTTGTTCTCCACATTTATGAGTCTCTTCTGTTTTGTCCCCCTCCCTGTTTTTATATTATTTTTGTTTCCCTTCCCTTATGTTCATCTGTTTTGTCTCTTAAAGTCCTCATATGAGTGAAGTCATATGATTTTTGTCTTTCTCTGACTAATTTCACTTAGCATAATACCCTCCAGTTCCATCCACGTAGTTGCAAATGTCATTTGTCCATCTTTAAATTGGGTTGTTTTCTTCTTAACTGAATTGTGAGACTTCTTTCCATAGCCCGAATACAGCCCTTTTTCAGATACATGATTTGCAAATATTTTTTCCTAGCCTGTCTTTTCATTTTCCTAATGATGCATTTTGAAAAGCTAATGGTTTTAATTTTGATAAAGTCCAATATATTACTTTTTAAGTAGGTTGTACTTTTGGTGTTATGTCTAAGAAAATTTTTTTAATTTTTTTAAAATTTTATTTTAGAGAGAGAACGTGAACAGGGGAGTGGGACAGAAGGAGGGAGGGAGAGAGAGAGAGAAAGAGAGAGAGAGAGAGAGACAGGAATATTAAGCAGGCTCCATGCTCAGTGCAGAGCCTGACACAGGTCTCCCTCCCATGACCCTGGGATCATGAGCTGAAATCAAGAGTCAGGGCTTCTCAACCAACTAAGCTGCCCTGGTGCCCCATGTCTGAGAAATCTTTAGTTCAAATTCACCAAAATGTTCTCCTATGTTTTCTTCTAGCAGTTTTATAGTTTCAGATTTTATATTTGGTCTGTGATCTATTGTGAGTTGACTTTTGTGTCTGGGGTAAGATATGGACCTAATATTTTTTCCTTTATATAGATATCCTGTTGTCCCAGCACTTTGTTTTTTTGAAAAGACTATTCTCTGCCTATTGAATTGGCTTGATACTATTGTTGCCTATCATTTGTCTGTAGATATGTGGGTGTATTTCTGGATGTTGTGTTCCAGTGGTCTGCTCGTTTATCTTGATGCCAGTACTATACTCTCTTGATTATTGTAGCTTTAGAGTAAGCATTGGAATTGGATAATATAAATGCTCCTATTTTATTATTCTTTTTCAAAATAATTTTGACTATCTTAGGCCTTTTTAAATTTCCATACAGGGCGCCTGGGTGGCTGAGCCTTCAGCTCAGGTATGATCTCACAGTTCATGAGTTTGAGTCCCACATTGGGTGAGCTCAAGCCCCACTTTGGGTAAACATGAGCCCTGCTTCTCTCTCTCTCTCTCTTTCTCTTTCTCTTTCTCTTTCTCTTTCTCTTTCTCTTTCTCTTTCTCTTTCTCTTTCTTTTTCTCTTTCTTTTGCTCTTTCTCTTTCTCTCTGCCCCTCCTGGGATTCTCTCTGTCTCTCTCTTTGCCCCTTGCTCACTTGCACCCCACCCCCCCTAAATAAATAAATAAATAAATAAATAAATAAATAAATTTCCATACAAATTTTAGGATAAGCTTGTCAATTTCTACAAAAAAAACCTTGCCAAGATTTTGGTAAGGATTATGTCAAATCTATAAGTCATTTTGGGAGAATTCCCATTTAAGTGCTATTGAGACTTAAAGTCCATGAACATGGAACCAAACTTTTATTTATTTAAAAAAGTTTTTTTTTTTTTAATGTTTATTTTTGAAGGAGAGAGAGAGAGAGCGTGAGGGGCGGCGGGGACAGAAAGAAAGGGAGACACAGAATCTGAAACAGGCTTCAGGCTCTGAGCTGTCAGCACAAAGGCCGACTCGGGCTTGAACTCACGAACCGTGAGATCATGACCTGAGCTGAAGTCAAACACTTAACCGACTTAGCCACCCATGTGCCCCATGTGGAACCAAAATTTTAAATAAGACTTTTTTTTTTTTAAACCAAAGATTAGTGTATATCATGTGAACTTAAAAAGAACATTTGGATTAATTTCTGTATATTTCTGAGAGTTTTAGGGATACTTAATTTGTATAAGCACTTACTTGTCTTTAGGCCAACTTTAGTAGAACTGCTTTAAAGGATTTTATTTATATATATATATATATATATATATATATATATATATATATATTTATATATTTATATATTCATTCATTCATTCATGTATTCATTCATGCATGCATTCATGCATGCTTTAGCTCATGACCCTGATATCAAGAGTCGCATACTCTTATCAACTGAGATAGCCAGGTGCCCCTAGAAATTCTTGTAGATAAAAGTCCAAATCTTCAAAGGTACACCTATTTCATTGTGACTCCAAACCAGCAAGCCTTTTTATGGCTTAACTATGGACGCAAAAGGCATCCCCAAAGAGGATGCAAAAGATGCAGACCCCTTTAAGAGCCAGAGTTACTGCCAAAGATAGCCTAAGCATTTTTTGTTAAGAACCTCCTTATGACAAAGGACATGAAAGACAAAGATACGGGAAAACAATGGCTTTTTCTGGAAGGCTAAGGATAACTAACTAATGGGTATCCGAAAGCAAATTCATGACAGTTACAATCCAAAGAGCTAATTCTTACAAATGTTTTTCTCCTGCTAATCTGAATTTGGAAAAGAAGGTACAAGGAGAAGTTCACCATCTTCTCCTGAACCGACAAAACCCCCAAATCCAGGAGACTGACTTTGGTAAGAATTCTTACCTTTTGCTGGCCTTTGTCAGTTGCTGGAGTATTTTTAGCTATAGTCTACAGGGCTTGTGGGGTGTCCCACCTGTTCCTTCACGGTCACTAAAACTAAAATAAACTAAAACAGAAAAAAGTCCTTTTTCTACTATCCTCCTTGGCTTTCTGGCTGGGACCCTGTAAATTGGACTGACAAAAGACAGACTAATAAGAGCAAAGTACACAGGGTTATTTATTTAATACAAGTTTTACATGAGATGAGAGCCTTCATAAAGAAATGAAAAACCAAAGAAATGGTTAAACGTGAATGTTTTTGTGTTAATTTTGATGAAGAGTGGAAAGTTGTGGCAAAATGTTCTAAGACAAAAGGGTCTGAGCTAAGGGTAATAAGCTGGGGAAATTTAGCAAGGCCTTAATATTTATTATGTCAAGGTGCCGTATTTTGGGTCAGCGTGTTCTAAACCTCATCAATAATGATGGTAAATCACATAGCTTGATAATGATGATATCCAAAAGTAATTATTTCCAGTTTGAGTATACCCATTAATGTACATAGCTAATTCTAGATTCTTTTTCTTTTCCACCTTCTGAATTATCATAGTTATTTATCAGTTTTATGGTCTCTATGAAGGGTCTTTTGGGTATTCCAGAAATTGATTCATTTTTTTACCACTTCCATCAGGGTAATGTCTTTAAAATTTTTCTGTTGGTTAGTGGGCCCACTTTTTGTTCATTAGGTATTTGGCTTGCTTTTGGTGGATTTTCACAATTTAATGCTAGCACATGATAGGTGCTTAATAAATGTTTGTGATAATAGAGCTGAACCGCATTGTGAACCATTGATTTGTAACATACTTCTCTCCCCTCACCAGCTCAAGTACCTCTGTCCCTTGAATGAATGTAACTCCTGATGCAGTCGCACACACGAAAGCTTAAGTATTTTCAGCTCTTGTATGTAATATTCTTGGTTAGATTCTCTGTCAGATGACACTAGTGATTAAGCCTTTGGAAAGAGCCCAAGAGTTTTCAGACTCTCTGGCTAGACAATAGCAACAACAGTGGGTAGTATACACTGACGTGATGATACTTGGCAATTCTAAAGCAACACTGGTTTTATACAGGAGCATCAGGTTAAACCAGTTAAGACTCCTTAGGCTGAAAACCTACTTTGTAGATTTTATAGTTTTATTTACTTTTTTTTTTTCTCCAGAATGGTTTCCTTAAATATGTAGCAGAGATCATGGTAGATACGTATTTGTACTCAAAGATTGAGATGCTCAGCAAGAGGGCTGTTGGCTTAAAGGGAGTGAGGACAATGAGTATTTTGGGGTTCACAGACTCTTGAAGCCTCTGTCCCTATCTTGGGGAAAAAAGGAAGGGCACCCTAGGAAGGTTGGGACCTTGCCAAGATGTAGAGCAGTATCAAAGAATACTCTCTTTAGAGCACTTATAAATTTGAATTAGTTCTTACAATAGCACTGTGGTAAGCAATTATAGTTTACTAATGGAAAGGCCAAATAAAATGAAATTCAATTAATGTTGTTAAATGTCATTAAGCACTCTACTTAGTGTTTGTCCAAAGCTCCAGAGCAGGCAACTGTAAATGCAAAATCCAAATGCTGCATTTTGCCAAGAGAGCATTTTGGTCTCTGTATCTGTAAATATAAATACTTCCTGAATTATAAGATTATAGTACAGAAATTTTCTTTAGTAGAAATTAGAATGCAAGTGTTTCAAAATATACTTATTTAGGTCTTTATGTTTCATGAATTTTCAAGTAAAAAGTCAGAATTAGAAAAACAAGAAACAAACTTAACTTATAGTTGTATCTTTTTTAGTAAAGTGTTATGATTTAGTCAAATCAAACACAAGGTAAAAAACTGAACTTGAGTTCTTGTTCTATAATACTTCAAACAAATGCTTATTTGACTGAATCATAATATGAGCACTTCGTTAAAAAGTATTACAGAATACGAAGTCAAGTTTCATTTTTCACCTTATGTTTGAAATGTTAGTATAACATCTAAATGAAGGTGTCTTACAGATAAAGCTGGTGTCCCAGTGGAAATTGAAGGAGGGAGTCAAGAAATAGCTTTGGAAATTATTATGAAGGTCCTAGTCATAATGGTAGCTATTCTTAGAACGATTGTAGGGGGTCAGATGAGATATACTTGGACACAAAGCACCATTAATAGGAAGAAGAAAATGTTGGTAAATTACGTTATTATCCTATAATTATTATTAATTATTAATATTATATATAATTATTCTTATATTATCCTATAATAATATAATTTTACCTTCGTATAGCTCTTTATATTTTTTAATCCAGTTAAATCCATCATTTTATTTGGTACTGGAATAGAGTTTGAAATATACTAAGTGACTTCTTAACATAACATGTTAATTTCAGGGATGCTATTACTTTTTTTTTTTTTTTTTTTTCCTTAAACTATGATTAAAAATACTAGATACTTTAGGGGCACCCGGGTGGCTCAGTTGATGGTTAAGCATCTGACTCTTGATTTAGGCTCAGGTCATGATCTTCCAGTTAGAGGGATTAAGCCCTGTATTGGGCTCTGTGCTGACTGTGCAGAGCCTGCTTGGGATTCTCTCTCCCCCCTTTCTCTCTGCCCCTTCCCTATTCACCCTTTCTTTCTTTCTTTCTTTCTTTCTTTCTTTCTTTCTTTCTTTCTTTCCCTCTCTCTCTCAAAATAAATAAATAAATAAATAAACTTTACCCCCCCCCCCATACACACAAACAAAAACCAGATACTTTACGTTTAATTATTTTGTACTTGATTGGTACATTGCTAATATTTTTCAAAGAAATATCAATTTTGTTGAAACTAGAGCCCAGGTGTTTTAATTTTCTTAAACTGGTCTCTTTGTTGTACCATACTACTGTAAAACGATCAATCTTCATTAAGTCCTAGGTCACTTTTTATTTAACCTGGCCAAAACAATGTTCTCTAAGAGCCTTATTTCAAAGATCTAATTTTGTACAGAGATTTGAAGGCAACGTTATAGCTACTCTTCTGTTTTCTCTGAGCTAGGTCATAGGCTAAGGAGGGGAAGAGAGAAAGAGTTCAGAAGTTTGAGTAAAATCGTAGAGGCACTTGGGTGGCTTAGTTAGCTAACTGACTTCAGCTCAGGTCATTATCTCACAGTTCATTAATTCGAGCTCCACATTGGGCTTTCTGCTGTCAGTGTGGACCCCACTTTGGATCTTCTGTCTCCCACTCTCTCTCTGCCTCTCTCTCTTTCAAAAATAAATAAACATTAAAAAAAGAAGATTAAAAAACCCACAAAAACTTTTAAAAAAGGTGAGTAAAATGGTGAAAATTTAAAGTAGTTTTTTGTGGAGTATGAGCAGGGTCTCAGAATTAATCAGACAGTGTAGAATTAAATTTTCTAGTAGTCACATTTTAGTTAATTAGTTAATTGATTTTTAAGTAGGCTCCACGCCCAATGTGGGGCTCAAACTCATGACCCTGAGATCTAGAGTCACATGCTCTATCAACTGAGCCAGCCAGGCATGCCCCATAGTAGTCACACTTTTAAAAGTAAAAAGAAGTAAAATTAATTTTAACAACATATTGTATGTAACCCAACAAATCCAAAATGTTATAATTTCAATATGTAATCAATATAAAAACTGAGATATTTTGCCCTTTTTTAGATTTAGTCTTCAAAATTTATTATGTTATGTTTTGGCAGCACATTTGATTTTGGACTAGCCACATTTCAAGTATCCATCAGCTGCATGTGGCTAGTGGCTATCTGTTGAAAAGTGCAGTTCAAAAGTAAGTAAAAAGTAATACATTTTGAGCTGCATAGATACTGTCATCTGTTATTTACATGAATATATTATTTTTTCTAACAGTCCTTGAGGATAAGGCAATTTATTTGCTAGACCTGGCTTGATGAACTCAAGGGAAGTTGATACATTAAAAAAAAAAAAAGTGAGATCCAGTTAGAAGAAAGTTTATTCTACAGGAGGAGGCGGTGCCAATACTAAAATTAATACACCATCCTATGTAGATACATCCACCTTGTCATATGAAAGCTATGTACAACTGTATATATCCTTTGAAAGTATAGAAAAGGTAGTATACTACATACAGCATTCTGTATCTTGCTTTTTTCCCACTTAATATACCTTGGAGCTGCTTTGTTGTTTTTAAAGTCTATATTATATTCCATTGTATGAATGTACCATAATTTATGTAGCCAATTTGCTATTTATAGTTGTTTTCAATATTTTGCCCTTAGAAACAGTGCCATAATGAATATCTTTGTATATATGTGTTGAATACATATGTGAATATCTGTAGAATAAATTCTTACAAGTGAAATTTCTGGTTTAAAAGGTAGGTATATATTTCTTATTTTATAAATATTGCCAAATGCAATAGAAGTTATACTAGTTCACACTCTAGTAGTGTGAATAAACTTTTTCTTAAATAGAACTGATTCTCCGAACTGAGTCTTAGTAGAAAACAAAATTTATAGATTTAAAACATTTTAGGGGCGCTTGGGTGGCTTCAGTTGGTTAATCACAGGTCTTTGGCTCAGGTCATGATCTTGTAGTTTGTGAGTTCGAGACTTGCATCAGGCTGTCTGCTCTCAGCACAGAGCCTTCTTTGGATCCTCTCTCTCCCTCTCTCTCAGCTCCTCTCCAGTTTGTTCTTTCTATCTCTCAAAATAAATAAATAAACTTTAAAAAAGTGTTTTTATTGTGCTATTCTAATAGAAGAGGCATAGGTAACCCCCCTTTATCTTGAGATGATCCTTTTTTTTTTTTTCCTTTTAATGTTTATTTTTGAGAGAGAGAGACAGTGCGAGCAGGGGAGGGGCAGAGAGCAAGGGAGACACAGAATCCCAAGCAGGCTCCAGGCTCTCAGCTGTCAGCACAGAGCCCGATGCGGGGCTCAAACCGACAAGCTGTGAGATCGTGACCTGAGCCGAAGTCAGAGGCTTAAATGACTGAGCCACCCAGGCTCCCCTTGAGGTGATCCTCTTGAGCCACCTCAGAGGAACCCCTCGGGTTCCAGAGTATAGATTGAAAACACTGATTGTAATCCAGCTCCTCTTACTTTATGTATGAAGAAAAGGGTTCCAAAGAGATGGAGCTATTCCTCCAAGACCTCCTAAAAGGAGAAAAATAGGAAAAATAGGAATGGCTCTGAAATGTCTATTAAAGGAATTTCTTAGTGTTCTCTGTAACAGACTGACCTCAATTAATGACTTTTAAAGAATCAGACCTCTTAAAAATAGTGCTTGGTGTTTGATTTTGTTTTCATAAGCTTCATGGTTAGTGGAGACCTTGGCAGCTCCTGGCATTGGAGTAGAATAGTGTGAGCATGAGAGAGGGGCAGAGGGAGAAGAGGGAGAGAGGAGAGTATGAGCAGGGGAGAGGGGCAGAGGGGGAGAGAGAGAGAGAGACAGACAGATAGACAGACACAGACTGAATCTTAAGCACACTCCACAGAGCCCAAAACGGGGCTTGACCCTACAACCTTGGGATCATAACCTGAGCTGAAATAGTCAAGACATTCGACCAGCTGAGCCACCCAGGTGCCCCTTTGCCTTCATATTTCTGATGTGGCAACAACTGATCTGAAAAGCAAAGGGGCAAAGACTCAGCTGAGGAGGATGAGGTGGTATAGGAGAAAAAAATCTAGAGTGCCTAGTCCAGTGCCTGGTCCATTGTAGCTGCTAGTTATGCTAGTTCTGTGTTAGTGGAAGTATAGATTGGTCTAGCCATTTTGGAAGGAAGTAATCAGATTATACATTATGTGTACTCCATGATCCAGAAGCTCTTTCCCTAGGTGTATATCTGAAAGAAATTCTCACAGTACATAACTGGTTGTTCCTTACGGTGTTATATGTTTATGGAAAATGTACTTGTTGTCCTTCTCTTTCCCCAATGATGGGTAAATTAGGATAGATTTCTACCACTAAGAATTATCTAGCAATTTGAAGCAGTGGACTACATGTGCACAGGTAATGTGATGTCTCTTAAAAACATGATGCTGAATAAAACAAAGAAACAGACTGGGATATGTAACATAATAGCATTTATATAAATTAAAAAATGCATTAAGTAAAACACTGCACAGTTTGTAAGAAAACGTGAACACGTAAATATATTACAGTGACTGCCTAAATTGAGGGCTAATGGGAGTGGGATAAAGGAGAATAAATCAAATAAAAATATGTAAGTGTAAAACTTCATTTCTCTAGTGAAGTGATGTTGGAAGCATCTACTAGTTGACTAGGAGGATATCTACAGACCGCTACCCTGTGTCTCCCATTGTTATTACCTTTGGGAATAATTCATTCTTTCTTTCTTTCTTTCTCTCTTTCTTTCTCTCTCTGTTTCTTTTTCTTCTCTTTTCTTTTCTTTTTAAATGTTTATTTTTGAGAGGGAGAGAGAGAGAGAGAGAGACAGAGTGCAGGCTGGGGAGAGGCAGAGAGAGAGGGAGACACAGAATCCGAGGCAGGCTACAGGCTCTGAGCTGTCCGCACAGAGCCTGATGCGGGGCTTGAACTCGAGCTGTGAGATCGTGCGTGACCAGAGCCAAAGTTAGACGCTTAACCAACTGAGCCACCCAGGGGCCCCAGGATAATATTTTCTGATAATAAATTATCGTTGGAACATTTTTGTTGTTAATCTAGCTATACTTAAAGTGAATGTTTGGGATTCGCGTTTCTGAAATCTTCCTCTTTTTTTAGCCTTTATTTCCTCTTCACTTTTTCTGTTACTATATGTTCTGTTTGGTTGTTACTTAAATACAGAATATACTAGCCTCATTGTTTATATCTCATTTAGATACTACGTATATTACCAGCACTATATGTTGTCATTCTTAGAAGATGATACTGATACTTAGTGATGAGTCATATGAGATATTTTTCAGTGTCCTCTTAGATAATGGCTTTTTTTTTTTTTTAATTAAAGGAAGGGAAAAAATACTTGGAATAAAGAACTGACTAGTTTGATCCATTACCCTATATAAAACTTATTTATCTTGCTTTTCCTAAGAATCTCTGCTTAGGACAGATAAAAGTACTGACTCCTAGAGAGTTCCCTGAGGTAGCAGTAAGATCTTGGGTAGAATATCATATAAGAAACAACACCCTCTACCTTTTTGCAATTTTTGTTACTAGAACTACTCTTCTTTTTGTAGGTCACGAGCTTTTGAGTAGCCTGAGTTTGGGGTTAGCCTTAATTGAGGTTTTGGTTGTTAATGTGTACCACCCAGTCCGGTGCTCCAGATTAGCAACTGGAGAAAGGAGCTGTGATGGAATTAAAGTAACCTTGGCAACCATTATAATGTAAATGAGCCTTCTGGGAAGGAAGTTGAGAGCGTGGGCACTTGTTAGGGCATTCCTTTTAGCTTTTCAAGTAGAGCTGACTAGCATTTTGCTATTTTAAAATCCTGGTGTAGCTGCTCCTCAGACACCGTCAGATCAAGTTCTGTGCCATTCTAGCCTTTTTGAGTTTTCTGAGAAGCTAATACCATGTTTTAATAAGTATATAAAGCAAAATGAATCTCAAAGTGATGTGCTTAT